>NC_092646.1:30938054-31284179 GCF_039555335.1 Amphiura filiformis | reverse complement strand
TTTTGTGCAAAAATGCGCTATCTGAAATAGCTGCCAGGTGTCATATTACAGATGTGTATAATATACAGTGCATTATTATAGAATGCAGAAAATTTTCAAATGTCTTTAACCCTAGCACTACTGAGACATATTTTGTAATACAGACTACGAAGGTTGCAACCCCCCCAATTTTCAATTATAAACGTCATATACTGTTATATTTGGTACTAATGTATTAATAGCTATGGGTCTCCTCTATCCAGTGATACCAAAATTGTACAAACATTCCCCACATAATGTGGCTATGATGTCATAATGTGAGAGCGCCCATGCATATTTGGGAAGTTCTGGCTATGTACAAAAGTATAGGCAAAATTGATTTTTGCCTAAAGATCCTACAAAAATGCGATTTTCGCAGAATTTTCTCCAAAATGTTAAAGGAAATGACTATTTTCACCTACATTGTAACTAATAAGTAAAAAAGTCACCAGCTCTTGGAATAAATTCACAAGAGAGGGACCTCACCAAACCCCCCTCCCCCATCTTTGATGGCTGGTCCTACCCTCCGGGGTAAGGTGCTGGGGTAAAAATGTTATCACTAAAATGAGTGCAAAGGATGGATCTACAATTAGCTTAGATCATTTTGGCGTAAATGTGTGATTTTATGACCGATAAAAAAATCTGGGGGCAGCTATTGCAGGTTAGATTCGTTTACACTAACCTCAAGGTTATGGCTCATTCTCTAGGGCATGTTAATAATTTAGCTCGCTATAATAGCAGGATGACAATTTTTTACGAAATGAATTTGTTCGCAATTTGATATTTGAAATTACGGCGTAATAATTATTTCATAGCATTTTTTTAGTTCATAAATGCTAAATGAAACTCAATAGTGATATCCTACATGGATTTTACAGATATGTTTTAATGTTCTTCACATGTAAGAATATGTTTAATTCATGTAAAAATGATTCACTAGGATCCACAACATGCTCATCTATCAGGGGCACAGTTCTTTAACCCCAATACATTTGTACATTGATTGAATGACCTTTGAAAATTTGGGTATTAAAACTCATTCTCTGCAATATGAGGTCAAATTTTGCACTATGATTGTTTAATTGAGGTTATTGAACTATGCCATTGGGATGAGGCCATTGTGGTCCGAATTCATAGTGATTGGACAGGTACGGACATGCTTCCAGTGATGAGTATTCAATGTGAAGGTCGGATAGAAATTGGACAGGCTCCCATTAGTTTTGGTAGAAAATAATTAGAATTGGATTAAGGTTGCCAATACCACCTTACGCAGATTATGTAATTATTATATTCATATTGAGGTGGAGATACATACATAGCAATGCAATAAAGCCTGCAAAAATGTATCTCTTAATGGCACTATATAGCATAGCTTGGAGATGGAATTGGGGGGGGGGGAAGATCTTTTTGGCAAGCTAAAAGGGGGAAGCAATGTTTGGGAAAAGGAGGTTAGGGAAAGCGCTTTTTGGCACTTCTTAAATAATGTACTCTAAAGAGGCTTAGAAAAACAGTACAGAAATGTTAAAATATGCAAAGTTTCCTGATTGCTATGCTTGTATTACATGGGGCGGACTGGCCACTGTGGTGTTGTGGCGATTGCCACATGGGTCGCTTGGTTCTGGGCCTCTCAGGGCGGTTGCTAAAAAAGAAGATGAAAAAAGCAAAAAGACGTTTCAGATTGAGGAAAAAGGGCAGAGGTCTCTTTATATTTGCCATGGCCGCCTACAAACACCAATCCGCCCAATATCTAGATCATTAAATGTTTCACGGGGATGGTGATAGAAAATTGGATCGATTGAGCCCATATTTATTGGTCGAGCTATGAGTTTAAAAATATTGGACGAGACGTAGTAGCGAGACCAATAAATATTAGGCGTAAAGCATCCAATTTTGTCATTATTATGTTTTGGATCCAATATTTTCACACACTTGGATTCATCAAAACATAATAATGGGCAAAGATGTGTTGGCAGGCCAAGGGGGGGGGTTGGCAGGCCGAGAGGTGGTGAGCAAGCAATTTTTGGCACATTGATAGGAAATTTTATCCCTGGCTCATAATTAATGTGCCTAAAATCCCGGCCTAAAATGGTTCACATTGACAAATTCTGGACAAATACATGTACAAACCAATGACAATGTACAGGCTGTATGAAAAGAAATGTAATGATGAAGTTTTTATTCGAAACAAGAAGAGTCTTTCAAAAAGACACAGTTCACGGATCAGGTGTATAGAAATTTGTTCTTCCATTTTCATATCTAACCTACTCTGCACTGATCTTACAATAAATCAGTGATTTGAGGCATAATGACTCCTACATCCTCTCTCCATCCAGCCAGCAAGAAACTCATTATCACTATCATAGGCTTATTGAAATTCAATTAATATACCATGCAGATAATAACCTTGGCCCAATAATTATTTGGGATTCAATTAAGATATGCAAACATTATTGGGTAGATAACAGGAATTAAGTTTTGTCAGTTGGAAGGAATTGAGTAAATCGCCTGTATCAAAATAACAGTGTATTTTTCATATATGCAGTAATATGCTCAGCCTTATCACAAAATAAACAATAGCATTTACCTTACCCACCAATCAGTAGAGCCTATTATAATCATGTGATGGCTCAATCCAATAGTAAACATGCTTAGAAAAAAGGCAAAAAAATAGTCCTGGCTGCCATTGTCTCAATACAAGATAAGATGTGCTAAAAAGTCCTTGTCATGTGGGACCGGATTTATAAAGGGATACAAACCTGGGTATGAGGCATTAGGAATTATTTCCTAGCCTCATAATCACAAGGTTGATGGGCTACAATAGTTATTCAAGACACAGTGTATGTAAGGGATAAACTGTGCATATGAGATATGGGTTCAAGTGGGGGAAATGTTCACTGCCGTGAACAAAAATTTAATAACCGGGTAATGCTATTTTTCTCCAAAATGTAAATTCTATATAAATTATGTTTTAAATGATCAAATGCATATCTGCTTTGGTACTGCACAATGCAATATAGTTCAGGGTTATGAAATTTCATCTGATAATGAAGAATGATTAAGGAACCTGGGAATAGACTTAGCTTGCCCTAATATGACATATATATATAATTAATTGTAATAATTAAATTGGACAAGCCTGTCATTTGTTTTCAATTGATTGGACTAACCTGATCCATATGTTAGATTTAAAGCGACAATGGGCTATTCCATTTAAAATCCACACTACCCCTGTGGAATATTTTGGAAATATCTGCCACAGGGGGAGTATGAATTTCAAATGGAATTAACACATTAGCAGCTCCATTTGAAACTCACCCTCCCTCAGGGGAAGAGTCAGGTTGAATCTTTCTCAGAGGGTGGATGAAATTCAAATGGAGCTGCCTAATGTGTTCATTACACAGCCGTGACGTTAGTCACGGCTGTGTCTTTTTTCTTACAGGTTCTTTCTTTCTTTCTTTCTTTCTTCTGTCGACCATTACATTTGCTCTAGCACTCACATGCTTACATCGATTTTGACCTAACTTGGTCACAATGATCATTGACCGTGCCCCTACATGTCACATGAAACTTGTGGGGTCAAAGGTCACGAGGGGTCACAGGGTCAAAAACATGATTTCAACTCAAAATGCTACTTCTCCCACAAATTTCGCAGGACAGTAACGCCACTTGCACACATGCAACCAGTGTCTATAAATCATACACAGATTTGAGGTCAAAGGTCATTAAGGGGTCACTTCCGGTATAAAACCAAATTCCTTCAAAAAATTTTATTAGCTAAAGAAAACATAAGAGAGTGACTCTATGTGCACATATGAATTATGTTAACCTAATGTATATGTGGTATTTTTTTGTTTGAGGTCAAAGGTCATTAAGGGGTCATTTCCGGTATAAAACGAAATACCTTCGAAATGCTACTTCTCCCACAAATTACATAGGACGGTGACGCAACTTGCACACATGCATTGCAATTACCCAGTGTCTATGAATCATACACAGATTTGAGGTCAAAGGTCATTAAGGGGTCACTTCCGGTATAAAACCAATTTCCTTCAAAAAATTTTATAAGCTAAGAAAAACATAGGAGAGTGATGATATGTGCACATATGAATTATGTTTACCTTATGTATATGTGGTATTTTTTTGTTTCAGGTCAAAGGTCATTAAGGGGTCACTTCGGTATGAAACGAAATAGCTTCAAAATGCTACTTCTCTCACAAATTACGTAGGACGGTGAGGCAACTTGCGCACATGCATTGCTATTACACAGTGTCTATGAATCATAAACAGATTTGAGGTCAAAGGTCATTAAGGGGTCACTTCCGGTATAAAACCAAATTCCTTCAAAAAATTGTATTAGCTAAGAAAAACATACGAGAGTGACGGTATGTGCACATATGAATTATGTTTACCTAATGTATATGTGGTATTTTTTATTTGGGGACAAAGGTCATTAAGGATCACTTCCGGTCCAAGACAAAAAAACATTCAAAATGTCCCTTCTGTCACAAATAACATGGCAGAGTGATACTATGTGTACACATGCATTGACATAAGGCAATGCCTGTGGGGTTTGCGTAGATTTTGGGGTCAAAGGTCATTAAGAGGTCACAACACGGCTGTGTCTGTGGTCTTAGACCACAGCTAAGTCTAGTTCCATTTGAATTCATACTCTCCCTGTGGAAGATATTTCCAAAATCTTCGACAGGGGTAGTGTGGATTTTAAATGGAATAGCCCAATGTAACATAGTGTAAACTTATCATGCAGCTTCATTCCAATTCAATTTATTTCATCCAAAACGATTTCATCAAACACATTTCTCTTGCATTTGATCATCTTCTACTCTTCCCTAGAAAAAATCATTATGATACCAAATCCCCGGGACCAAATCTAAACACCATGCCATGGAATTCACCATATCACGTCCAAGCTCACATAATTTGGGCGCCCCATTCCTTTTTTAAAGGAATTTTTATTAAAAGACACTCTAAGCACTGGATCATAATCAGTGATTCGCTGAAAACTTAAATTCCCCAAAATTTAGGATTTGTGTTTTTAAAAGCGTTAAATGCGCTAATAAACTATGCAAATACCAACCAGAGGTTACAGACCGGCCAACTGTCTCTCATTTTGAGGGACTGTCCCTCATTTGGGGTTTACCAAAGTGAAAAAGAGGGACAGTCCTGTTTTCTGAAAATATCAGTGATGGCAAATTTACATGTATGAACAGCAGAAAATGATGCAAATTTCACTTTAAAACTTTGCTATAGCATTCTCTTTAGTCTATTGTGATAAATCCAGACCGGTAAAACCTCTGAATTCTGAAAGTATTGCACACCTCAAGTCTTTGAATTTGTTGGTACCTGGTTTGGGTACATGTACAAAGTTTTGGTCTCAATGTACCTCATTCTGAGTTTGGTGGGTTGGCAGGTCTGCCGGGTTGCTGTTTGTGAGGGTGCTGTTTGTGAGCTCATACCGAGAAAACGAGGTGAAGAACCACCCACACATTCAAATTGGAACATTTGCAATCAACTGGTTATTATAGTATATTTCATTCAAATATTGCCCAAAAGGTCTCAAAACAAGCGAAGGAAACCAGTATTTTATGTGGATTTCAATGTGGCGATTATTTAGTGGTATGTGCCCTTGAAATTTATGTAAAAATGCTCAAAATGTGGTAGTAATATGTAGAGAACTTACGTCATAGGTGGAAAAAAAATAACAGTAAACCCTTTGAAAAAAATCCTGTTAATGGATGGGATCTTGGCAATGTGGAAATAATTTCTCCAGAACATTAAAAAATGACAATAAATCCTTTGCAAATGTCTACTCTTGTAGTATTTTTTTGGCTACACATTGGTTTGAAAATGTGGTAGTAATTTTCTCAGGTACTAAAAAAAAGTACAATGAAAGCTATATATTATCATTACATGTAATATTTCATGTTGATAAATTTATATTAGACAAATAATGTGTTGTGAAGGTAATAATAATTTCTTAACCTCATGTGTACTACTGTCTTTCTTATAGTGCACCTAATTGGTTAATTATGTGATATGATCAGCTCAGTTACCAATCAAAATTGAGCTTTTAGATCTCTTGGCACTTTTTAGTTTACCCCTTCAGACCTACTTATGAATCCAATAAAAGTTACATTTTATTATTTACTCCATGAAAACTACTAAAATGTTGGAAATATTGTTTTCCAAACAGTAAACTGTGTATTATAGTAATAAAAAGCACAATCGCCAGAATCAACATTTAAAAACTTCGTATGTATTTGTGGCCACCTTTTGAACATTCCGAGCACCTTATTGGTTCCATTTACCGCCCATGCTCCTATAAGCACCCACTCAGCGACTTAACTACTCATGATCCTCCATGGATCCAACGTCATAATGATCTGCCCATCATTATAGCAGGATCCAATCACACATGTATCAAAGATGGATCATCTATACATAAAATCCTGGGCATATATAGATTATATAAAATTGGGAAAGCAGATTGAGCCACTTATCAAGCATCAGAAATCTGTAAAAAATCAGCCTCTTTGACTTTCTACACTATTGTAATGACTCAAAATCCCTGGCTTATTGAGTCATACTCCTACCTGTACTTATGTAATGCATTTACTTAATATTGTTTGATAATAATCATATCAAACAATGTAGCATTTGTTTTCAATTTTCATATAACCAAATTCAACCCATATGCGCATGATATGTATGACATTCATCCAAACTGGGATTATTAATCTAAACCATATTGTTTTCATTTTCTCTGTTATCGTCTCCATGCAGATTTTGAAGCCTCTCTGGAGCGAAACTTCACTTGTCGTTTCCGCTGTTTGCTAGACGAATCATCAGGTTTTCTGGTATGTATACTTTTCTGCCTTCCTGCTAATGGACTATTCAGTTGAAATCACACTACCCCTGTGGAAGATTTTGGAAATATCTTCCACAGGGGAGTATAATTCAAATGGAATGAACATTTAGGCAGCTCCATTTGAATTTCATACACCCTCTGAGAAAGATTCAACCCGAATCTTCCACAGAGGGAGAATGCATTTCAAATGGAGCTGCTAATGTGTTCATTCCATTTGAAAATTTATACACCCCTTATGGAAGATGTTTCCAAAATCTTCTACAGGGGTAGTGTGGATTTTAAATGAAATGGCCCAATACTGTCTGGCAGTACTGCAGTGCTCAACAAACAATAGGGAATTCCAACAAATACTGAAAAACGCCACAGCCGTAGCAAGGTTGAAAAGGCAGGGCAGCCATCACACATGTGGGGCGTGTCCAAAATACAAATGTATGCTTAAATTGAAATAAAGATAAAAAGAAAAACATAGCAAATTTCTCAAAACATGGGGTGGCCAAGGTATACCCGGCTGACCCTCGACAGCCGTCACCTTTATGCTTACCTGCTTACTATGGCCCTGGTAAACCCTGTATGATGATCATCAGCATCAACATCACTGTCAGTGTCACCATCACTTCCACCAGCAGTGCTGCCAGCTGCCAACACCAGTCCACCCAGGCCCGTAACCAGGATTTATTTTGGGGGGGCTGATTTTAAAAAAGTGGACCTTTTTTTTCTTCAAAATTTGGACCTTTTTGGACTGGGGGTGGATTTTGAAAAAGTGGACTTTTTCTCCAAAATTTGGACCTTTTTGACCAAAAAAAAAGCATTAAAAACCCCAATTTTTTCGCTCATAAATGGGACTTTTGGGGCATTTTGGGATTTGAGTGGTGTCTGCCCCCCTGGTTATGGGCCTGAGTCCACCACTCCACTCCATCTTTATCATTATCATTATATAAGTTGAGAAACCACATCTGAAAGAAACATGAAGTATTGATATACAACATACACATGAACAAGTTTAACCCTGGCCGCGTACTATTTCCCAATGACACATGTGACACGCTGCAATAAGTGCATTTCACAGCCCACCTTTCACGTGCATTTCCTCCCATCCCATTTCTCACATATTCCACAATTTGGCATCAATTATTAGCAATGAGATTTCCAAGCTGTCCACATGACATGCAAATTGCCAACTAATACACACTTCATCAACACCTTGAGCGGAAAGTGAAGTGGCGCAGTGAAGGTGACAGAGTCACCACTTTTGGTCCGCTTTCCACAAATTGATACTGAAAGAAGTGGGGAAATGCTATTCACTTTAAGTTAAGGGGGTACTACACCCATGTGGTAAATTTGTGACTATTTTTGCATTTTTCTAAAAAAATAATTACACACTGGTAACAAAAGTTATGTATATTATTGGGGCAAGGAATCCAATTACTGCACTGAAATTTCAGTGATTCAAGACAAGTGGTTCAGTATATGATAGGAAATGAGGTACATCCTAGCGGTACCATATTTCTGATCATAAATAACAAACCGCTTGTCTTGGGTCACTGAAATTCCAGTGTAGTAATTGGATTCCTTGCCCCTATAATATACATAACTTTTGTTACCACTGTGTTATTAGTTTTGAGAAAATGCAAAAATAGACAAACATTTATGGAGGGGTGTAGTACCCCCTTAAGTTAATGACGGTGGTTCCTTACATATTCTTTCGTTCTTTTTATGGGTTGATACAGACCACGTCAAAATGATATGTACCCAACTTTTAAAAATCCCTAAAGGTACTTTAAATTTAAATACCGTAAAACCTCGTCTACAAGCATGTAAGTGCATTTGATGAAAGTGTGATTTTTATTCATGGCGTTCATAATTCCAGAAGAATTGACCAGATAAATCGAACTTCCTTTTTACACTATTAACCAATCAAGAATCGTAGGGAATTTGATTGACAGTGACGTCAGATGCCAAAAAGTCTTTTTATCTCTGTATTCAATTATACTATTTCATTGACCTTTTCGGTAAATCCCATAAGCCTTTGCGAGTAGACCTGAGATGTCATCATTTGACACCACGCCAACTTGCAATGCGCAGTAAGTGTAACTATGTTAGCTAAACAATGTGCACATCTGCATGACACGTACTGATGTATAATGACGACATCTCTGGTCTTCTCGCAAAGGCTTGTGGGATTCACCGAAAAGGTCAATGAAATAGTATAATTGAAGACAGACATAAAAAGACTTTTTGGCATCTGATGTCACTGTCAATCAAATTCCCTACGATTCTTGATTGGTTAATAGTGCGTAAAAAAGGAAGTTTGATTTATCTGGTGCCGATCGGAGAAAAGGAATAACAGAAAATGGCGAAAAATTACATACTTTTTCAAGGCAAAAAGCAACTTTTCTAGGTATTGTTGACATGGTGCCTTCCGGAAAGAAAGTTTCCTAACTTTTGAGATGGTTTAAAGGTGCAACATTAACAATAAGGCGCCCGGGTTTTAGCGCTGCGTTCAGCAACTCATATCTTGTAAACAAACCGTGCAAGTTTGATTCACAGATGACGTCAGATGCGATTTAGTCTTTTTTATCTCTGTCTTTCATTATAAGTTGGGTGCAGATCATTTTGACTCACTCTGTATGTGGTTCCTTGTGTCAAAGCAGCTCATTTCTTTTGCTTGAAATAGTTTAATTGAAGTGTAATATGTTTTGATTAACACACAATATTTGGACTACGACATAAATTGATACTTAAGTAATGTTGACAGATCAATTTTTTTCCCACCTTAAAACATTTTGTATACAATGAGTTGCTTTCTGTATAATTACGCCTTCAATTTTGTGCCCAGATTTAATTTGGCAAATTTCAACGATAAAATTTCTGCTTGATTGATTTGCCACAAATTTGCACTTTTATCATGTTTATAGACAAACCTTTCATTTGCACTTTTTTTTAAATTTCAAATAATATTTCAATAATAGTTATTTACTGACCTGACAGTTTCGACCATCTTGGGCAATGGCCATTTTCAGAGTGATATTTGTTGATTCAACGTATTTTGGTGGTGGTAGGGGGGGGGTCTTATTTAACCTGGGTAAACCATACAGTGTTGAAACACTCTCCCGTGATGCCCAGGGCCATGGTACAGAGTAGAGTGTATGAATAGCCAGGAGTTACCCTTATCGGAACTGGCTGTGAGGGCTTTTGTCATCACCTACATCTGCCCTACATAATTCAAATGCAGTATAGGAGATAGCAGATAATCTACTATGAATTTTGCCTTCACTGGAGATCGAACCAGGGACCTATCGCACCAGAGTCAAAGACTTAAACCATCAACGGAAGCATGAAAAATAACATGAAGAGAGACGACGGGACACATTACCTTAGTCTAGTATCTTTGCTTAGTCATAAACACATCAAAAGAAATAAGTCCCCCTCTGAAAATTTCGTCATAACATCGTAAATTAAAACTTTGTACCAATAAAACTTACTTAGAAATAATTATATGATTGTTTACTAAGTGTTTTGTGAAAATGAAAGATGTCCATGACTTCAAGGCTGAATGAACCCAAATTGAAGACAAAAACTGCCCTTTCTAAAAGTCACAAAGTAGGCCTATGCTTGTTAACTGCAAGGCATATTGGGACAAGGAATGGAACTGGCCATCTTACAACTCACTGTGCTGAACTCTGCACCAAGGGGATTTGCATGGCTGAATGATCAAGAATCGATACACATTACAGTAAATGTTCACTTGGTGAGGATTTTAAACTGCACTCAAACACATGGGGTTTTCCATTAGTAACAAGCCATGAATCAACTTTTGTGACAAGCATGGCCTACTTTGTGACTTTTGAAAAGGGCAGTTTTTGCCTTCAATTTAGGCTCATTCAGCCCTGAAGTCATGGAAATCTCTCATTTTCACACAGCACTTAGTAAACAGTCATATAATTATTTCAAAGTTAGTTTTATTGGTACAAAACGAAACCTTACAATGTTATGACGACATGTTCAGAGGGGGACTTATTTCTTTTGATGTGTTTATATATGATCCTCCTCTGGACACCAGTGCTCCATCCCTCCTTTGATGGACAGAAGTTAGATCGACAAACATCACTCTACAGCTCTGAAGATGGTCATCACCAAGATGGTCGAAATTGTCAAAATACCTTTTCGTTTAGACAAGATGAAAATATTACGAGTTTCTACAAACCTAATGAACCTCTTCTCAAGAACCTTTTATTTTGTTCCAGTACTGTACCTCCCTCCCCAGAGTATAGTCCCATACAGGCCTGCATGCAGGAATTTTTCGGAAGGATGCAGATTTTGAAAAAGTGAACCTTTTTTCCAGGGGTGGGGCAATTTTGTGAAAAGTGAATCATTTAAAAAAAAATCCCAACATGTTAGTAAGTACTGTATTTTTGTGGAATGTGCAGTAATGTATGCGCACTCCTTTACAGGGCAAGCATGCACTATGCATGAGTGAACTCAAGCATATAAGGCAACAGTACACACAACAGCTATATGGAGATAAGTCTTTCTGCCACTGACCCATTGAATGTAATAATTGTAAATGTTGTAGATTCAATCATAATCCCAGCCCAAATTCTTATCAAATTTTCAATTTTGAAAAGGTGGAAATATACAGTAGTGTGTGTATCAGGGTTCACAAGGGGAATCCCATCTTCTTGGAGAGAAGTTTTGAATTAATTTATATTCCTTGGAAATTAAAAAAATTTCAGCTGTATATTGGACAGTCTTCCCCCCTAAAACCCTCTGGAACTATACTCATAGCAGTACGGAAAATCAAGAAGAAATTATTTCAAAATTTCGCCTCAAATATATTTTGATACTTTTCCCCAACCATAACTCATGTGATAGGATTCTTAGTGGCAGATGGCGTCTTCTTTACGCATGAGATAATTTCTGTTTCATCCTATTTTTCACCCCTACTTTATTGTGGGCGATGCGATACATTCCTTCTGCAATGGGCTGTTCCAGTTGAAATCCACACTACCCCTGTGGAAGATTTTGGAAATATCTTCCATAGAGGGAGTATGTTTGTCAAATGTAACTGGTCACAGTTAATCATTTTGAAACCCATACACCCTCTGTGTTATGGCTTTACCTATATCCTCCACAGCTGGAGTGAGTATTTCAAATGGAAGTTACCCAATTGTCTGTTGTATTCAAAATTCATACTCCCTCTGTGGAAGACTTCAGCTAAATCTTCCACAGGGGTAGTGTGGATTTTAAATGGAATGGCCCAATACAAATTGAAACCTGATTCCAATGGACAGATGTAGGTGTTTTCTCAAGCTTATATGATTTTAAATATTTTCTCTTTTCATACTTTGATGGTACCAGTCAATTTTTGTTCTCACACTCAGTTCAGTTAATTAATTTGACAGGTTTTTCTCCCCTTTATGCTTACAATAGACTCAGTTTGAATGCTGGTGTTTTTGTTACCGATCCATCGTATAATTGATGCGACATGTTTTGACATATTCTGCCATCATTTTTACACTTTTCTAGACACATTTTGTATACTGTTAATCTCTTCGTACTTGTTCGTCTAACCCCTATTTTTCCTTGACAGAAATTGATGCATCATGACATCATGCATTGTCTGGGGATATTGAAAATCTGACATATAATTGCCCAATTTGTTGTTAGACAAACGTATGTCATTATAAATTTATTTACAATCATTGCTAGTCTGGTGCACAGAGGTCAGTATACACAAGAGTCGCATTAGTTTACATGTTCACGTAACCGCCTGAACTCATTTGCATAAGTTTGGAGGTGGGCTGATCGTATTTTGATTCGTCGAACACCTAATTTGCATAGGTTTGGAGGTTTCCATATTTGGGTTTACCTAACGACCGGACGTTGTTTACATCATGACGCCATTAGAGCTGGTCATTTCGTCAAACATCCGACGAACGAATGTTTGCAGTTTTCTTTTATTACTGTTATATCGTGAAATACCATGTAGCTGACGTGTTAGTCCAATATGATGATATTACAACCGACCCCATGTACACATTGGCTAAATAAGCTGTATTTTTACGCTGGAAAGGGGCCGGACGAGTCGGCCATTTTGTTTGCAAAAGGCATGTTCTTCTCCAGCGTTACCCGGAAGTGGCAGCACCAGAACAAATGACGTCATTTCTGGATTTCAGCCGGAACGGTTACGTTCACTACCGTGCATCAGTATAGGCATCAGCGTATCTAGGTTTTACTAAAGTAAAACATCTTTGGTCTGGTGTTAACCCCATAGACACTACTGTCTTTCTTACAGGGGCTATAATTGGTTAATTACATGATATAAATCATCTGAGTAACCAACCGAAATAGAGCTTTTAGATCTTGAAGCACTGTTACGCTTATTCCCCTTCATCCTATTCTTACCATATCTGTGATTGGCTCAATACATGATATAACCTTCTTTGTAGCCAATCAAAATAGCTCTTAGAAGCCAATAATTTGCCCGGTAGTACCAATTGGGTTAAAAAAAAAAAAAAGCGCAGTGATTTATAGTGCGCTACGCACAGGCACAACGCCTAGACGTTGATCCACAAGCCTCAGCACACTTTACAGGTTGTCGCTGACCACTATGGCCCCACATCATTCCATAAACCATTAAACAACCATTCAGGGACTTTGCTGCTTCAAGAGCGCACACCCTAGACATTCCACAAATAACCATCGCAACCAGGATCAGCTCCCCGAGTTTCGTGCACGGGTTACAACGAGACAAATTAGCAGTGAGTTCCTTGTCCAGGGAATTTCAAGCTAACTCAATTTTCACGAGAGCGTACTAGGCACCGCCAGGGTTCGAACCCGCAACCTCTCGCACCATAGTCGAACGCCTTAACGATTGAGCTAACTTGACTGTTAATGTCATAAAGGAGTGAGGCAAACTTGAAGACTGACAAAAAGTTAAAGGTTGCCTAGATGCTGATCATTTGTATGTTTTTTTTTCAACTTGAAACCATAATAATATGCTTTCTGTCAAATTTAGATTTGATTATTCTTTCACAAATATGATAAAATGAAAATTGGCAAATAGTAATAACTATCAGGAATCTTTTTTTATCCATTTGAAGCTGAAATAATGAGGTAAAATGAAAGAAAAAATACTGATTAAGTGACTGTTTAGCTAATTGTTGAGTATGGGGTATATATTGTAATTGCAATATAATGATACATTATAGCTCTGTTTTCTTATAATCACAACAAATATGGCCATTCCAAGAAATAGGTGGCACTTGTAACCTTCCCAGCATTTTCATCTTACAGAATTTGGATATGGAACTTACATATATTTTGTGTTGATTTCTTATTCTTTTTATAAAAAAACCAGAATCTACATGTTACTGGCAAGCTGAGACCGCTCTATGGGCAACGAGTCCGAAGTGACGATGGAATACCAGTGGATGTTGATCCACCCGGGATGGCGCTGTTCGCCATGGCAAGTCCGTTACAGCAACCTTCAATCATGGAAATATATGTGCGCAACATGATATTCCGAACAAAACACGAGTTGAACTTCAAACCTACAAGTCTCGATGCCAAGTAAGTTTAACCCATGAGAACTACCTGCCGATTGGCCAAAAAGAAGTTTTCATTATCAATTGGACCAATCAGCAACATTGTTAGAATAATTTCACCACGCAAAAAGAAATTGTGGTGAATTATTTGCAAAGCTCCATTCTGATTGGTGATTAAAGTGAAGATATCATGTAATTGACCAATTACAGGCAATACAACTCATGCACCTGCATAAATTGATAAAAGTAAGCGTCAGTCACACAATAAACAAAGCATAATTGGCGTAGGTGCTGCACCCAATTGTGTGTATGCCAGTCTGTCCACAATGTTATGAGTTCCACCTATTGCAAGCTGATCATAATATAGTCCATCTTTTGTGAGTGGTATTTTAACTTTCTGATACATACCCGTTGTCTTCCGTATTCACAGAGGGTCAGAGGTTCTTGGGTTCTCAGAGAAGGAACTCTCATCTATGGCTGGGTACCATTATCTTCACTATGAGGACGTTATCTACTGCTCCGATATGCACAGTTCATGTAAGTTTAAGTTTGGAAACATTGGTGTGGGGGAATTGGTTTGTCTTCTCCGGTTTGGTTATTCCATCTGAAGATCACACCCCCACTGTGGAAGATTTTTGGAATTCCAACCAAATTCATCCATTTAAATTATTCTAGCTCCAACCATTTTCATCCATAAAAAGCGGAAATGGTGTGGAAAATTTTGGAATTACAAACAAAATTTCTCATTTTAGGCCAACTTGTTTAAAATTCATCTGTGATTTTGTAAATTTCAACAATTTTCAGCTGGAAGTTCACATAAGCTAACCAAAATTACCCATTCAGGTAATCCCATTTGAAAGTCACACTCCCTGTATTGAAGATTAAAGTCACATCTTTCATAGGGGTGTATGGACTTCAACTGGAATAGTCCAATACAGGGTGGGCCATTAAAAAGTTCACACTTTTTTGATGGCTTATTTCTCAAAAGTGCAAACACATATTGAAATAAGTTGAACATATTTGTAAACCTCTATATCTGGACTGTCATTGCTGCAAAGGGCATTAACATCCATGGTCTAATTACAAAATGGCGGCCATTTGAAGCAAGGGGGTCAAAAACCACTTTGCACACACGTAAGTCAAATGGAGCGGATGATCACACGATATATGGTGGTCGCTGGTTCACACCACAATGGATTAGGAACAAAGGAAGAAAAATAACAGTACGCATGAAAGTTCTGTCAATATTTCTCTTGTAAATTAACCATATTTAAATAAATATTTCTTTTTCAAACAGAATATGTAGCCTTCCAGTTGAACAGAATATGTAACAGTAGCTTTAAATAATCTGTGCAGTTAACGTTTGTTTGCAGTCGCATTCTAGATAATGTACATAATTTTATACCCGAGTCTTCATGATGGTTATTGCACTATAACATAAATCTTATATAGAGATATAACAAGATAAATTTATAAATAGGGGTCAGGAATGTCTCTCCTCTTCGGAAATTATTTCTTCATATAGACACATGTAAACCGTAGCAGTGCTTCAATGGAAACGAGTTATTTGTCTCAAATTGTCATGAAATTAAAAATATTGCACTAGAAAAGTAAGAATACAAGTAAAATCATATTTGACTCTGATAAAAATAGTTCTGTTCTTCATTACTGCTTATCATGGTTCCATAAAGTCACGTATTTATGCATGCCACAGTGAAAATGCTTCTGTCTTTAAAGTGTTCTTATCGTCCTTCAACGTGGCCTCCTTGCTCGCTGAATACAAATCATCGCATCGATCGCATATGGTGAACTGCTCTTGAAGTAACCCTGGTGCGCCGGATCCTTGTGAACGCATCTGTATCGCCTCCTCAGCTCCCGCAAATTCCTTGGCGGACCTTCGGCATACACAGACGCCTTGACATCACCCCAAAGCCAGAAGTCCAAAGGTGTCAGATCAGGACTCCTCGGAGGCCACTCCACATGATGTCCAAGGCCGACAACACGATGCGGAAACAACTCCTGCAATCTGTCTCTAACAGCGATAAGACGGTGGGCTGGCGCTCCGCCTTGAAAGAACCACGCCCTGGGATGGCCCGTTAAACTTGCTGTCCAAATATTTGGACCAGTTGAGGCTCTAGTTGATCATTGATTATGTCGAGGTAAACGCTTCCATTTCTGTTCTGGTCAGCAAAGATTGGGGCTCTCAACCGGTTGTTTGCTGTGAAGTCTTCGAGAAAGCTAACTTTGCGTTTGTCATGTGGAACGTTAAAAGCAAAGTCTCTCGGAGGATTGCCTTTCGGTGCATACATCCGTGACGCGTTTTGAGAAGAGACAGACCCGTCCATTTGAAAGTTTGCCTCGTCAACAACAACAGCGGTATCAAGAAAGCGGCGTGCTCTGTTAACTAACCAGTTACAAAACTGAAGTCGCCGATTTGGATCTCCTGGTTGCAGTCCATGACGCTTAAGGATCTTGTAAGGGTGCCATTCGATATCATGAGTGATGATTCGTCTGAACGTTGTCCTTGGAATATGGGGACAATTGTTCCGTCGAGTACTCAATCTTGGGTTAGCTTGCAGCTTCTAACATCGGCAATGTGATTGGCTGATCTTCCTGTTCGTGGTCTCCCACTGTTAGATTTGTTCGATTGAGAACAGTTCCATGTAAGTGAAACTTTTGTTTAATATTATAGATGTGTCGGCGACTAGGAAGTCTGGTATTCGGAAACTGGTTCGGCCATGCATTCAGGACAGAGCGCACCTTTCCGGTTCTTGAAATTTCCTCCTCGATGAAAATTCGTTCCTCCTTTGTAAACTGCCGCATTTTGAACAGCAAGAATCACCTCAAAGTACTTACACGGGTATCTCTAACATGAATGACAAGAACGCACGCAAAGGCATTTTAAATTTGAAGTTCCTCCAAAACTAGTGTATTTGTTATGTAAATGAGCATGTCCAATCAGCCTTTTGTGTCAATTTCACAGGTGAATGATTTTCAAACAGTAAACAACTCATACACGCATGAGTCCGATGACCCCGGCAATGACACTCAAGTAAATGCATATAGAGTCATCAAACTTTTTTAAAACTTGCTTAAGCCTAAAAACTCAATATGCATGATCATTGTCTATAGTCTTACGTGTGTGCAAAGTGGTTTTTGACTTCTCTGCTTTAAATGGTCACCATTTTGTAATTAGACCATGGATGTTAATGCCCTTTTCAGCAATGACAGTCCAGACATAGAGGTTTACAAATATGTTCAACTTATTTCAATATGTGTTTTCATTTCTGAGAAATAAGCCATCGAAAAAGTGTGAACTTTTTAATGGCCCACCCTGTATGTGTGTGAGGTTTTTTTGCTGAATATTGTACAATTGACCTTAAAAACCCAATCATGAAACGCATGCTGAACACGCCCTTGAAAAATATGTGATATGATCAAGCAGAATCAGTCGAAAGTCAGATATATTGATTTTCAAATATAGCCAAACAAAAAAAACAATTTCTTTTGTTGTCTGTTGTTTTGGAACACTTCAACTGTTCATATCCAGGGATGTAAGTTTTCAGGTTTTTTTTAAATTTTCAGCCCATTATGGGGCTTTTTCCCCAATATTCAGGTTTTTTCTTCAGGCATACTTACATCCCTGCATATCTTTGGAACTAAATGTTCAATTTCAATGGGATTTTCTGAAAAATGTAGCTGTGCAAATTCTTTATACAATCACGTAAAAAACTAAAAATTGAATATGCTCAACTTCAGACTGAGTTTGCTTGATCACACCATATATGTGGTAACTCATATTTTGGTAGTTAATTATGTGTTTCCCATGTAGTGGAGAAGAAAGATGCATCCAAGTTGTTATTAGGAATAATATTCCCTCGAAGCAGTTTCAGGCTGAAAACCTTGCCATGTGAAACCGTTTACGCCTTTCCGGGAGCCCCCATGTCATGTATCCTCTCATAGGAAAGATTCCATCATGATCTGGAGAGGGTTGCCAAACAATATCAGCCCAAATCGCGGGTCAAATAATCAAAAAGTCGCCCAATTTTTCTCTTAACCATTGGTTTCTATGGGACAGGAAACTGTCGGAAGTTGCGGGAGCCAATGTTGAAAAGTCGCCCAATTTTTTTCTTAACCATTGGTTTCTATGGGACAGGATATTGTCATAAGTTGTGGGGAAAATCTTCAAAAGTCACCCAATTGGGCTACCAAATTGTGGGTTTGGCAACCCTGGATCTGGAACCAAAAGGATCAGAGACTTCACAATGCAGGTGGCATGACAATTCAACATTATGACATGCTCATCCCCGTTATCACCCATACATGTCCATCATGGGTATTTGCGAACTTCACATCCATGGATTGTGTAAGATGTGGTTCTCTTGATATATAGTGTCGAGTGGATGATTTGTGGATGATTGTGTGATGGTTGGACTTTGTCTTTAGGATGAGGTTGTAAGGAACAACAGTGAGTTTATGTAATTTTCGGATGCAATAAAGATGAATAAGTGAAATGTTAGGAGACATATGGGATATTCTCCTGACCTTAAGAAAAGTTTGCTAGCTTGGATAATGTAAGGGGTGAACACACAGTACCCAAATAATACCCCTTAATTATACCCGGGGGGGGGGCACTTCCATGACAGACATGCATCATGTGCCTCGGGATAGACCCCCTTTTTCAAACCGGCTTGTACCCAATGACCCCCTTTTTGTGTTATGGTCCTACCTATTACCCAATGACCCCTTTAAAAAATTCATGTACTCAATGACCCCCTTTTTCTATTTCCTGCTATACCCAATGAGCCCCCTTTTAATTCCCAAATTTAGGTGGTATTTGTGTTCTCCTCCAGAAATAATGAGATTTTTCACATTTCCAAGGTGGCCAAGTTGTTTTTACGCAGTTTGGCACTTATTTATATGTACTTAATGATACTCTTTTGGCAATCCTGTACTCAATGACTCCCATTTTACTTTTTGTTACCCCAATGACCATCCTTTTTTCAAAGTTTCATACCGAATGACCCCATTTTTATTCAGGTTGTGTACTGAATGACCCCATATTTTTGTAATTGTACATTTGACCTGAATGCCCCTACTTTTAACATGACCGAGGCACATCCCTGCCATTTCAGATAGGGAGTGCCTCCCCCGGGAATTATACCAGCGGTTCTTATCTTTTTTACCCCCTAGCCAGATCATAGTCGTTACTGTGAAGCATTTTCCTATTGCAATATCTTGCAATGAAATTGAAATATACTCCATGTAATGGGCTGTTCCATTTGAAATCCACACTCCCTTGTGGAAGATTTAGCTAAAGTCTTTCACAGAGGGAGTATGGGTTTCAAATACAATAGACAATTGGGTAACTTCCATTTGAAATGCTTACTCCAGTTATGGAAGATATAGGTAAAGCCATATAGAGGGATGGTAAAGCCATTATACAGGGGTGTATGAGTTTCAAAATAATTGGCCCAGCCAATTCAATTTGAGAACACATACTCCCTCTGTGAAAACTTCTCTTAAATATTCAACAGAGGTGGGGCATGCAAATTTCAAATGGAATAGCCCAATAATACTTTTCCCTAGTAAGATGATGTTTAAACCCTACAGCTTGGTGGCCAAAACTTTATGTTGAACAGAAGTATATCCACGAGGCGATGAGATTTTTCTCTTTAGGTTTTAAAAGTGTGGCTTAAATTTTATGTGGCCATGCTGTGGATTATGCATTGTGCAAACGATAGTCTTGTAACATGTGACAACGAGCAGGAGGGAATCACATTTGAAAAAAGAACTATACTATTTTGCACCTTAGTGAGTCAGTAACATCAATTCGCATAAATTAAATTGGACGCAGCTTCAAATCACAAGCATTCACTCAAAGCGCTGGTATTCATATGTACGAGTAAAGACACTGCATAGACACAAAACAGTTGCCTCAGCACGTTTATATCACCGACTCACCAAGAAGGTTTGTTTTTGTAAACAATAAGAGTCGTGAGAGTTAAATAACCTCATTCAGGTAGATTTTTGTCAGAAGGCTCTGTCTGTGGTGACCACAGAATAAGAGAAGGAGAACGGGGACTCCCTATACCACCACCTACAATCGCACTTTTAGCTATGTGGAGAAAATTGGGGGTATTCGGGTCCTTGCTGACGGTGCGCGGAGACAAACGAAAACAGTCATGCGTCTCATCTTAAGCGTCTTGCAATCAATGCGTTTCACTATGAAGCGTGTCAAATCATGTTTAGTATGCGATGTCGCGCTTGCATGACAACGAATGCCTCAAAAGCATTCCGAGGGAATCCAAATACACCCAATGTTTGCTCCATTTCTGTATCAAGATGGCGGTCGAATCCTGGTTCTCCTTCTTTAATTCTGTGGTGGTGACAAATCAGGACTTTGTATAAGGGTGCAAGTTATGAGAAAAAAACCATGGTCCTGACATGACAGATTGGCATAATATAATATCCTATAATGAGTGTTGTACGTTTATCAAGGGTTGGGATCGGGGTGTCATATTGTATTTTAGGATAAGGATCAGGGAGGAATTTACGGACTGGTCACTGACATGATGAGAATAGACCAGAGAAGGGTATTTATAGCTTTGCAGAAGATAAATACCAGACCCAAAGGGTTCAAGAAAGGCGGGTACATTGACTGACTTGACTATGGTCAAGGGGTGTCATATTGTATTTTGGGATAAGGATCGGGTGTCATAATATAAGGATCAGGGAGGAATCTAAGTACTGGTCACTGACATGATGAGAATAGACCAGAGAAGGGTATTTATAGCTTCTCATAAGATAAATGCCAGTCCAAAAGGGTTCAAGAAAGGCGGGTACATTGACTGACTTGACTATGGTCAAGGGGCGTCATATTGTATTTTAGGATAAGGATCAGGGAGGAATCTAAGTACTGGTCACTGACATGATGAGAATAAACTAGAGAAGGGTATTTATAGCTTCTCATAAGATAAATGCCAGACCAAGGGGTTAAAGACAGGGGGGGGGGGTGCATTGACTGACTTGACTATGGTCAGTTATTGGTTGGGTTTTGTGAACAGATCGACTGCTCAGTGCCAGAAGTGGATAAGTGCAAATAGCTGCCCTGTGAACATTTGGCCATTTACACCCAGTATATTGTACTCATCTACACATGGTAGCTACATGTGGCAGCTATTGCACTTGTAAACCCACTTCTGGCACTGAGCAGCCTGAATTTGGTCTTGGTTCTTTTTCTTGTTGGGTTGTGAATACTGTCAATCATCCGGGAATCGTAAAGGCGAGAATGGAATTTAATTCATTCTCTCATTTTCCCTTTGGGCTGTACTCTTTATGAAATTCTTTAATTCCAAAAGCAAAATGTATTTAAACGTGTGGTGCGTTTGTAAATGGTTCTAACTGTGGAGGTGTGTGTGTTTTGTCACATTCACACTGTGGAGTCTGCTAACAACCGTGGAGCTCCACAGTTGAAGATAACCTCAAAAATGTATACCACCTGTTATTTTCTGATTAGAGCAACCTCCACAGTATGGCGGTTGCTGTGAGATTTGTGTAAAAAAATCTCCCCAGTTTGAATGTGGGTGTGTGAATCTCCCCAGTTGGAAAACACACACACCTCCACACTTGGCAGCATCTACAAGAGTGTGTGATCAAGCAGAGAAGCTCTGAAATCCATCCCCTGGTCAATCTACAATAAACTTTCACAGCCATGTAAGGTGCTATAGTTATAAAGCAGTTTCCTGAATTCTTGAGCTAGGAGGAAGGGGTACTGTTGTTTCATTGATGCTTCAATGCAATGGCTAATTTATAATTTGGCCATAATCATAACACTGCAAAATTTGAGACAAATACAGGTGGTGTATCCAGTAGAAAGTAACACAGCATTTGTGACACCCTGAAGTTTTATTCAGACTAGGTAACCTTTCAAAACTGGTGACTAGTTTTCACCCAGAGAAGATGTTTTACCCTTCCCATAATGCATTTCTTCCTTTTCAATTTCCTGTGCTGATTTGATATCTAGTGCAACTTGGGTCGATAGTGACGAAATGACTACCTCAATGAACAGAGCACATCCATATCTTGCAAAATGTGTTAATTTTCTGGACTACCGACCCATGTTTAACCAGGCTATTCTCAAAATGAAAACAAAGGGAATGGGAGTGTCATTTGATGAAATGATATGACGTATATGTTGCTAAGGATTCTGGGAAGGGTAAGATAACTTCTCTGGTTGCCACTCTTCTAGGACTAACAGTAATATTGGCCTGAATATCATAGCCTAGATTCAATCCAGGTTTGTGTGGGTGTTTAGGTGCTGTAATAGCATTGGAGCATTCAAACATAATAGTCATAATGGGTCACTACGATTTCACACATGTGCATCTGCAGAGACAAAGTTCCTGAACTCTAATAAGTTTGTGCACCCATAGAATGACCTTTGAAGGAGTTGGGTACAAAAACTCATACCCAAACATCTTGAGGTCAACTTTGGGCTTTGATCAGTGAATGGAGGAGTTTATTGAACTGTGGAAATAGGAATGAGACCCTTTTGGCTTGTAAAATAATTATGGTCTCATATCCAGAGGCTCAGTTTGATGACCTCCATTCAACAATTAGCACTCAAAAATTGACTTTAAGTTGAGGGGTATGAGTTTTAGTACCCAATACTTTTAGAGGTCCTCTTACGAGTGTACAAGCATATTGGGGTTCATGAACTTTGTTCAGGCAGGTTGGATTGTTTGAGGTCAGATAGTGGCATACAACACTCATTGTTTTCAGGTGCAATGTTAGAGGAAATCAAATTATTCTTGAGGATTTATTCATACATTTGGCTTCAATTTTAGGAAAGCCTTGTCAATAATGTCAATTCAGTGGATTGTAAAGGGTGCAATGTGTTTTTGCAAAGTTCAAACATGGGTGCAGAGAATTTCGAAAAGGTGCCGGTGTTTTAAGATGAAGCTTAACCTTAATTGTGCTATTGACAGCTTGACATATTTAACTCTCTCCACGTGGGTGTCGACTGCAAACGACAAGTTCCAAAAAATTTAAAAAATTTAAAAATTCTAGAATTGTAAATTTTCATGACCATATTTGGAATCAGTATGAAAAATGCATTAAAATGAGTACAAACAAGTCTAGTATTGGTTCAGTGGTTCTTAAGATGGTTCTTTGATATTTTGAGAAAATGTGATCTCAAAACTTTTTTGAAGCTATGACTAGCACACAGAGTAATAAGAAGAAAAGTAGTGTAATAAACCATGGCTATACATGTGTGTCTTTGAGGAATTCTGTCAGGTTATTCAAATATTGTGATACGATGATACAATCAGACCCAGAGTCGGCGTTAACAATGAAATTGAGATAAGGAAATGGACATAATATAAAAAGTTTTTAACATTGCACTGAGCCAAGTGTACCAGGGGTATCAACATCAGTAAGCTTACTGAGCAATGTTAACCTAACTCTATATAAAATTTTACAAAATCTTACCATGACCTACCACTGTACTTTCCAAGGTCTGCTAAAGAAGTCGGTGAATCTGGTTACTGAACATCGGTGATCAGAGGACTTGCTCCATTGTCAGGTGTAAGGAGCAGTAGAACAAATTTGTTTGATCTTTGGATTGGCCGTCGATGCTGCTTCGATGCTTGGTATTAATGATCTAACAACTAATTAATTAGAATTAATGCTAAATTTATACTTTTCAATATCAATACAGGCAAAGACATATATGTTATCACAATTAATAATGGTCAGTTAATTGATTTCATAAATAATAATGATCGACCAAGCATCGATAGTCGATCGAAAGATCAAACTAATTTGTTTTTATTGCCTTAGCAATCAGAGGGTTTGCACCCTATCTATCCCCCTAATCACTAGACTTTTAGTGATCACTGGCCTTAGCTCATCTCATATGGAGTCTCTGTATCGCTAATCCTGGGGGTTGTTTTAGAGTGCTACAAAAGATTTTCAGCAAGTACATACACTATGAAATTACACTGAAAATCACACTGATATCTGTAATGAACACTGAAAATGTAATACAATGAACAGCACCACTGAAAATAACACTGAAATAGTTCTTTTGTTATTCAGTATGCAAATAACCATTGTCTGACCACACTGAAAAATGGACTGAAACACCTCTGAAAATCATTGGCCAGTCATTAATCCCACTGAAATTGATTTAATCCCACTGAAATGGATTTAATCACACTGAAATGAGCTAGCCTGTTCTATTGTTATGGAAATTAGTGCTCTGGATCATTGCTCATTATAGCAGACAATAGCCACTTGATATACCACTGAAAAATACACTGAAATACCACTGAAAACAATTTCAGTCTAACATTTTCTTTTGTTCTGATGATTTTCAGTGTAAACTCCCATCATTTTCAGTGTGATTTTCAGTATAAAAATTTCATAGTGATAGTTAACAAGTTTACAATTCTGTAGCAAATAATGCGTACCTGTTGCCAGCTTGGTCTTACTCATACCAAGATTGTGTGGAATTCATTGGACTGCCACAGGCTACATGGCAGGCAGGGGCAGCTAGAAGAAACAGGAAAAGTTCAATTGGCAAGGGTTGCCAGGTCATTGATGACATCCACTTTTGGTCAATTAGAGATTTCCATATGTCAGATTAAGGGATGCTGTGATAGTGATATATTGTTTTTTGTTATATATTGTTTCTTGTTGTAGTCTTTAAAGTGTGCGAGGTTGTATATGATGCAGGCGGTGGATGATGTAAAGCATGCACTTTGAGCTGTAGTTTTGCAGCTTTGGGGAAGTATTCGCCTGGAATTGTACATACAGATTTCAGGTGTTTTACTTTCAGGATTATTAACCCTAACCCGGCTGAAACTCACTAAAGCTCACTGTGAAAACCACTTCGCATGTATGCATTTCACGGGTCGGGCCAGGACAACCACGTGGCTACAGGTCGGTGATCATCTGTGTGCCATGCGAAGGGTCCGAGGTTCGAATCGCGGGATACCAAGTGACTTCCTTGTTCATCTTCTCTCCTTTTTTTTCCCCTTCCGATAGCAAGAAAAAAAAAACCATGGGTTGGGTTAGGGTTAAATAAGTGGCCTGAAAGGGGTGAAATCGTAATTAGAAATTCTATATTTTGAACAAGGTCATGCCCAGAATGAGCCAAAACATATGCTAGTGAAACACATTTCTGTTCTGATCAAATTTGTTGCTGATTTGTTTGATGTGAATTATTATTTCCATCAAGTTAGCTAAGGAAGAGTAACTTTTCAGCCTCTGCCTGGATTTGAACCAGAGTATCTGGGTATTTCCCACTCCCCCTCCCCCACCTGGGTCCCACTCAACCTCATTACCTCATATAGGTGGCAGAACTTGGCTCCAAAACCTTCTATTTCCTTAATTCTTAAATTTGCGATCTGTGCCTTTTCAAGGTATTTGACCCAGAGAATCTGAGTCACATGTCTCTCAAACCCCTCAAACCCCTCAACCATCCCCCACCATTTGTAAAGCTCTCATCATGGGCAGTGATACTTGGCAGTAACATTTGTTTTCTATGTGCTCTCAAGGTATTTGTAGTTGAGCCAAAGGAATCAATTCCCAAATCCTTTCTTTGTGTTGGGAATGTTGTGTTGGCCATTCCCGGGAAGCAGCATAGAGACCCAAGATCTGGTTTATTGAAACTGGGGAAAAATGACAGTTAGGCGACGAAAAAAAGAAAACCTGTTCTACGGGCGGATGGATCTTTCAAGTAGGGTCGGTCGGTCTGGCTTTTTTTTTTTGTTTTTTGAAATGACCCAAAAAAAAAATCACCAAATCTGTTCCTGAAATTGTCGGAATTTGGATCGGTATTCATTTGTACGGAAAATTTTTTTCCCAATTTGTTCAAAATCTGGGTCGGTCGAGCCTGTAGAACAGGGTTTTCTTTTTTCGTCGCCTTATGGAGGTAGAACACAACTGTAGAACATACGATGTTAGGCCTTTTATGTGCTCTTTAGCTCATTTTGGACAAATTTCGTCACATTTTGCCCTCCTTGATAGTTGCCTCCCCCCCTCTGAAGAAGTCATTGCTATACCAATGGCAAAAGGAACAGTAAAGGTTAAAGACCACTAATAGGCCTGGGCGATACATTGAAATACTGACGAGGAACTATTTGTTTTCATGGCATTCGAAAAGACTGCATTAAAATCGCTGAAATTGATCAAGTTATATAGCCAACAAAGTACTTTTTAGAGTTTGATGCTTCAAAATGGTACATTTTCTCTCATTATATGACATTTTTGTTGTAATAGTACCAAAATTCATACACATACGGTTTCGGTTTTTAGTAAACATTAAGCCCTATCATATTGTAACTATCTGCTTCGAGGGCGCACTGTCATTTTAAGGTGTTTACGGTTCAGTGCGTTAAAAAGAAAAGTCTCAGGTCAACCTATGTTGAATTTTTGATCATTTGGCATCTAAATCATATAGTTTCACCTGATATTAGTGGCATTGAACTGTGAGAGTTCTGAATATGAGAAAATTCCACCCGAAATTAGGCATTTTCCCATTGAAACCCGTGTAATACATAATTAGTGGTCTTTAACCTATAGAAACACGAATTCTATGGATCTGATATTCGTCATGGAGACTTTTCTAGCTATTTTTTGCTTACATTTCTCAATATTTAACTGTATTTGCCCTGGCAAGAAAACGTGCATCTTCTTCGACTACTAAGGTATGTTTTTAGAACCCGTTGAGGTAGTAACGGGTTGAGGGGGGGGACTTGTGGCATTAGTATTGGGTTTACGGCTGGTTTCTGTGATTTCAGGGCTTCTAAATTCAACAACCTTCGCTTGCCTCGTATACATATAGAAAGCTTAATGATGATGAAAAATCAATGTTGATGATCATATAGATATGCCACTTTGTTAATAAGAACCACATGCACATTTTGTTGGTGATTTCCTTGCCCTAAATATCGTACATAGGCCTATACGTGTAAATACAGTATAGGCCTAGGCTAGGCATTTTGCTTAAGCTTTAAAGCGCATGCAAGGCCTATAGTCGCGTGTAAAATAAAACCTAGTCTTTGTGTACACGTTGTCTATGGGCCTCTACAGCATCATGTATGGCCTCACTCTATCCTAACTCAAGCCGAAACCCTAACTTGATCTATAACTCTATTTTAAACCCATATCTAATCCTCGGACCTAGCCGTATCTCTATCCCTATCCACGAGCCTAGCCCTATAAAACACCCTATTCCTAATGCGAACCTGACCCTAATCAACAATTCTAACACTAATTAGCAAGCCTAAATCGGAACACTAACCCTAAATCAATCTTAATCTGATCTGATCGTGCTAGGACATGCTGCAGATACGAATCTCCAGATATAGTCCTAGGTTGAAGCAAAAACAGCGAAGCAGTCATCATACAGGGTGTCCGAAAACCATTGATATTTTACTCTTCATGCTGTTTTCCAGAAATTTTCTTGTTAAAACATGTATTGCAAATGTCAATGTTTACATTCATGGCATTTTACCCGAGATTGGAGCACTTTTGTGCTTATATAGGTTAAAGACCACTAATAGGCCTGGGCGATACATTGAAATACAACGAGGAACTATTTGTTTTCATGGCATTCAAAAAGACTGCATTAAAATCGCTGAAATTGATCAAGTTATATAGCCAACAAAGTACTTTTTAGAGTTTGATGCTTCAAAATGGTACATTTTCTCTCATTATATGACATTTTTGTTGTAATAGTACCAAAATTCATACGCACGGTTTCGGTTTTTAGTAAACATTCGCCCTATCATATTGTAACTATCTGCTTCGAGGGCGCACTGTCATTTTAAGGTGTTTACGGTTCAGTGCGTTAAAACAAGAAAAGTCTCAGGTCAACCTATGTTGAATTTTTGATCATTTGGCATCTAAATCATATAGTTTCACCTGATATTAGTGGCATTGAACTGTGAGAGTTCTGAATATGAGAAAATTCCACCCGAAATTAGGCATTTTCCCATTGAAACCCGTGTAATACATAATTAGTGGTCTTTAACCTATAGAA
Organism: Amphiura filiformis; assembly: GCF_039555335.1. Classification (NCBI taxonomy): domain Eukaryota; kingdom Metazoa; phylum Echinodermata; class Ophiuroidea; order Amphilepidida; family Amphiuridae; genus Amphiura; species Amphiura filiformis. The sequence goes on along the minus strand of NC_092646.1, from coordinate 31,255,672 downwards.
TTTATCAAACAATAGACTTTGGTTCTCTCTATTGGTATTTGACAACAGCAGTGGAAAAAAATTGACATTTGTAATAAAACAGTAAACTTTGGTCTTTATGCTATGTAGTATTTGACAAACAGGACGGAAAAGGACACAGAATTCAACATTTGTCAAATAATAAACTTTATCTTTATACAAGTATTTGGCAGCACAGTAGATCTGTCACCTTAGGGATGTCCCATATGAATGATAGCAGGATTAGAAGTTTCCGAAGCAGACTTACGGAGATCAGGCTCATTGATGGCGTTGGCCCCAGGCCATGTCACCGTGGATCACAGGGAGCTTACAGTATGAGGTGTCATCCCAGCTCGCACACACTGTTGGTGGTATGATAACTTTTGAGATTTGGAGCCATCTGGTGTAGGATCTTGCAAAATCAAGGTGTCATCTGGGTCGTAGATAGCATCTAACTTGTTTCTTCATCATCTATGACCTAACATTTATTTTGAGATCTGTGTTGAAGGAATACAGTTACACTATGGGCCACAATAGCCCATCCTAATGGCATAGTTCAATAACCTCAATTAAACAATCATAGTGCAGAATTTGACCTCAAGTTGCAGAGTTTGTGTTTTTGTACCTAAATTTTCAAAGGTCATTCAATAAATGTACAAATGTATTGGGGTTAAAGAACTGTGCCGCTGATAGATGAGCATGTTGTGAACCTAGTGTTAGGTCCTACTAAGGATGTGAGTTGATGTTTGTGTAGTGGGTCTAAATAGAAAGACTACGGCAGAGATTTCCAACTGGTCATGAACTGGTGGGTCACGATGAGGTTCAGGAGACTCAACTGGTCATGAACTGGTGGGTCACGATTAAACAATAATAACTGCGCACCATCTATTTTGAGGTCATTGTGTGAAATCGGAGGGTTTTGTTTTGGGCTGAGGTATTTTTCCGAGGAGGAAAAATACCGAGGCCCAAAACAAAACCCGACAAGGTATGGAACCTGTGGACTACACTGTGGTTCCCACCGTGGGAGCATGGTATGGGTAGCCTAACGATTAAGGCATTTAGTGTTATGATAGGAGTTGTCACAGATGTGTTTGATATTCACAATCCAACATCTTTCTTGTTAAGGGTTGTTTTTAGAGGGTGCTCACATGCACACTAACGACTTTAAACATGAGAGCCCCCGGGACCAGAGAGAGGATCAACTCGCACAAATTTTACATGCTTAATGCTGCTATGTAATGTATCATCTTACTTCCTCAAATAAAAGAAGTCCAGGGATGTACCAGCTCTCAATGCCTGAAGTGTTATTTTTGGTTGATGAAATCGTTTTTTTGGGGGTTTGCAACTGGTGCAGCTTTAGGTAGTGGCGATACCAGGATTTTCTTTTTTTTTTTTTGGGGGGACATTAAGGGCGAGTTGTTTTATTTGGGGGGGGGGGCAATATCAACCAATTTTGTGTAAAGTTGCTGCAAAAAGTGGAAAGTTTCGTAATTTGGGGTTTTACTGAGGGGGCAAGAAAAATATTGGAGAAATGCCCCCCCCATAGTATTGCATTCTGCCAACAAAATATGAGTAAGGAAGTATGAAATTTTAGGTGTTTTTTTAAAATAAATCTGGCAACATTGCCTCCAGGTCTATCTACCTGTTACCCATGTGGCATAAGATTTTGATGATGACATCAACTTGTGGTTAACCCCCTCCACGCGGCCGTCATATCAACGGCAGATGACAAGTTTCAAGTTTTTCTATAAAAATGCTCAAATTTTAGAATTGTGCATTTTAATGACCATATTTGGATTTAGTTTGTAAAATGTATAAAAATTAGTACAAACAAGCCCAGTATTGGTTCAGAGGTTCTTGAGATAGCTTTTAATATTTTGAAAAAATATCTAGTTAAAACTTGGACTTTTTATGTTGAAGCCTATGGCTAGAGTACAGGGCATTAATTTAATGACACCGGGATCTTGCACATCACAATCTGTTAGTGCAAAGTCCTTTAACCCCAATACGTTTGTACACGTATAGAATGACCGTTGCATAGAGTAGGTACAAATACTCATATTCCACAACATGAGGTCAACTTTTGCACTATGATTGTTGGATGGAGGTCATTGAACCGTGCTATGGGAGATGATGCTATATTACCATGAACCACAATGGCCTCATCCCAATGGCATAGAGTATGAGTTTTTGTACCCAAATTTTCAAAGGTCATTCAATGAATGTACAAATGTATTGGGGTCAATGAATTGTGCCCTGATAGATGAGCATGTTGTGGATGCTAGTGTATTGGATAGTGTGAGTAATGCATTGGATTCATTGGAGTGTAGTTCCTTGTCAATTCAGAAGGTGACAAAGCCTGGGGAAGGGGGACTGTATTTAACCTAATCGGGAGTGTTTAAGGGTGGTCTTGACTCTGGAATTATGAAACTTTTGCGCCTAGTAACTTCCAAATTGTTGGTCTAAAGTATATAAAAGTATACATATTTAGATTGGCAAAGACTTGATGAATCCATCTGTGAGGTCAAATTTGGGCATATAATACAATTTTTTGACACATTTATGGGAGGAAAAGCCGACCATCTGAAAAATTTTACCTTTTGTATTGAAGATATACATTTTAAGTCTTTTGGGGGAAAAATGTATATCTTCAATACAAAGGTTTTAGGGTTGGGCGAAAAGGGTAATACAAATCTTTTTTAAAGCTTAATAGGCATTAGGATTGCAAGTATTTATTAATTAATTAATTTATTCATTTAAGCTTTCTTTATACAGGGTTACAACATTCAAAGGCTTTCCAAGAAGAAGGCCCTGATTTTCAGATATATTAGTGGCAAAAATAAGTGCCCACTGGAGTGAGGTCGGTTTTGGATCTCGTACCTTAGCATGTTTTGTAAACATTTCATACCTGATAGCAATCTGGATATTTAGTAGTAACTTCCTTTTAACTCTCTTCACGCGGGTGTCGACTGCAGACGACATGTTTAAAAAAAAAAAATTTTAATTAAAAAATTTCAGAAATGTAAATTGTCATGACCATATTTGGAATCAGCATGAAAAATGCATTAAAATGAGTACAAACAAGCCTAGTATTGGTTCAGTAGTTCTTAAGATAGCTCTTGATATTTTGAGAAAATATTTCAAAACTTCAACTTTTTCCGTTGAAGCGCATGGCTAGCACGCAGAGCATTAATAATCTTTTACTATCTAGCTGTCATTGACTATTGAGGAATGACTTGACATATCTCTGCTCGGGCCCCCGCTCTAGGAATTACATAAAAAGAATAAATTATTTAATAAAATCAAACTTTACATACTCATAGTCACCAATGGCCACATGTGCCAAATTAAAATTCTTACACTAAATGTGGTCATTTGTTAAAGACTTTTGATTATAACCTTACCGCACAATCTCGCTTAATCGCAACTTGTCCCAAGTCACCGCCGTCTGACAGATTGTTATGTGTAAAATGTCGCAGAAACTTGTCAAAACCGGAGATAAAGATCACACTGGAAGGATTAGGACTTATAAATGTTGCCGACAATTGATGAGTGATACACATGTTTCTGCGGCTTTAAGGTTATGCTGAACAAAGTCTGAAACTTATAGTCAGAGCTCTCAATCCCAGGGAGGGAGTTTCTTCCTGAAAATAAGGTGCACAGGTCTGCGTTTTGGGTGTGTATTTGCAGCAATTTTGGTATTACTATCATTCTCCCCTCCCTCTGGTCCCCAAATAAGCTGGTAATTTATACATGTGTGATGTATCTATGGCAAACATCCTGATTTTGTCATGTGACATTGTGTTTGTACCTTGTTGCCCCAGTGCTGCCCTCTCAATTGCAAAAGGCTGGTTACACCACAGGGTATCCCGCGCAGTTTGTGGCCCTCATGGACTTAGCGATCGCATAGCGCGAGCAACTGATTTTTGGAAATTTCTCTTTTAAACTATTATTATGACCACTGGTTATCAGGGACAAACTCTTTGAATCAAAAAGTTTCTGCAGAACCCTTTCTCAAAGTTCCTTCACACTTTTTTGCTGATATAGTGCGTGAACAATTTACCTGTCTGTCTGTCCCAACTGATTTTCTGGACCCCTCCATGGGGGCAAATTCCCCGTCAGAACTCTTGCCCCCCTCCCCCTTTGCACCCCTTTGCCCCCCCCCCAAAAAAACCATCCAAAATTATGAAAATTTCCACTTTTTGCGGTAATTTTATGCAAAATTGGTTGATTTTGCCCCCCCCCCCATGTAATTCCTGGCCCTGCCACTGGTACCCTGACACCATAAAGAGTGATATTGGCCTGTAGCCACCAGAGATCCATCAACTCATGAAAGACAGAAAAGTTCTATCTATGGACTGACTGACAATGATGATGATGATGAGTGTATAAAGGGTGTTTGAAAGTTAACCCTGCATGTATACGATAAATACAGACTTCTGATTGGCTAATTGGAACTGCTTTCATGAAACATGCTGCGTAGCATCGCACAACCCAATTCTTTTCATACGAAAAAACATGGCACGTACATCAGCAAGTTCAAAGGGGCCTGGCCTAGAACTGTAGTATAAAATGGAGCATGTACATTGCCAATTAACCAAACTGAACTATGTAGCAGGGTTCGTAAGGGTCATGGAAAACCGGGAAAGTCATGGAATTTTACTTTTTCATTTTCCAGGCCTGGAAAGTCATGGAATTCCGAAAATCTCTTTAGTTATTTATTTTTTCGGCTTTGGAGTGTCCCAGGACCTAGACCTAAATGCTAGGATCATTCATGGTTGACCTAAAAAAAATAAAAAATAAAAATTTAGGAAGACGTTTTGTATTTTTAATATGAAAATTGATACTTTGTATTCATGTCATGCTCTACTAAGGATTTCAAAATGCATTCAAATTCAATGCATTTTGAAATCATTAATAGACTCTGACATGAATACAAATTATCAATTTTCATATTTAAAATACAAAACATCTTGAAATTTTTTTTTTTTAGGTCAACCATGAATGATCCTAGCATTTAGGTCTAGGTCCAGGGACACTACTAAACCGAAAAAATAAAAAAGTTTTTTTTTTGAAATTGAGTATAGTCCCACCCCAATTTTGAAAAATGTTCACCCAAAAGCGGGTGGGACTATACTCACGCAGTACTGGTAGTACAATATTGTATAAAAATGGTTGGTGCATTATACCAGAGAAAGTCATGGAATTCTAAAGTTCAATTACAGTCATGGAAAAGTCATGGAATTTGTTTTGCTCAGAAAGTGTAAGTACCCTGTATAGCTCCTCAGTGTCACCCTATTTGCAAGCATCATGTAGTCAGTGAATTTGTGTCAATGGATTTTGAGATTAACATCAGCTTTAAGGTTGTCATCATGTATTATGTGGAAGGTGAATGCTTTGACAGGACTGAGATTGGATTTTACTTTGTTATCTTTGTTTTTTCATTATGGAATAATTTCATATACTGCTTTCTGTGACAAATTAGGCTTTTGAGCAAGTCAAGGGGTTTTCCCTACAAACATGTTGTCTCAGAACTGAGAAATCAGATCTTTAGGTGACATCTGTGTGTTTCCTACCCAACTTGCTTGGCGCCATGAATTTTTTTTCGGTGGGGGAATTGGGGGAGGGGTTAGTGAATTTCGGGGGGCAAAATCAACCAAATTTTGGATTTTGCTGGGGGAGGCAAGAGTTCTGATTGGGGAATTTTCCCCATGCCCCCTGGTGCCACCACTGAACCTGCTGAAGGGGAGGCACCCAGCCTGTGATAATTTTGACATATTTACTGGTGATAAGATCAATTAAGTTAGAAGATGGGGAGGGGAAGTAGTGGGCTTCACTCACCCAGGTGGAAAAAGTGGAGGAATTAGAAGAATAAAAAAGCTCCACAGCCACCAGAGATAGAACCAGGTCTTCCTTATGACAGGTGCGAGGATCCAAAGCTCCACAACCACCCCAGAGATAAAACCCAGGCCTTCCATATGACACTTTGATAGGTGCATCCAACTCAACTCCCAACTTTTTGTTGACTATAGAAAGCATATGCTTAGGAACCAGGGGAGGGGGCTTGGGGGCTCACCCCCCCTCAATAATTTAGGTGTGGGGACTCCCTCAATAATTCCAGATGAAGTGAAAACAAAATGTGACTAGATACCGGGAAAATGGGTCTTTTGACCTATTTTTGTGCAAAATTTCATGACACTGAGGGAAGAAATCCCCCCCTCGGCCAGCCACCCCAGGATTGGTCACCATAAAAACTTTGTTTGGTTAAGCCCCCCCCGTGTTAAAAATCTTCTGAAGCCAATGGAAAGTCTCTGGGTGATTGTGCAAGAGCACAGCCACTGTGGAGATTGAGCATGCTATACATGCACACTGATGTGCTCAGTGCTCACATAATCATAACACTTTCAGGATCTTGTTCATTTGTTTTTTTGTTTGCTTTTGGGTTTTTTCTTTTGGATTTTTTTCTAATTTAATGCTAGATGAGGAATCTGTAAGATGGCTTGACTGACCTTGAAGTTGAACGTTATAATAGCTGATGACTTGTGTCTGTTGGGGCTTTGTATTCCACATTCCCCAGTGGCTGTTTTGATTTTGTTTGTTGCTTTTGATGTTTTCTTTAATACAGAATTCTGCAGATTTAGGATTGATTCATTTGATTGGATTATATAATATTATGATTTTTATATCATTTGGGAGTTATGGATGACTTGTTTTTTTACTTCCAAGAGGGGTGATTCCCTGGAGGAAGATTATTTAATAAGTATCAATGAGAGTTGAAGGAAACGATAGCGGATCCTCCCTCAAAGAAGATATCTTATACTTCCCTTGATGCATTTCTTCAGTTTCAATTTTCTGTACTGATTTGCTATCTACTGCACTTGCAACATGGGTCAATAGCCCGGCCCCCAACTCAACACAAAAGTTGGTAACCCAACCATGCGTGTTACAAAATATCGTGGAAAAGGGGTAATTTTTTGCCAGTAGCGAGGACCGCAAAGTAGGGGGTATCTAATTCGCACTGTCCGCAAAATTTGGATAAAGGGGGTACTTGGGAAAATCCGGTAATTTTATGCAATCTTTAGTGTCATTGAAAAGGGGTGTTTGAAATTCTAGTCATTGAAAACCACCAAAAAGGGGTTGTCTTTGGCCAAATTTTGTCCTTGATTTTGCACGGAAAAGGTAGGGGGGAGTAAATTTGATTAAAAATCATTGCAAAGGGGGTCTTTGAAAGATTTGGTAACACACGTCACACATGGTTACCAACTTTTGTGTTGAGTTGGGGGGGGTGGGCAGGGTCGGTAGTGACAAAAAGTACCTCAATGAACAGAGCACATGTAGATCTTGCAAAATACATTTATTTCTTGACCCATGTTTAGCCAGTCTATTCTCAACAATAAAACAAAAGGAGCCTTTACAAAGTAATGGGAGCGTCATTTGCTATAATGAGGTGAAGCATCATTTTGTAATGGATTCTCGGAAGGGTAAGAAATTGTGAAAATTTCGACTTTTTGTTGATTTTTCCCCCCTCCTCCACCGAAATTCACTTTTCCCCCAATGCCACCCTCCTATACATTTGAAGATGCATTGAATATTTATGTGATTTATATTTGTGTTTGTTTATGCAGATGTATTATTTTGAGATTATGTGTGAACCATTTGATTGGCAGAGGGCATGGGAGTTGGGTTTTTTTTGTTAATTTGCTCACTAGTGAGAAAAAAATTTTTGCCCCACTGATGAGTACAAAAAAATTGCTCCCACCCAACTGTGTCTTATACATTAGAATTGAAAATAAAAAAAATGGGCAAGGTGCTCACCTCACTTGCTTCTCTCTACCCAGGGGTGAAAATGGGGAGCTGTTATTAATATTGTCCATTAAGCGCCGCCCAAAGGAATGAGCATGCCTTAGGCATTGTATGGCAGCTGACATATTCTTATAAGAGCGGAATAAATGTAGAGAGCTTTGATACATGTGAAAGGTGCTGTATAAATTTCACCATTTATTTTATTTATAAATAAAAAACTTCTACTTTGTTTGGTTTTTACAGTGATACGAAAAGGTGAGACTGGCTTCATCTACTTCAGATTGATGACCAAAAAATGGAAGTGGTTATGGGTGCAGGCCAAAGGTCGCGTCCTCTACAAGAATGGCAAACCAGAGTATTTAGTGTCTACGCATCGGCCAATGAGGTAAGGAAACAGTGTGTTTGATGGTGAACTTTTCCGTTAACATAGATTTGATCACAATGGGCCTGCTAACATTTCAACTTAATTAAGCAGACATTTTTGCCAAGTGCATGATTAAATTATAGGTTAATAACAGCATATACATGTAAACTGCTTAAATAAAGAAAGTCCGCAGTCATGTAACCTGTCCTACAGCAAAACCTGATCATGTTATATCAATTTAATTGAAACCGTCGTATACAGAATCTTGTTAGCTCCAATTTGATACCAAATTTGCTACCAAACACTCAAAAGTGACAAAGATTGATGCCAGTTTATGGCATTTGGTGCATTTTTAAAAGTTGCAAATCAACACTATGCTTTGCATGGTAATTTGGTCAAGCGTGCTTGCCCTCGAATGGGTCCCTGTCGACTATCCCAAGTGCGCGCTTTATTCAATTGTTAATTTAAAACGCATGGATTGCTACAGTGCCTTACTGATGAATACTAGGGGACGATGCGATCGATATGACCTAGCGGTTTTTTCGGGCTATGTCAATGGTCGCGCTCTGCTATTCACCTCTACAGGTCCGTGTGGTCCGTTTTTAATTTGCAACTTTTGAAAATGCACCAAATTTCATATACTGGTATCAACCTCTCTGAATTTAGAGTGTTTGGTAGCAAATTTGGTATCAAATTGGAGCTAACAAGATTATGCACACAACCTTATCAATTAAATTGTCATAACAAGATCAGGTTTTGGTGTAGGACAGGTTACATGACTGCGGACTTTCTTTATTTGAGCAGTTTATTACTTGGTAAGAGTGACATTGTGTCACTTTTGAATTTGTACCTTCCAGCAGTGTTACATTTATAAGTTAGTTATTTCTGCATCATTTGCCATTACTGATATCTCAAATTAATGTAATTATCCTTTATGGTAAAATCCCGAAGAGTATCCGTTAGTAAGTAATTTGTGCTCTTGTTTTATAGTGATGAGGAACATGATCTTCATCCACTATGTTGTCCTTTTTAAAGACAGTTCTTGTTTCTCTGGGAATATGATCTTCATCCATGGCATTATCTTTTTAAGGTCAGTTCTTGTTTCTCTTTATTTTATAGTGATGAGGAAGGCGATCAGCATTTAGCCAATCGTGCAGAGCCGTTCAAGTTTCCATTCAATGGTCAAGCTCAGCTGTATGATTGCAACCCACCATATCCACCTATCCCTAAAGGTAAGCAATGTGCTATTCCATGTTAAATCCATACACCCCCTGTGGAAGATTTTGGAAATATCTTCAACAGGGAGAGTATGTTTTTCAAAATTAATGGAATTAGTCAGAGTTAACCATTTTGAAACCCATATCCCCCAACTGGAGTATTTCAAATGGAAGTTACCCAATTGCCTATTCTATTTTAAAACTTATACTCCCTCTGTGGAAAACTTAAGCAAAATCTTCCACAGGGGTAGTGTGGATTTTAAATGGAATAGCCCAATGAGATATTCCATTTGAAATCCATACACCCCTGTGGAAGACTAAATCTTTCACACGGGGGTAGATTTCATGTGGAGTCACCCATTCGGGTAGCTACATTTGATATTCAAACCACTGTGTAGCAGATTCAGGTCATGTCTTCCATGTATTTTTATGCCTCCACCGCGAGGCATACTGTTTTTGCAATGTCCGAGCTTCCGTGCTTCCGTCCGTCCGGATGCTGTATCTCGGGCATGGATGGGCGGATTGACTACAGATTTTCAGGATAGGTGGGTCATGGTTAAAAACTCTGGATACTTTTTTTGGGTGGGGTTCAAGGTCATATACTGAGGTCAAAGGTCATTTGAGGTCAAACAAGGTAAACTTGTAAATTTGGTCTCATATGAACAGTTCAAATCCTATTGCAACCAAACGTGAGTCATAGCTGCACTTTGTGAACCCTCATATATTGGTGGTAATTAAAAGTCATATACTGAGGTCAAAGGTCATTTGAGGTCAACTTGTAAAATACCATTATTTTGAGACTTTTGATTAAAATTTGGTCTCATATGAACAGTTTAAATCCTAATGCAACCAATCTTGGGTCACAGCTGCACTATGAAATTAACCCTCATTTATTTATCGGGGGACCTTTTTTATACTTTGTTGCATGTAGTCCTACAGGGGGCCAATTTTCCGTATTTACCTCTTTTCTCGGAGGCTAGGGGTCGCACGTTCCTCAAACTTGGTGGGTGGGTGCATCTTGACCACAGGCAGAACAAGTTTGTATTGGTTAGTGGGTCAAGGTCACCTGAGGTTATCCAGAGGTCAAATTAGCAAAAACTGTCGTATGGGCTTGAAACTTGGTAGGTACAGTCAACATTTAGAGCCAAATTTTTGAAAGGTCATTTTGAGGTCATCCGGAGTCACCCAGGGGTCATCTGAGGTCAAATTACTCAAAATGGATTTGTACTCATTTAAATCGCCCCATGGTGGAGGCATCCCATTCGACGCCTTGCGTCGAAAACCGCGACGTTTCTAGTTAGATTTATATGCCTTTGCTTATATGCGCTAGAGCATTGCGTGCCCTCGCGATTACGCTATAGACAAAAAAATTTTGCGGTAAGTGCTTAGCAGTTTTGCTTGTCACATTTCTTGGAACAATTGGCTCTCATTATCGGGTGACTTTGAGACTTTGACTGCTTGTACGTGGTCTGTTATCTTTTCTGTCCATGAGTGGTAGCCACTGAAGCAGTTTAAATCCCTCAATAAAGATGTCTCAAATCAGAATCTTCTAAATTCAAATCTTGTATATTTATGAAATGCAAAGTATTCCACAAGAATTTGCATCATATTAATATAAATTATCTCTCTCTCTCTCTTTGCATTGCAGAAGTTCTCAAAATGTTGGGAAGTGGTGGCCCTCCTCCAATGGGAGCCGGACCCCCCGGGGGTTTCCCAGGAGGTGGTCCGCCCGGTGGATTTTCACCTGGACCACCACCCGATGGCTTCCCTCCTGGAGAGATGGGAGGCCCACCAAATGGTATGGGTAAATCACCGTTCTCATCACTTGGACCTCCTCCCGGATTTCGTGGGCCGCCACCCGGGTTCCCATCAGGACCTATGCCTCCTGGTATGGGCATCCCACCAACCGGACCACCCGCTGGAAAAGGAGGAAGAAATTGCCGACCAAAACTTACCGCGAAACGTCAATTCAAATCGCCTCGTAAGGGTCCGGTGCCACCAAATGTCAAAGTCGGTCCAGGATTGGAAGGTTTCAAGTATCGGCCACCTTACACGAGAATGAACGATGTGAAACCGCAAGAAATAAGAACTTTTACCAACGCTTTCCAGAATGTATCAGTTCAAGAGAGCATGACATCTGCTCCGCACGAAGAGCATTCACCACGTAATTCCCATCAAAGGCAGGCTCCGCTGCCTTCCATCCAGACCATGTCATCGTGTGCTTCCCAGGTCACCACTAGCACGGCCAATAAAACCGACATTAACCATAGCATACCCAAAACGCAAGATACCCAGAGTTCACCACTCGATTACCCCATATCGACTACTACCAGCAGCAATAATGGCCATTTCGTAAGGAACGAGATCTTTCCCGATATTCAGATTAAGAAATCGCCAGCGTCTAGTAGAGGTAGCGAAAACAGTCCTTTGGATCTGTCGTTGTCGCACAGTGATCCTGGTTATTGTACAGACTATGCTAACATTGAAGGCTTTGAGAATGGACAAGATAACAATAGGGTGCAACCCAGTTCGATTGGAAGCAGTCGAAACAGTCATTTGTCGACCAGTAGTGAAAGCACAGACTTGAGTCTGCGCGCTTTCGATGGCGGGGAGATACCATGTTTCGATGATTCTATTAGTCCATTAACATTGGGCGATATGGAAGTCATACCAAAAGACATGAATTTGTCCGTTTTTGATTTTGCTTCAGAAAGCTCGATGGATATGAACAAATCACCTCCGAACAGTATTTCGATGACGCCACCCGACTTGAGTTCAGTCGATGGGGGTAATCAGCAGCAACAAGCTGCTGCCATGAACAGTGAGAGCGTCGCCGTAACATGCGGGACCTCTTCGGGTTTTAATGAAGCCGCTATGTCGTGTGCTGACCAAACAGCATTGCAGGATTATAGCAACTCTATTCATGTTAAGAATTCACCCCAGCATGGCAACTCACAGGGTGCTTCTTTGCCCGATTGTAGCTTTGTAAATACATCTCAGAATCTTCAGCAACAGCATCATCAACAGCAGCAGCTACATCGTCATCAGCAGCAGTCACACCTTCAACTCTCTCCCTCATCTTCATCCTCCATATCGCCCCAATCCACCAATGGAACGTTTCCAAATACAGCTAATTTTACATCTAAACAGACTGTTACCCAGCAGGAAAGAGCTGGGGTACCTAGAATGTCCTTGGCACAACCCTCTTTTATGTCCCCCAACTATGAAAACCACAGGCCTCAAAATGGTTATCCGGAACCAACCACCACATTTTTGTCTCAGGAACAATGTCAATTTACAAGCAACTCATTTGAACCTCCCAATTCTCAGCCTATCTTATCCAACGGACCTTATCACACAAACAGCTGCTTGCTACAAGGTACTCAGCAACAGCTAAATCAGCAACAGCAAGATCAGCTTGCTACTCAGATTCACAAACAGCAACTGATTGAAAAGTCTCTTAGGCAGAAGCTTCATCAGCAACAGCAGCAGGCTTTGTTGCTACAGCAACAGCAGCAGAAGCAACAGCAAGAACTCCAGGAACAGTTACAGCGACATCAACTCCATCAGCAGCGTTTGCAGCAGCAGCAACAACAACAGCAATTGCAAAGACAGCAGCAGCAGCTGCAGCTTCAACAGCAGCAACAACAGCAAATGCAGCAACAGCAGCAGCTTCAACAGCAGAGGTTACAGCAGGAAAGATTGTTACAGCAGAAGCAACAGCAACAACTACTACAGGTAGGGAAGTGATTTATTGTCATGTTTACATTTGGCATTTTTAGATGGCATCTGGCTATTCCATTTAAAATCTGTTATACCCTTGTGGAAGATGTAAGAAACATCTTCCACAGAGGGAGTATGTGTTTTAAATGGAATTGGCTAGGGTTAATTGTTTTGAAACCCATACTCTTATGGCTTTACATATATCTTCCACAACTGGAGTGAATAATTCAAATTGAAGTTAGCCAGTCGTGTCTATTCTTTTTAAAACTGTGGAAGACTTTAGCTAAATCTTCTATGGGGGTGGCGTGGCTTTCAAATTGTGTTTGATAGGGACACATTTGTGGTCTTAAAGAACTGGGGTGTGCTGAACTGGGAGATACAGATCTGCCAGGGGGGAACTTCATGGCTATACATACAATGTCAACATTCCTATGTGACAATTGTTATCCCCACCCCTCCCCCGCCCACATGGCATTGCACAACACAAAAAGTATGGGCCACATGAAATTCCTTTGCAGTTTCCTTGTCTGTGGCACTTACAGATACAGGACCTGCATGATGCCACTCTGGCATCTTTCAACATTTTGTAGGGTGGAAGTACTGTATTTTGTTTTTATGACCTTGGGTCGTTCTGTGTCACATGCATTGCATTCATTTACTATCAACTTACTGGTGTTAACCCCCTGAGCACTAACTGCCGATCTAACATTGCCTCTGATTGGTCAATTACATGATATCTTCACTTTAATCACCAATCAGAATGGAGCTTTGCAAATAATTCACCCCAATTTTTTTGTATGGTAAAATCATTCTAACAATGTTGCTGATTGGTCTAATTGATAATGAAAACTTCTTTTTGGCCAATCGGGGTTACACCGCATGATCTACCTCTAGAGGTGGATCACGGTTGCCGGGTGTCCACTCCGCATCAATCTGAAGCAGCCAATCTGCTTCCGTTGTGCACATTAACCGGAAACTCTCTCAACTAAACCGCATTACCCGCCAACCTTTCCCCAGTAGAAACATGCAGTTTGTGCTCAGAAAAATTCATCTTTATTTGTTTCATTGCAGAGACAGCAACTCTTACAACAGCAACAACAACAACAGCAGCAGCAACAACATCAGCAGCAGCAACAGCAGCTGTTGAGTGAGAACTTCATGGGCAACTCTACACCCCTATGGAATCATGATAGCTTTTCTACTGTACCAAACACGCAACAAGCCATGACCGAAAACGGACTTGGAAGTGAAACTTTTGAGATTTTTGAAGGTGCTAGCACAGAACTAGAAATTGGCTATGGCCATATTGGTGGGTCAAATATGACCTCTGAACCTGTGACCTTTCAGACTGCAAGGGTGAGTCATCATGATGTTAAATGTGCTTCAGAATTTTTTGTTTTGTTTACCTAGCTTGGTCCGTAAGTAGTTCCAATAATTGGAACTCACGGCTCTGACCGTGAGTTCCAAGGAGCTATGTGTATGTGCCGCCGCGATTTAGTGTGCATTCATCACCATATTCACATGTACATAGTCGTGGAGTGGATTTTTCGCTGCTCATAAAAATCACTCAAAAATCAACTTTTTATATTTCTTTGGACAAAAGCTGATGTGTAGAATAAGTTCAGCAATCACAGATGACATACATCAGTGACACAGGTTTCTAAAGTGAATATTTTACCAGATATACTAATGCAAACTTGCCAAAATAAAACCCTGGAGGCACCCTACGGGAGCACCTACAACTTGAGAACAAGTCCTCAAACGTTCGAAATTTGTAGTTACTAAAACTAGTCCTTAAGAACACACGCTTGGATCCATGGAAAATCCATGATCCAGGTCTATCCAGTTTGCACAAGCCAGGCTAGATTCATCTGTAAAAAGTACACTAGCCATTATAAGGAAGAAAAATAGCAAGAAACTGACAGAAGCAAAGAAGACCACTCCCAACAATCAACATAACTGTTGGGCTATTCTATTTAAAATCCACACTACCCCTGTGGAAGATTTTGGAAATATCTTCCACAGGGGGTGTATGAATTTCAAATGTAAGTAGCACATTAGGCACTTCCATTTGAATTTCATACACCCTCTGTGAAAAATTCAACCTGAATCTTCTGCAGAGGGAGGGTGAGTTTCAAATGGAGCTACCTAATGAGCTACTTCCATTTGAAATTCCTACTCCCTCTGTGGAAGATATTTTCAAAATCTTCCACAGGGGTAGTGTGGATTTTAAATGGAATAGCCCATTATTTGCTCTTAGTCCTTGGGTCAAGAGATAAGAAACTGGAAATTCTTATCCTGTGCCCCGATACAAAGTACAGTAGTAACGATACTATTAATTGCATTTTCGGAACTCAGAGATGGCACTCGCTCTGAAGATGGCACTCGCTAGAGTTCCGAAAGCTCAGCCCTCTAAAAAGGACTTCACTAGGGAAAGATTAAATCTCACTCATGTTTACCGACCTAGAGTACCAAGAAATTTTAATTTGTATTAATTGCATTGTTTATTTGTTTTTGTGCTCTAGATCACCATGTCATCTGCCTATCCTCAGAAACAACAGTTTAATCATCAGCAGCAACAGCAACAAGAGCAATATATTGGACAGTCAGGAGGCTTCCCCTTATCAGCGGATTTCAACCCAGCCCTCAACCCTGGCTTACAGCAGCTACCACAGCAGGTTGGACAACTCCCAAAAGCTGCTGTAACACAACTTGGGGTGTTATAACCCAAGGAATTTACCCACAATGCCTTGTTTTACCCAGAATGCCTTGTTTCAACTCTTGTCACCTTAATCAACAGGCAGAAATGTTATTGAACATATATAAATGTGTATTTCTCACCTTGGTGAAGACCAGATTGCTAGGTTAGGGTTAGGTCATATTTGTGTTTAACCCCTTGAGCACTACCTGCCAATCTAACATTGCCTCTGTTTGGTCAATTACATGATATCATTACTAATTACCAATCAGAATGGAGCTTTGCAAATAATTCACCTCAATGTTTTTGCGTGATGAGATTATTCTAACAATGTTAACGATTGGTCCAATTGATAATGAAAACTTCTATTTGACCAATCGGCAGGTAGTTCTCATGGGGTTAAGTTTTATGAAGAATTATACTTGTTATAAAAGTGAGACAAATTGGCCTTGAAATTGAACTTGATAAGAAGCAAACATGCATCCATTTTGTTGTTTTTGACATGGAAAAAAAATATAAAAAAAGTGTCACTAGAACTATGATTGATGACTGAATTAAATAGACTTGTTTGCGTCTGACGTCAGGGCAAAGGCGCGGCATGATTGGTTGCTGACCTGTGCAGTACGGCATTTTTGGTCTGGTTGACAGGACGTCATATGCAAACTAGTTTTAATTTGGTCTTCAATTATAACCATGTCTGTCTAGATAAGTCTTCACTATTTAACCTCATACCTATGACATAAGTTCATTATACATTGTATTATACTGAAATATATTGGAATACTCATAAGACAGGAGATGAGCATACTGTTAGGCTTTGTAGGTATCGTTGTATAACCATTTTTTGATAATGCAGTATTAATATGAATGTTTTTGTTTCTGTTTCAAGTTGTATTTGTTCCATATTGTCGTGTGGTAAAACCATAAATATTACTCTTCTGTTTCTTCCTCAAATTGGCTGTTCCAGTTGAAATCTATACACCCCCCATGGAAGACATGATCTTAATCTTCCACACAGGGAGTATGAATTTCAAATGGAGTTGTCCCATTCAGTGTCGTCTGCTCCAAAATTGGCTATTTCAGTTGAAATCCATACACCCCCTATGGAAGACATGATCTTAATTTTCCACACAGGGAGTATGAATTTCAAATGGAGTTGCCCCATTCAGGGTCGTCTGCTCCAAAATTGGCTATTCCAGTTGAAATCCATACACCCCCTATGGAAGACATGATCTTAATTTTCCACACAGGGAGCATGAATTTCAAATGGAGTTGCCCCATTCAGGGTCGTCTGCTCCAAAATTGACTATTCCAGTTGAAATCCATACACCCCCTATGGAAGACATGATCTTAATCTTCCACACAGGGAGTGTGAATTTCAAATGGAGGCGCCCATTCAGGGTCGTCTGCTCCAAAATTGGCTATTCCAGTTGAAATCCATACACCCCCTATGGAAGACATGATCTTAATCTTCCACACAGGGAGTGTGAATTTCAAATAGAGTTGCCCCATTCAGGGTCGTCTGCTCCAAAATTGGCTATTTCAGTTGAAATCCATACACCCCCTGTGGAAGACATTACCTTAATCTTCCACACACGGAGTGTGAATTTCAAATGGAGCACCCATTCAGGGTCAACTTGTTCTACGCATATATACACAAACAAGCTGTCTTTGTGCATGTGTACACATCAGTCATAATTACTAGCATTCTAAAAGCTATAATGTACAATCTTATATGAAATTGGTAATTTTTTTTAAAGCTGGGGTTTTGGCATATTTGTAATGTTTACACTCGTCCCAAGTTACACCAAATGGAATCGGTCAAATTTTGTTGTGTTTATGTCGGGTCAACAGAGCAATTTTAATATGGGTGTTGTATTCAGACATTAAGTCCGGCATAGAACTCTACATGACCCCGATTGACGGCCTCATCCCCCTTTACCCCATCAAAATGCAGTTTTTGGTATCAGGTGAAGGCTCAAAATGTATTTTTCTCATTAACATATTGAAATTAGGCATTCTATATTGGTATATTTCCGAAGAAATCATCAAAAAACTGTTGAATTAGTCTTGACTGTGATATACTAAGTTTGAGACTAATTTAACAGTTTTGACAGAATTGATTTTGTAATTCCTGCTAAATTTCAGACTTGCCCAATTTAAGTTTGGTTTGGATACAGTGGTAGGGACTTGACTCAAAAGTGGGTCCCATATCTATACCAAATTCCACCAAATAATGGACCCAGATTTTTCGACTAAACTTTGCATTAAAGAAATTTTTAAGAAAAAAGATGACCCTTCATATACCAATTTGCATACAAAATTAGGCTATCCGTATACCTACCACAAAGCTGAAAATGCGACCCATTTCAGTGACATGTCCCTGTATGCAATATTTTTTCCGTAGTTAACATTTGCATCGCATACGTCATGAACATAAGTAGGCCTATATGAGGCTAGATTCCAGTTGTTCAGATGTTCAGTTTAATAACACACAAGTTTATTACCATTATCATTTCCTCTTATTTAAAAAATAGAAAAGAAATTTATTAGAATTAGAATTCTACTAGGGTTCGAACCGGGGCTCAAACCAACAACCTAAGGATCCATAGTCCAGAGGCTTTACAACTGTGCAACGAGTCGTTCTGCCGGAAAGGCGTTTGTTTATCAAACTTATTGATTACCGAATAAAGCGCATACACACGATATACTATCACTAGTATAATTAGGAAAAAAAAAAAGGTTTGTCTCAAAGCTTGCTGCGCGTTTGTAAAATCGCATCGATTTGACAAAAAAGAAATCGGAAATTTTTTCAAAAAAAAATTTTTTTAGTTTTTCCATAAAAATCAGCGAAAATCAGACTTTGTTCTCAAAATACCATGAAAAAAAGTCAGGAATAAAAAAAAAAAAAAATCGCATTTCGCATTTGTTTTAAATTTCTCGTGAGCTTTGAGACAAACCATTTTTTTTTTTTTCTTATCAATGAATACATATATGATATCCGATCAATAATGAGCCTTGTCTTGGACTATGCGATTCTATGCGGTAATAAAATGCCGCTCCCTGTATAGCTGCCTGGTCAAATCACAGGAGGATCATATAGAGACCAGTCATCAAAGGAAAAATGTCAAGAATAGAGCAGGAAAAAAAGCCACTCATACTCATTCCTCTATCACTGCCCTCAGAGCCGTAGCCAGGGGGGGTGTGATGGACCCCCCAATTTGCAAAAGTATACAAAAAGTCCCAAAATTTAAGAATTTGCAAGTGTAGCGAGCCAAAAAATTTAATTTCTGTCAAAAAAGGTCCAAATTTGGGGGAAAAAGTCCACTTATCACAAAATTGCCCTCCCCTTGGGAAAAAAGTCCACTTTTTCAAAATATGCACCCCCCTCGCCACAAAAATCCTGGCTACGGGCCTGACTGCCCTCAACCACAACTGTGACCCTTTACATTGTAATTGCAGACAAGCATCACTAATTTGTGGAGAAAAATGATACCATTGTTGGTATAAAATACAGCATTTTATTGTTTTAAACATGTGAAAGACTTAATTCATGTCAGTGCACTAGCATGACAAACTCTGTACAAAAGTTATTGTTCACTATGGGTGACAAAGTAATATGTACCATATAAATTGCATGCATAGGGCTATCTAAGTTGAAATTCATACACCCCCTATGGAAGACATGTCCTTATTGTCCCACAATGGGAGTGTGAATTTCAAATGAGGTTATTAACTCTCTTCACGCTAGTGTCGACTGCAGACGACAAATTTTAAAATTTTCTTAAAAAATCAAAAATTTCAGAAATGGGAATTTTCATGACCATATTTGGAATCAGCATGAAACATGCATTAAAATGAGTACACACAAGCCTAGTATTGGTTCAGTGGTTCTTGAGATAGCTCTTGATATTTTGAGAAAATATCTCAAAACTTGGGACTTTTTATGTTGAAGCCTATGGCTAGCATGCAGAGCATTAATTACCTGAATGGGTTACTCCGAATGAACTCTACACCCCCTGTGTAGGAGAGGTCATGTCTTTCATAGGTGTTTGGGTTTCAATTGGGATAGCCCATAACTTGAATGTGTTGTTGTTGTTATTGTTGTTGTTGTTGTTGTTGATAATGATATTTTGTATATTGGAGTAAAATAGCTGTTGATAACAGTGAACTACTAGAAACTGGAATATTAAAGTTGAAATATGCTGCACCTGAAATGTTTTAAGTATTTTCAAAATTTTGAGAAATTTTGAAAAAAATTAGTTTGATAAGATTTTACAACCGATAATTATTAGAAACTTAAATACCTTGATATTGTTGTATTTTTTGTATATTATATAAATAATGATTGTAGAAAGTTGATGGAACTTCACAGAAGTATCATGTTTGTTGTGTGTAGTATATAGTGAAGAAAAATATTCAAAAACTTTTCAGATTTTTTTGAAGTGGATAGTATAGATGCATCAGTTCACAATGTTGATGATTATAAATCATATTTTGATCATTTCTACTGCTGAAATGATATGTTCTTTCCTGAAGTTTTTCCAGCTTGTCATTGGCAAAAGTACCAAGTTATGCTCGTGTGAATTCACATAAGCGTGAGTAAGTCACACAACTAGTTTTGTGCTGCACCTGACCATTATATACGATGTTACGAGTCTCATTTTTTCACCAATTATAAGCCGAATAAACTTTAGAAAAGAATATTTTAAAAGTTGTGAATGGTGGATGCATACAATAATTGTCCACTTTAAAAAACATAACGTAGGTGCTAATTTAACCTCCTGAGCACTACCTGCCGATCTAACATTGCCTCTGATTGGTCAATTACCTGATTTTTTCACTTTAATCACCAATCAGAATGGAGCTTTGCAAATAATTCACCCCAATTTTTTTGAGTGGTGAAATTATTCTAACAATGTTGCTGATTGGGCCAATTGATAATGAACACTTCCTTTTGGCCAATCGGCAGGTAGTTCTCATGGGGTTAATACTGTAACAGTGGAAATATTTTTGTGATTAATTTGTTGCACTTTGTCAATTTTAAACGGTTTTACTAGTTTTTAAATTTGCATTCTACCCTTCCTTACATTGACCTATACACAGAAAGAATGTATTTGTGCATGTGTTAAATTTGTGAAACGGGGATACATCTGTGTTCCATCCGCATAAACTGAGGATACGCCTGCAAACTGGGATATCCCTGATTTTCTTACTATGCTATTGGGGCTATATAACCCCCATAGAGGGCGCTAAATGCATTAGTTTGACATATGGGGGTTTGCATAGCTCAGAATCGGACGATATACACATATCTGATTCCATACTATCTAACTGGGGATACACACATATGATTTTTTAGGAATGTGGGGACATATCCATACATACATAGCAATACAGCATAGTCCCGGCTGGATAGTCCCAGGTGGATGGCTACACACAGATGTCCCCGATTCACACGTTTTACAAGTAGGGGTGTGTTGTTATTTTTGCGGTAACTGCTTTGTACACAAAAATAAACATGGCATGAAATTTTTTATTTTTACAGTAAATCAGTCGGTTACTCTGAAGGCTGTAAATATTATGCAGGGTTTTATGAAAACCACCGAAATGGGCCATTCCAGTTGACATCCATACACCCCCTATGGAAGTCATGACCTTAAGGGTAGACGAGGTATTGTTGGTCAAAGCAACCTAAAAATCGATTTTCATTGTCTAGATCAATATATTATTGAAAATTAACACCTTGATGTTTTGCAAAAGTTCATTCTACAAATCGTATACTTTGCAAACTTGCTTAATTTATTGTTGTTAATTAGTTATGTATGTTTTACAAAAGTGTTGTTGTTTCAGCCCTCTTTACAACATAACTCAAGAACCACAGGACCTACAAAAGTATATCCGTGATATTTTAATTCTCCTACACGCTCGCTATGAATTGAGCAATGCAGTTTTTGCCAAAGCTCACTACCATTCGTAAGATGCTGTGAACTACCAAATCACAACAGTTTAAAATAATTAATAACCTTAATATCCCACACAGGGAGTGTAGATTTCAAATGGGGTTACCTGAATAGGTGACTCCATTTGAAATCTACACCCCCTGTGTGGGAGATTAAGGTCATGTCTTCTATAGGGGAATACAAAATTTCAACTGGAATTGCCTAATGTCAATGATTTCCAAATGAATTTCTTGGTTCTATTTTATGTAGTATTTTATGTAGTGGCCGTTCTTTTTATATCTGTTGTGTTTGATCAGTATTTCTGAGACAGAGTTGGGGACATGGGATTTGCATACTTTGGAGAAGCACTGCTACCTGGTAACGACATTGGGTAGCATGATTGGGCCATTTTCTAAACGGTTTTAATGCTATATTTGAGCAGCATCCTATGGTTTTTAGATTGATTTGTTCAGATCGATTGAATGAGCGATTGGGTGGTTGGTACTGGTAGATCTATTGATCAACAGATTGATTGATTATTGATTGATTAGTATGTTATTTATTGATTGGTATGTTATTGATTGATTATTGATTGATCGGTTGATGATTGATTGATGACTGATCACAGTATCAATTTATCTTAATTTATTGATTGATCTTGATTGAATTGCTTGATCATGCTTTGTGACTGGTCTTTTAGGCAATGAAAAAAAATCAGTTTTAAGGGTGGATGGACTTTTCAAATAGGGTTGGTCAGTCAGGATTTTTTTTTTAATATTCATATCTGGAGGCTAAAATGATCCAAAAATATCATTGAATGCTTGAAAATTGGGCAAAATTTGATGATTTATTTGCAAACATATTTTGAAAATGTTCTGAATTTTTTTTCAAAAATTTTCAGTGTAAATCAAACAATGTTGGCCCAAAATGGCTGATTTTACATGATTTTAGCAAAAAGTAAAGAAAGCAAGAAATTCTGAGTAGCTTTATACTGTAAAAATTGAGATTTTTACCATGCATTAATTTTATGACATTTTCACTCTTTCTATGTTAGTGTTTGATTGAAAATGCACCAAAGCATTATGTATGTGGATGTATCTAACCCTAACAATGAATTTAATAATTAGCAAAAATCAGTGAAAATTTTGCATTTTGGAAAATTAATCGTACAAAATGTTTCCACTATTGCAGTAATCATAACCATTATGACTAAAAGCATTAAGATTCAAATTTTGTGCTTTTTTATTTTCACTAAACATTATTCATTATTCATTATACAGCATGCATTTTTGTGATATTTTGTGTGAGTAAGTATTGTTATCTTGTACATAAAAACAATCTGTAAATTTTACATCGCTAAGTATTATATAAAAAAAGTATATAACCAGTAAGAAAAGCTATAATTAATGCTAATATTTTGTATATTTCTTAAGAATCATGTTGTTATATAAAATGTAACATATTCTACTATTACTCAGCTTAATTATATACAAACAAACCACCTTGCTTTTACTTTTCTTTTTTTTTTTATCATCTCTTGTTTTCCGCCGCTGAAATATTTTGCTTCCAGATCGCAGTACTTTAAGAGTGGAAATTTTCGCGATTAATATTCACGCTTGGCCAATTTGAATTATATCACTAATTTTTAAATTTTCAATTCCAAGCTTCCTTTACACAAAAGGAATATTATTGTGTGTTTTTATTTTTGCGGTTGTTGCCTGGGACGCAAAAAACGCGAAAATAAATAAATGTAGCGTGAAAATATCCACTTTTATAAGTACATTGTCGTAGTATAGATTAAATGTTTATTCATACAACTTTTATTCATTGTTGTACATTTGTGGAGGACACTGACATTTTTCTAAGAACTAGTTTGATTGGTTATAACGAGGACTATATCATGTATTGAGCCAATCAGAGATATGGTAAGAATATCAGTAAGGCTGAAGGGGCTTCAGCTTAAAATTGATTTAAAAGCTCTATTTTGATTGGTTAGTGAGATGATTATATTGGGTAATTAACCAATCAGGGGTACTGATAAATCCGGTGTTTGATACACACAGAATTGAAAGCATAAATTTGCTATTCCATTTGAAATCTGCTATACCCCTGTGGATGATTTAAGAAAAGTGTTCCACAGTGGGAGTATGTTTATATCAAATGCGATTAACTGAATGAGTCTTTATTTCCATACTAAAAAAACAAACAAAAATACATTGAAATTACACATCAAAACGTCAATAAAGCCAGCATTGTTCATCCCTTTACAAGGGCTAGGGCTAATTATTTTCAAACATATACTCCACTGTGTATGACCTCACCTATATCTTCCACAGTTGAAGTGGGGATGAGTATTTCAAGTGGAAGTTACCCAGTTGCTGTGGAAGACTTGAGCTAAATTTTGTACATGGGGAGTGTGGATTTCAAAGGGAATAGACCATACCCTGTTTGGTGACAAAAAAGCTTAAAGCCATATTATAACATTTCCATAAGAAATAGAAGTGTATTTTTTTGGTATAAAATGTTAGTTTTCACCATCAGATATGTCCTCTTTTAATTTGGGCCCAAACAGATGAGGCAATACATGTACCTACCGTGTTATGCAACCCATGTACGTGTTCGACTAATATTTCCATCATAATAATAAACCCTCTTATTAAGAGGGTTTATTCATAATCTCGGATTTTGACAAAACTACAACACCTCAAGTCTTGATTTTTGCAGGGTATGTTAGTTTACTAAAGTACATAACAATCGTGTAAAAAACAGAATTTTGAAAAATATTGAGGTCGTCGTCCTCAGCAAATGTTATAATATGGCATTAAGAATTTTCATGAAAATGTAAATCTGAGAGGGTATCTATAAAGGAATTTAAATATCTCACTTACAGTTTTACTAGGTCAAATTATTTACTGTCTATTTTGACAGAAGAAATAGTATTACAAACTTATTCATGTGTGTCATCTAAACCAATTTCTTTTGACTCTCCACTTTTATTTTATACTATAAAATGAAGTATCATCCCGCCTTTCTTTGATTTATTTGAATTTTGTGCGATACCGTGAGTTCAGTTTTATCTACTGATTCTTATTAAGTTACAGGGATCAAATTGTTGACACATTTGTGACTAAGCTTGTCAGATTTGCAACAAATTTGGTCAAAGTTGTAACAAATTTGGTCAAAGTTGTAACAAACCTTTGTCAAACTTGTCATAAATCTTATCAAATTTGTCATGTTTTTGGAAAGAAGAAAATTATTGTATTTTAGGGAAAATAATGTAATGCTTTTTTTTAGTGCAGAACGTACCAAAAAGAGAAGACCCCTCAAAGAATATGTTGAATTTTTGCAACCTGTTTTGTTTAACCCCCTGAGCACTGCCTGCCGATCTAACATTGCCTCTGATTGGTCAATTATGTGATATCTTCATTTTAATCACCAATCAGAATGGAGTTTTGCAAATAATTCACCCCAATTTTTTTATGGTGAAATTATTCTAACAATGTTGCTGATTGGTCCAATTGATAATGAAAACTCCTTTTTGACCAATAGGCAGGTAGTTCTCATTGGGTTAATGGTTGTAGGTCCTGGCTAACACAGGCCTAAGTTAAACCAAGTAGTTTGCCAAATCTGAATTCTAAAATCTAGTAGTTATTCATTCAAATGATTTTAGTCAAACAAAGATAATTTTTGTGGTTTTACCTACTTGTATATTAGGTAGTAGTCCACAGCAGCATTTCCTAAAATAAAAGTTTTAAAATTGTAAGAATTCAGCACATTTGATGGGTGATGGGTCCCCTTTTTTTAACGTTCTGTATAGGCCTATATATATGTAAATTTATAGATATATATTGCGATCATGCTGTTGAAATGTAAACTGAAATTTTTTATCGTCAGTATTGTTGTTATTTGGTTGGATATATACCAATCAAAAACCCTTGGGACCGAGTCCAGAATATTATTAAGAAAAACAGATTATTGTTATTATTATTGCTTTTTATGAAGTGGTCGATGTCTTGGTTATTTCAATATCTAATGTAGTTAGTGTTTGAACAGAGGAGTTGTCGGCATAATGACTGTTCAGTGCCAGAAGTAGTGAAAGTACGATAGCTGCCCTGTGAATGTTTGGTAATTTACACACAGTATATTGTACTCATACACATGGCAGCTATTGCACTAACTCACTTCTGGCACTGAGCAGTCGATAAATGTTGAATCCAGCGGACACCTGTAAGATGTACTGGCTATTCCAGTTGAAATTCATATATCCCCTGTGGAAGACATGACCTTAATCTTCCACACGGGGAGTGTGAATTTCAAATAGGGTTACCTGAATGGGCGACTCCGTTTGAAATCTACACCCCCTGTGTGGGAGATTAAGGTTTCATCTTTCATAGTGGGTGTAAGGATTTTAACTGGAATAGCCCGTTATGATAGTAATATCAAACTTTTCAATTATTGCTACTATTGGGCGTAACAGGTAACACAATTTCTCAATCACAAATTGGTTAAACAAATCAATTTTGCAGTCTTACTATTCATCTGATTATTTTAAGAGGATGGTCTGATCAACAACCTCTACCGCACATCACTCTATTCTGTGCTGATGCATTGCTTCAGAAGCACCAAAAACAAGCAGTGGGGTAGATTTCTTTTTGACATTGGGGGGATGAGGTTGGGAAAATTTTCTTGAATGATAGTGAATGCAGCACCTTTTGGCGACAGAGTAATTTTATGGCACAAATGCATGCAAAGCGCATGAAAAATTTTGCCATATTGAAGCTAAACTGGCAAAATATTGGGATGATTTATCCCCCCATCCCCCCTGGGATCTACGCCTATGAAAACAAGAAATGCACTTCTGCGCATTCATTTGCAGGGAGAATGTTGGTTTGATAGCGGCTAGCGGAACTGTCACAAACTTTACTGACAGTAACACAGTAAATCCCTGTAGGCTATTATGAAAATATGTATTGTTCAGAATGAATTTGTAAGGATGCTAACACATCATATCAACTTTTATACCAAATCTAAAATCTAAAAACTATTTTTTTTTTAATGTGTGTGACCCAATGGACAACTTTATTCCCTCGCAGATTTTGGTATCAGGTGAAAGCTGCTATTTTTCCCATAACTTAATTTTGGGCCTGGAAAATGTTTCGTACAAGATGGTATTAACAAACATGGCAGTTATAATTAAAGACAGAGATAAAAAGAATTTATCGCGTCTGATGTCACTGTCAATTACGATCCTTGATTGGTTTACACAGGTTAATCAGCGCCAGTAAAAGGAAGACCGATCTATCTGGTGCTGATCGGAGAAAAGGAATAGCAGCAAATGGCGAAAAATTACATACTTTTACAAGGCAAAAAGCAGCTTTTCTAGGCATTGTGGACATGGTGCCTTCGGTTAAGAAAGTTTCCTACTATAAAGACCTAACTTTTGAGATGGTTTGCATGTCGAAAGGTGCAAAATTAACAATAAGGTGCCCGGTTATAAACCCGCGTTCAGCAAGTCATCATCACGACACTTGTAAACAAACCGTGCTCGAGTTTGATTGACAGATGACGTCAGACGCGATAAATTCTCTTTATCTTTGGCTTTCATTATAACACCCTTGAAGTCACGTACTGTTTAATTGGCCACTGCGATCCAAACTGCTGGAGCAATTTAACTCAAAATTGGGAAAAATAATGTGGGGTGATGTGAGATAGAAAGTACTGTGTTATGATCAGACTACCCACATTTAATATATTTCTCTTGTGAAGTTTTACAAGAGGGTTCAAAGGCAATTTGGTAATGTTTTGTAACATCCCAGGTAATGACCCAACACATTCAAAGGTCATGATATGGGTGTATACATTTATTGAGGTCATTGAACTGTGCCTAACAGATGAGTATGTTTAAAGGTTGAAGACTTTAACAGCAAATACCAAATAGAGACACTTAGGGGATCGGATAGCAACGTTTGCACAGTATTTTTTGTGAGACCTGAGAGCACATCAGATACACCAAATTGCATTTTGAAAAAAAAAAAATGTGCAAACGTTACTATCCGATCCCTTAACACAAGGAAACTATTAAATGGCAAATGACTACTTTATGATTATAAAATTTCTTCTTTGTTACAATAACTTCCCACCCTTTGCATTTTTTTCTGCTTTATAAATACAACTATAAATGCTCTTATTCTCTGCATGAATGTGTGTACTTAAATACAAGTCTCTACGATTTGCAGCTATACTTTATTGTATCTTTTGATTTTTATGTATATTAAAGATCTTTGTGCCCGACATTGGCAAAAAAGAAATACTGTGAGTTTTGCTTATTTTGTAATATAATTGGATATAAACTTTGCACCACACAACATGAATGTTAATAAGTGATACTGGACATACTGGATTTGAACCTGGGACCTTTGGTTTACCAGTTCAATGATCTACCAACAAAGCTAATGAGGCAGCTGGGGAAAAGCAGAAATTTTTTAATATACCGTATTGGTCCGAGTATAGTCCCACCCGTTTTTTTGGTGAAATTTTTTCACAATTGGGGGTGGGATTATACTCAATTTCAAAAAAAAAAAAAAATTTTTTTTTTTTTTTTCGGTTTGAGTGTCCCTGGACCTAGACCTAGGTGCTAGGATCATTCATGGTTGACCTAAAAAAAAAAAAAAAAAAAAAAAAAAAAAAAAAAAAAAATTCAAGATGTTTTGTATTTTTAATATGAAAATTGATATTTTGTATTCATGTCATATTCTATTAATGATATCAAAATGCATTGAATTTGAATTATTATTATTTTTTTATTTTTAGGTCAACCATGAATGATCCTAGCATCTAGGTCTAGGTCCAGGACATTACAAAACCAAAAAAAAAACTTAAAAAAAAAAAAAAAAATTTTTTTTTTTTTTTTTTTTTTTTTTTTTACAATTTCTGAATTTTTCAAAAATGGGGGTGGGACTATACTCGAACGTGGGACTATACTCGGACCAATACGGTACTCAGGCACCTATGGCTGTGAGAGCACCAGCAGCATGATAGTGATTCTGTTTGACCCAGATGACCCTCTTGATTTTTTCGACCATGTTGCCATCATATTGATTCTTTTTACATACAAGTTCAAGACCAATTGTTTGACCATATGACATTTGACAAGACTTGACAAGACAAGTTGGGGTCAAATGTCATGCTGGGGCCATCCGAGGTCAAATGAGGTCAAATGTTAAAATCTGCTGGATTGGGCTTAAACTTGGTGCAAGTCATCGTTGAAAAATAAATAAAAAAAAAAAAAAAATTCAACCTGGAGTCATCCAAGGTCAAATGTTAAAATTTGGGGAGAATAAGGGGAGACACATTCGTTCACGCCCGAATTTGAGATTTCTTGATACTTATGGCATTAAGTATGTATTGTTTCACTTGAAACTGATAAAAATACAACTTGCTAATATTTACTCGTATTTTTGCTTGATTTATTTCACTCTTTTCAACTCTAAAAAGTCACATGGCTTAAGACAGCTTAGTAAATTGGCGGGAAATAATGAGTCAGAAATGCGCAAATGCGAAATATTATGATTACGTGCGCAATTCACGTTGCGTGGGGCGGCGCAACTCTGCGCGTATGGTCAAGGCGCATTTCGGTATGTTGCCAGCAGATGTGGTGTAAACAAAACAAAAATTTGCAGTCAAAATGCCACATAGATTTTTTAATTATTTTGAATTTTGGCACACTAAAAGCAGACATTATGGATTCATTGGTGCAAAAAGATGCATATTTAGACCATGCACCAGATACAGCTTTTACAAGTGTGAAAGTCTTACCGTTTTAAAATATAAGGACATTTTGTTGTGCATAATTTTGACATTTTTTTACTAACACATCGATTTCTTAGAGTTCACTTTTGACAATATTGCACAATTTTTGTGACAAGATAACTCGAAAAGGTTTTCTCATTTTTTCAAAATATTTGTTTTAAACAAAAATATAAAGAAGAAAACACCATTATCTGCAAAATTGTTTTTTTCACATGTTTTTTTTTCAATATTTCAAAAAAGAGACGAATTACTCGAACGGATTTTTTTAAGTTGTCACAAAAAATTTGGGGTCAAAAAGTGAATTTTTGTGATTTTTTCAAAAACTTGAGATTTAAAAAAAATCTGACGTTACTCGTTTCCTTTCCAAAAATGTATAGTTTTATATACTTTGGACATACAATTCAGAAATAATGATGCTTGAAAAGGTCCATGTTCTCTTCCATAACTCTGGTCTTAATTGGGCTTAAAACTTCCAGGTGCAAATCATCCTTGATATTAGGGAAACATGAACAAAATCAACCTGAGGTCATCCGAGTCGAAGGTCAAATGATGTCAAATGTTAAAGTTTACCTGATTGTGCTTAAATTGGGTGCAAGTCATCCTTAATGTGATAGAAACATAAACAATTAAACACATGGATAGAAACATGAAAAAAAATCAATCTGAGGTCATTTTGAGGTCAAATGTTAAAATTTGTCTGATTGGGCTGAAACTTGGTGCAATTCATCCTTGATATGAGGGGAACCATAGAATAATACAGACTATTGCACCAACAGTCAAAAGTTACAGTGCTTTGAATGCTGTGAATCTCTTGATAGAGCGTTTGCGTGTCCTCGCATTTACGCGAAAGACCATAAAACGCGGTATGTGCATAGCAGTTCTCATCTTCTGTGGTCTGTCACACTTTATGGAACGATCTGCCCTCATTATCGGGTGAGGGGGAGGGGAACAATAGAGAAACAATCCGATGTCATCCAATGTCTCATTCTGCAATTATAAGGCCGCTCCTTAAAAAGCCAACTCTGGATCAAATTGTTCTCAAAAACTACAGACCTGTTGCCAACATAACTTTTGTTGGCAAATTAATTGAAAAAATTGCATGCTCACGTCTCACAGAACATATGGATTTAAACCACCTTGCGGATCTTTACCAATCAGCATACAGACCCGGCATACAGACCACTGCACAGCACTGAATCAGCACTTATAAAAGTAAAAAATGACATAATGTTTTCAATTGATGCTAACAGAGCTGTTCTTCTTGTGTTATTAGACTTTTGATCACAACATCTAAAATTTCTCGTCTTTCTCAACGAATTTGTGTCAGAGGACCCGCATTAAACTGGTTTCGTTCTTATCTTGCTGATTGGTCGACTCAAGTGGATATAGCAGGTTGATAAAGGTTGATATAAAATTGAATTGATTGAGCCCATATTTATTGGTCGAGCTATGAGTTGGGCAAGACGTAGTTGAGTCCAATATTTTACAACTCGTCATGCTCATAGCGAGACCAATAAATATTGGGCGTAAAGCATCCAATTATTATGTTTTGGATCCAATATTTTCACACACTTCGATCCATCAAAACATAATAATGGCCAATATACATGATATAGGTGTTTAATATGGGTCATGGCAATGGGTCACTAAATCAATCTTGGGTCCCAGCATGGGGTCAAAAGGTTATATGGGGTCAAATTTTAACTACATTTTGATACAGGGAAATATATGTGTATATGCAAAAATGATCCTTGGCCACTTTGGGGCATTGTAGACATCTTTAAAATAGGCCACTAACATTATTATATATCTTTGTGAGAGCCACACCCCAGGAGAGGGGACAAAAACCGTTGTTGAGCATATTTAAGGTGGCTTCAGTACAATGAAGGTTTGTACCAGAAAAAAACTTGGGGATCTGATTTTTAGAGAAACCTCAAGGACCAGTAAGAAAAGTTAAAGCACAATATTCTTTTTTGCATGTCAGCATTTTAATGACGGTTATCTCTGAATTTGACAGATGCTCATTGCCCCGGGGCTCATTGATGTTTTAATGTTATTTTCCATCACTGCACCTGTTAAATTCAGAGATAACCTTATCACTGATTAATTTGATAACCAGACAGGTTTGGTTCACCCCAGAAGAATTGCTCTGGCGGGGCTTCCTCTTAAAAATACAGGGTCCATGAATTGGGAAACATGTGACTATACCATGGCATTACACCACTGACTTGTATATAAATATCAAACAAGTACCGTATCCTAAAAGATATTGTTCCTTGTATACACTACATGATTATAATATAGTTTAATTATCTGTCAATAAATTAATCTGTGCAGGCATAGAGCATTGTAACAATAGTATAGTTGTGCATTTTGTTATTTATGGAGTGAAATTGAAAGATTTCCAGAGGAAGCCCCACCAGAGCAGTTCTGGGGTGAATCAAACCTGCCTGGTTATCCAATTTATGAATGACAAGATTTTGACATTCTGAATTTGACAGGTGCTAGTTGATGCAATAACATCAAAACATCAATTAGTACCTGTCAAATTTCGAGATAACCTTGTCACTGATTAATTTGATAACCAGGCAGGTTTGGTTCACCCCTGAAAAACTGCACCGCTCCTCTTTAAAGATAATTTTCTCATAGTGACTTTTACCAGTCTGGTTTAAATTGTCTGGCCAGGAAGCACTTCCTGACTTGGCAGCATGTTTGCCTACACAGGCTACATGGTATCCCACAATGCAATGCTGTATTTTAAAGAGAAATCTTTTAATAGATCATTATTTTTTGTGCTGGGTTGCCATGGCAACCCAGCACTTATTGCTTGATTTCTGTTTTCTGTTGTTTCTATTAGTAATTCATGAAGAAAATGGAAATTTGTAAAAATATTGCAAAAAATGATCAAAATGGTTATGACAAACAGAAATACTAAATTTGGTCAGTGCAGATATCAGAAATATTGTGTTGATTTTGCATTTTAAGGTAAAATAAGTATATATTTTAGGAAAATAATATTTCTGAATCTAGACTAGGAAGTTTTGATGGTTCTCTTCACTAGCACACTGAGCTTGGCAGGCTATGGGTTCTGTGGGCAGACACACCGGGTACCATACATGCTTTGTTGGAGTTCAGTATCTGTGTTGTAACTTGTTTGGCCTGTATCTCTGGTGAGAGCTATACCTGCTGAGTAGTGAGCAAATTTCATGTTCCTAGATAAGTGGTCTGTCTGTGGTGGTCTGTTATGTGTTGGATAATTTTCAACTACATGTAACATGTTTGACCATGCAACATGGAGCATAGGTATTTGAGGGAAGACCTGTGTTAATAAATAAACAAGATCACTGAATATTGGAAATAAGATAGGCCTGCGTACATTTCCTGGTAACAAGATGGTGATCAAAAGCTATTGATGCACACATCACTTTCAAATATTTGGGTCTATTTTTATGATGACACAAATGTCAAAACTAGAAATTAATGAAGCATTAGGGCATACGTAATGATCGGATTTTGTTACTACGAATATCAATAAACATTCACTTATTGGCTTTAAAGGTGCTATTTTGGGGTTCAGTTTGTGTATGCCTGTAAAAGGCTGTAATATATACTGGTTTATACTTTTCAAAAATAATATTTCTCGAAATTTATGCTTAAATCCTCAAAAATCAAAAAGAGTTATGAATTAATCTATACTATAAGGTGCGAACGTCTGTTCCAACTCATGCCATCCAAACCTGGTGATAATAATATTTGAGTAGGGGGGCAACACGTGAGTGGAGATATTTGAGGTCAAAGGTCATTTAGGAGTTAAATGAGGTCATTGTTGATTTAGATTAAGCGATGGGGAAATTGCTCTCCTTTGTAAAAGTAAATTTCAATATCAAACATTACCTAGTGATAATAATCTCTGTGTAAGGGAGCATCAAGTGCGTGAAAATGTTTTGAGGTCATAGGTCATCTAGGGATCAAATTTTAAAATTGTTCGTATTGGGCTTTAAGTTAGTGAACGTAAACCTGAGGAGGACAACATAAAGAGCATAAAAGGATGGAAGGAATCCCAACTGAATCATCAGTATCTGGGAAAAAGTGCCTGATTTTGAGGTTTGAACCAACCGAATCTTTGCACTTCAAATTATTTTGACTTTTTTATAAAAAGTAAAAAGAAATATAAAGTTATTCATTGTGAACAACCATGTCCCAGCACATCCCTTTTTAAAGGGATTTTTATTGGTTTGTAGTAAAGAAGTGAAATATAAATAATTAAGTAATGGTATTTTTTATCAATTTTAATGAAAACTAAAATATTTTGCATCGAATCAAATTATCAACAACAAAAAAAACCACCCAGAAATTCTTTTGTTGTTCAAATTAGTTTCCTCCCAGTGAATTAACCAGACTGTTTACCATGGCAATAGTCCAATAGTCATGATATTTGAGGATTGTTCTCATTTTTACCCAAAAACGTCAAATTTTAACTAGCTAGTTCTTGGTAATTTTTGACCAAATCATGTAATTTTTACATGGAAATTATTTTGTAACATGATTTATGCTCCATGCAAAATATATCTATTGAGGTACCGGTAGATGTTTTGGTTACGAAGGTCAATCGCAACATTTTGCTGTGTCCTATGGTTTTTAACATAATTATAACCTCTTGAAATTAGGGTTTTGGGTGTTTTGGCCATAAATTGACCCTTCTTAACCATACATTACAAAAGTTTGTATAGGCCTACATGTATTATGATATACAAGAATATTCGGAGAGAATTCAAAGATAGGTAGTTACCATGGTAATGACCATTTATACACATTTTAAAACAAATTTCCCAGTAAAATGGAAGAAAAAAAGTGCGCAAAGTTGCTAAAAAAGTCAGTTTAACTAAGTTGCCTTGTTGGAGAAAAAAGGGACCAAGTTGCCAGAATGAAAAAAGTGCAGAAAGTTGCCAAATTGAAAAAAAAACCAGTGCACCAAATTGAAAAAAGTGGAACAAGTTGCTGAAATGAAAGAAAAAAAGTGGAGTATAAGTTGCCAGAATGAAAAAAGTTCACAAAGTTGCCAAATTGAAAAAAAAAATAGTGCAACAAGTTGCTGAATTGAAAAAAAAAGTGGAGTAAGTTGCCAGAATGAAAAAAGTTCACAAAGTTGCCATATTAAAAAAAAATAGGTTGCTGGATTGAAAAAAAAAATGGACCAAGTTGCGAAATGAAAGAAAAAAAAGTGGAGTAAGTTGCCAGAATGAAAAAAGTTCACAAAGTTGCCATATTGAAATAAAAATTCCCTTTAAAAGGGAAAGCCAGCCTCAATGTAGAAGAGGTCTTGTAATTAGTTTTGGTCAATGTGAAAGGCATTTTAGGAGCACGCTTACATCCATGTTACATGACAGTCCACCAAACCATCAACGATGAGAACATGCACACTGAAACAGCAGAAAACATTAATTCCTAATCTCATGTCAACTCTTTAATTCATTACTCCAAATTGTTCTGGTCTGGATTTTTTGTTGTTGTTGTTGCTGATTTTTTTTTTTTGCCTTTCCAGCTTTTTACCCACGATATCTCAATTTCCAATTTTGTAATACCAGAACTTACGAACTCAATACCTTCGCTTAGGAATGTCCGATTTCACTGCTTTCGATATACCACGTCACAAATACACTGCCGGTTTGAGTTCACTTACATGTACATTTTATTTTAAAATAACTTGATATTAATTCGCAATGTATAGTTTAAGCCTACTATATTATAATAGATAGTGGCCAGCACATTTATAAAGGACTGGTTACTCACTACAATCTTCACTCTTAAACTGTGTTTTTCTGAATGTGCTGATCATGTTGATTGCTAGTCGGAAACTCCTGCGAAGCTATGGACATGGCATCTTACCTACTCCATTCTGTAACAGTCTGCCTAGTGCCTTGTGTGTTTTCTCTTCAATCATTTTGTTGAATGTAATTTTATGAATCAAATAAAAAAGATAGAAAGTGACTTTACATAAGTTATGTGTCATCTTATTTATAATAAAGAAGTTATTAAATTAATAAAGTAAGACAATTTATTTATCTATAAGTGCATGTCAAATGGGGTACATTGTTCAATACTATAGGCCTACATGCATAAATTATGCCCATATTATAGCTAAGCCCTAAAAACTTTATTTTGCATCGGATTTTTCCCGTTGAAAAGACAAAACTGATGTTTATGATAGCAACCATTTCATCAATAACATTTTGAGTCATTTTATCCATAAAACGACACAGGATATGATAGATTACTAGGCCTACTTTCACATCAATATGGTCCATATGATCACAGATTGTTGAGAATCTGTGATATGATCCAGGGATATGATGAAGATTTTGATTCTATAGATCTGTTATCAACATGATATCACGCTGTTCAGTGGTCAAGGAGTAAGGACACTGATATGACATCATAGGTGATGTAATTTTATTCTGCTGACCATATGATGCTATATATTAACTATTATTGTTACATTTAGGCCTATACCTAGAACTTTTAAAGTCATAATTAGTTCAAACATAACTTTGGTAATACTCACTCGTTTTCATTCGTTGAAACGGCAAAACATACTTACTTTTCCTTACAAATCGAATAACAATGATTTAAAAAAATTCCACCTCAAAAAGTAAAATAAAATAATTCTTACCAATACCAATAAAGTTAATCTCTTGAGCATACAAACCCAATCTCAGAAATAGATACCAGCCCGCGTATGGGCTGGCGAAAAAAAAGGTTGCTGGATTGAAGAAAAGTGGACCAAGTTGCCGGAATGAAAAAAAAAAAAAAAAGTGGAGTAAGTTGCCAGAATGATCAAAAAAAGTTCATAAAGTTGCCAAATTGAAAAAAAAAAATAGGTTGCTGAATTGAAAAAAAGTGGACCAAGTTGCTGAAATGAATGAAAAAAAGTGGAGCAAGTTGCCAGAATGAAAAAAGTTACACAAAGTTGCCATATTGAAAAAAAAAGGTTGCTGGATTGAAAAAAAGTGGACCAAGTTGCAGAAATGAAAAAAAAAAGTGGAGTAAGTTGCCAGAATGAAAAAAGTTCACAAAGTTGCCATATTGAAGAAAAAAATAGGTTGCTGAATTGAAAAAAAGTGGGCCAAGTTGCGAAATGAAAAAAAAGTGGAGTAAGTTGCCAGAATGAAAAAAGTTCACAAAGTTGCCAAATTGAAAAAAAAAAATAGGTTGCTGGATTGAAAAAAAGTGGACCAAGTTGCGAAATGAAAAAAAGTGGAGTAAGTTGCCAGAATGAAAAAAAGTTCATAAAGTTGCCAAATTGAAAAAAAAAATAGGTTGCTGAATTGAAAAAAAGTAGACCAAGTTGCTGAAATGAAAGAAAAAAAGTGGAGTAAGTTGCCAGAATGAAAAAAGTTCACAAAGTTGCCATATTGAAGAAAAAAATAGGTTGCTGAATTGAAAAAAAAAAGTGGGCCAGGTTGCGAAATGGGGAAAAAAAGTGGAGTAAGTTGCCAGAATGAAAAAAGTTCACAAAGTTGCCAAACTGAAAAAAAAAATAGGTTGCTGAATTGAAAAAAGTGGAGTAAGTTGCCAGAATGAAAAATAGAGTTCACAAAGTTGCCAAATTGAAAAAAAAGCAAGTTGCTGAATTGAAAAAAAGTGGACCATGTTGCCAAAATGAAAAAAAAGTTGAGTAGTTGCCAGAATGAAAAAAAGTTCACAAAGTTGCCAAATGAAAAAAAAATAGGTTGCTGAATTGAAAAAAAAAGTGGACCAAGTTGCCGAAATGAAAACAAAATTGTCTCCTGCTATGTATTTCTCCTGACCAGAACACAAAATCAAATAGCATATTTGGCAAAAAGGTTGAATTGGGGATTGAACCAGGCCTTTGCAACTCATATACCAGCGCAATGCAAAAAGGTTTGAACTGTCAGCTTCCCCCGTTTGATTATTTATACTGAACGAACCTCAAGATATGTAAACTTGGTGCTGATTTCTCTATGAAATTGCCAATACTTATTTGCTCCTGTTTTTCTACAGTAAAATCACATTAAAGAAAACATCCAGAGTCAGTCAAAAGTTACTAATTCTCCAACATTCTGTATTTTATTTGGGCTATATACATGGCAATAAACAATACAACAAAACATGAAATAATACTTTCATAGAACACACTTAGTGACTCTTCATTTTAACACAAGGCTATTCCAGTCAAAATCCATACCCCCTATGGAAGACATGTCCTTAATCTCCCATACAGGGGGTGTAGATTTCTAATGGAGTCACCCATTCATGTGTATGGATTTTAACTGAAATATCTCATTCATACCTGATATAAACCACTGCATAGACAGACAGACACAAAATCATTAGGTGTTCTTCAATAATACATTCCTCAAAATACAACCAAGTTTGTTCTGTAAAAGTACTCAACATAACACTAAATATAAGCCAGTATATGAGTTG
Source organism: Amphiura filiformis (assembly GCF_039555335.1). Taxonomy (NCBI): domain Eukaryota; kingdom Metazoa; phylum Echinodermata; class Ophiuroidea; order Amphilepidida; family Amphiuridae; genus Amphiura; species Amphiura filiformis. The sequence continues at coordinate 31,217,671 of NC_092646.1, read as the reverse complement.
GAGCAAAATGAATTCAATTTATTTGAAAGTTTGCACTCCTTTTTTGATAAAATTGAACAATATCACATGTTTAATTCATGTTGGCCATGTTTAAACCAATATAACCATAATAAATCCGGGGCACTCCACTGTGAAGGTGACGCGTATGTGTAGGGCTGTTAAGACCCCTTTTTCACCATCGCTGTCACCAAAAGACCCCATTACCAGTACATGCTGTGTAAACCAAAGACCCCATATTTTTCCTTTAGATCTATCACCCAAAGACGTTGAAATAACAAAGACATTTGAAGTCATTTAGAACTAGAAATTCAATTTTTGAGGCTTCTTTATGCTCTCACACAAAGACCCCATTAAAAGTCATTCTCACCCAATGCTCCCCCCCCCCATAATTTAGATCCAAACGGATCTACTCTCTCAACCAATTACCCCATATTCTGTACATTTTGGTCTCCCTGAATGCCAAAAACCATGCTCTCACACAACGTTATAGGCATGCAATGTTAAATGGGGGGGGGGCAAGGGGCATCATTTTTTCAATCAATTTAGTATCCTTTATATTATGGCATTGTGTCGTTATCATTATAGAATAACTAAAAATTCCTTTAAAAAACAACAAAAACAGTAAAAATACTGTTGACCCTGGCTGGAGAAAATTATAAACGACTGCAAATTAGTCTATGAGTAAATTGTAGGTCAATGAATTATGCAAACCACACAAAATAATGTTGCACAAGCCAGTGATCTCCTTGCAATACAAACCGCACAAAATAGCGTACGATACGTTAGGCGGTCTACTTGTTATTCTTAATATATTGTTTGTTATATTAGGCTGGCGGGAAAGCATCATTAATTGATCTTGTACACTGGTGTGTTATGTATTGTTTGTCAGTCCTGTTTTTACCCCAACTGCTCATATCCATAAGTACAAGACTTGAATCAGGGAGAGTCTGTGTAGCTCAGTGGTTACAGCGCTTGTCCTGTAAGCGAGAGGTCTGGGGTTCAATTCCCTGCACACGCAGGTATGCTCGTGTGCGATGCGTGATTCTTCTTTCCCCTGTTTGATCATTGTACTGCTACAAAGACTATTTTTATCGAACACAGGAATTCTTAAATTTTTCAAGTGTTACTATTGTCAAAGTACACTAGATACACACACAAATTAAATTTGTCATTCATTAATTTGATATTACAAGTTGAATTGTTTTAGACTACATCATATTTTAACACACAGGCAAAGGGATTCTAAATATATGAATACGTAATCAAATAGATCCAGAATGCTCATAAACAGAGGATGATTTAAGCACTTCCCACCACGCCACTGTGTTGACTTGCGGTTAGCACAGCTGTGTGAGTGAACATGACACCACTGCTCGCACATTGCATTGACAGGCATGGTTAAATTTGAATTTGGACTGATATATTTACAATAAAAACGCATTCAAAATGCTAGTCGATTTCACATTTTATGTTACCTACAGAAGGTGTTAATTATCCTTTTTATGCATACATCACTTTTGTTCTGAAATCGACCAAGTAATAATGACACACACACAATTCTTAAACAACATCTTTTGCACAGAATTCAATGGGATTTGAAAAGTAAAGTGGCAGTTGAACCTCTAGTGATAACACGTTTGCACTTTGCAGTGCATGATGGGGCTTCCTTAAATCATCCTCTGGCTCATAAACTACTTGCAAACCCTTTTGCACTGCACAATTTGACAGTTTATGGTGTAATCATGATTCGGTCGGGTTCTGATTGGCTAATTGAATCATGTCATCATCATATCAGCACCTCATTTCCCGAACAACATTCTGTGTAGCATTGTGTGACACAGACGTAACCCAGTTCTTTTTACTTGATCAGTCGGCCAGTGCAAAAGGTTTCCTCATGCAGTTCCAAAGGCAAACATTGAAAGAAATTATGCAGTGCTAGAAATAAACCAAAATTTGCAACAGCCCTTGGGCCCTTGGGTTTGATATCTATGGGCCCACGTCAATTTTACGGGCCTAAAACATTATTGTGAAATTAACAAATACACTTGTTTATCAGTTAAAATACTGTATAGTGGCATATTTTCGCCGGATTAATTTTTCATGATTTTATCCATTCTGGACAGTTACATGCAGTGGGTGTTAACCACAGATATTACTCGCATTCCAAATATATTCACATTACGTACTGTGTGTAATAAATATTTTCGCCTGGTTACAAATTCACGGCTGCCATTTTGGCCGCCAAAAGCGTGAAAATTAAACCCCTGCAAAAATGTCCCGCTATACAGACAATATGTCAAAGTGGTCCACATTATGTGACACTTTTATAAGACTGGGGATAAGACTACACTAGAGATTCATAACTCAACATGAATATGCACGGCAAATTAAACTGGTGATAAGACTACAGATTCATAACTCTATATGAATATGCATGGTAAATTAGACTGGGGATAAGACTTACTACAGATTCATAACTCTACATGAATATGCATGGTAAATTAGACTGGGGATAAGACTATAGATTCATAACTCAACATGAATATGCATGGCAAATTAGACTGGGGTAAGAATACAGATTCATTCACAGGTAAATTAGTCTAATAGAATCATGTAACCATCATGCAAATCATGTTAAATTTGCCGTATTTGGCAGAGATATAGTACTTATAGCGCCGATCATTATAGGCCGGCTATGTAGGCATTCCAACTTCGCCCTTATTTGGTGGGTAAAGGTTGTTGAACTTTCACACAGGGGTCAAGTTCAAAATTGCTTGGACTTAATAACAATACTTATGTGTTCCTCTAGTCATAAGGATTCATTAAAAGTATAGTTTGACCTATCTATGATGTACGGTTAAGACTACAGATTCATAACTCTATATGAATATGCATGGTAAATTAGACTGGGGATAAGACTTACTACAGATTCATAACTCTACATGAATATGCATGGTAAATTAGACTGGGGATAAGACTATAGATTCATAACTCAACATGAATATGCATGGCAAATTAGACTGGGGTAAGAATACAGATTCATTCACAGGTAAATTAGTCTAATAGAATCATGTAACCATCATGCAAATCATGTTAAATTTGCCGTATTTGGCAGAGATATAGTACTTATAGCGCCGATCATTATAGGCCGGCTATGTAGGCATTCCAACTTCGCCCTTATTTGGTGGGTAAGGTTGTTGAACTTTCACACAGGGGTCAAGTTCAAAATTGCTTGGACTTAATAACAATACTTATGTGTTCCTCTAGTCATAAGGATTCATTAAAAGTATAGTTTGACCTATCTATGATGTACGGTTATGGAGCCATGCTTATAGAGGTAACATTGTGACGTCATGTCTAATTTGGCTCTACAGGGAGTGAAAACAAAAATTGCTCTGATTTTGTTGAAAATGGTGTCAAAGTATTTGTCTTTCCATGATAAATCAAGAAAAAGAATAGTTTGCACTATGTAGGTTGGTTATTTATATTGGAAACACATCAAAATAGGACAATACCCTTTAAGTTCTATTGAGTCCTTTGACCTTGACAATTGTGGAGTTATCAGGCCAGTTAACAAAGCACCTAGGTAGTGAAAACTATTATTTTTCTAATTTCTTTCAAATACTTTGAGATTATTTTCATCAAAATCAGAGCAAATTTTGTTTTCACCCCCTTTGGTGGAAACATTTAGACTTACGGCATCATGTTATTCTTTTGCCTATAACTCCATAACCGTACGTAATAGATATGTCAAAGTATACTTTTTCTGAATCCTCATTACCGATAATGTGGGTTTTGAACAATTTTGAACTTGACCTCTGTGCAAAGTTCAATGACCTTTTCCCACTAAATTGGGGAGCTGATGAAAGGCTTAGATTACCTAAAAGGTTTTTAGAATTAGCAGACAAAATTGAATTGGACCAAATAATTTGCTGTTGAAGTGATGTAATAATCAGATTAACTACCATAGCAATAGTTTCAAACAATTTTGAATAGATTGCGCTGCACTACAAGCAGGTTGCACTCATCACCTGTGTATGCTTGCAATCATAGATTGAATACAATACCGCTCTTTTTAAAGATACCGGTACTAATCTTACAGGTGCGAGTGATCAGCATGATATGAATATTCTATTAAATTACAATCCAGGTCTTTATCCCTGCTCTTGGACATCTATGGTTCAATGCAGAGGTACCGCATGAACGTACTAGTGCAGGGCAATATATTCAAAAATTGTTTTAACCTATTGCTATGGTTGATGGTAGTTAATCTGATTATTACATCACTTCGACAGCAAATAGATTCAAGATTTATTTACTTGATATTCATCTTACAATAAGATATAATCAAACAACGGATACAAAAAAGTTATAGTAAACAATAGTTAAACTACAACAAGATGATTAAATATCATGTACAGCGTTTATCTAAAGATGAGTTTACAAACTGATTAACCTGCTGAATGGTTTCATTGTCCTGTACACTCATAATAACTTAGAATAAAGATGTCTCTATCAGATAGATTGTCAAGGTCATAGATGCTTCTAAAATTATCAAGCAATCTTATCCGCAAGTCATTGTAAAAAGAACAAAGTGAAACTCATCTTTAACATCTTTACTATCGCATAACTTACAAATCCTATCTTCAGGCTTAATTAAATGACAACCCTTTTCAATCATTAGCTGATGTGCGCTAATTCTTAATTTACAAAATGAGACACGAGAAGGGTTGTTCACCATCATGACATAATTTTTTAACAAAAAGGTTTTTTTGAAAAGACAAAAAGTCCTAAGTTTAGCCTGGAAACAATTGATTTGTTTTACCCATAAATCACTATAAACATCTTTAATACCACTATGCACAATATCATCAAAATTCAAATATTAATTCACAAGTTACACTATATATTTGAAATGTACATCATTTTACATTAAACAGGTTGACGTGGCAACAATTTCATGGATATTGATACAAATACAGTATTATTATATAAAAATGGAAAAAATCTGTTCCAACTGACCAGCAGGGAACAAAACAATGGCTCCAAGATGATACAACAGTGTCACACTAGCAACGGATGAAAGTAGAAACAAGGTAACTGTGACACACACTATGTGCCACAATAGCCTCATCCCAATGGCATAGTTCAATAACCTCAATTAAACAATCATAGTGCAAAATTTGACCTCAAGTTGCAGAATATGAGTTTTAGTACCCAAATTCTCAAAGGTCATTCAATGAATGTACAAATGTGGAACCGTGCCTTGATAGATGAGCATGTTATGGATCCTAGTGACAATGGGGGAATATACAAAAGGTATAAACAAAGTTAAAAACCACACGTTTCAAAAAGATAAAGCTTTTCTTTTCCAGTGATAAAAAAGTGGAGACCTGCTCTCAGTGTACAACAAATTGAAAGGTATTATTAAAACTGGGCACACACATCTTTTTATTTAAGTGTGAACATTTGATGAACTACCCGGTATTGGTAAACTCAAAACATTTGAAATGAGTTTACCAATGGAATGTCAGGCTATATACCGATTGCAGGGTAAAAAATGTTTAATAACATTGAGCTCTTCTATTTTAAATCCACACTACCCCTCTGGAAGATTAAGTTTATGGACGAAGGCAAACAATTCAAATTAAAGACCCATTCAGTGATCCCAGCGAAAGTGTAAAAAAATTAAAATTGTTTATAAATTGCTTAAAAGTGAAGGATAAGTCATTCAAATTGTCATTTGGTATTTTTTGAAATGAAAACTTTGGCAAAAAACGAAGAAAACAACAGTATTGACAATGTTGAAGCCCCATTCAAATACATGTAGCTAATTTAGATACTGTCAGTATCTAAATTACAGATCCATATAAATTCCTTATTTTTGTCTTAAATACACAGCTTTCGGCTGAACCACTAACAGGCTATGTTAACACATTTATGACAATGACAAAAGTATCAAAATCTGAATGTTGATGATTTTTACGATTGTCCGGATCAGCAAATCACTGAATGGGCCTTTACTTGTGTTATTGGTATCATTGCATATTGCAGGTGAATTAATATATCACAATTTTGTGAGTTAATTATTAGTACTGTATCCAACATTAATTTTCAGTGGACTAGGCACTTATCAAAGGCAAGTACCTGATGAAATGAAAAAAATTACAAATATCAATATTGAAAGCATACATTTAATATTTAAATTTTTACAATAATTTACAATAAAAATAATAACAGATTTCTAAAACACATCAAATAACCTCTGTACAAAAAACAGTTTAGATGTAATATATTCATTACAAAGTGCACATGCTAAAAAGAATCAGCTTTAATTAACAAACAACCGATCTATACAATAAAACATTAAGTAACTGTTCAATAAATCATATTTTGTCAATTTGAAACAGAGCAGTAAAATCTTCCACAGGGGTGTGTGGATTTAACTGGAATAGCCCATTATATAATGAATAGGCTATTCCAGTTGAAATCCATACACCCCCTATGGAAAACAGACATGGAATACCTTCCACACAGGGAGTGTGAATTTTAGATGGGGTTAAAAAAAAACCAAATTTCCGCATCAAAAAAGCGTAGATTTCGCATTCTGAGAAAACATACAAAATCCAAAATTGACTAAAATCGGAGATCTCACAGGTGTGGTAGATACACATTTTGGCAAAAAAAACCAAACCAATATGGCAGACTATATAACAATTAAAAGTCGGTTCACTTTGGGTCTAATCTTGATCTTTGCTAAGCCCTGAAATAAGCCAAATCGGTATTGGAAGTTTGCAATGCATTGTGGGACAGTTTTTGCAGTTTTGGGACACTTTGTCCTTTGACCTATCAGAAAATTCAGAAATATTGGGTTTTTGTACGTACAAAACATAATCTAAAATTTTTACAATAGTTAAAACAAATGTAAAAAATATTAGTATTTTATAAATTAATTATTTGGTATTTTTAATGATAACATTATGACAATAATAAGTAAATTAATAATAATTACGTCAATTTCCCCGATATGTCAGAGGTCAAAGTGTCCCAAAACTGCACTAAAAAACCGGAAGTTAAAATGGCGATTGGGCTTATTCCTGGGACCAGACAGTACACCTATGGAAATCACAGATCTGACCTATGGACTGGGTCCATTTCCTACTTGTGTCTGGAACAAATCTCCACAACAATGGTTCTAAGCTTTAAAAAATGTCATATGTATCTAATTCACTAAATTTTTTGTTTGTTTGTTTAAACGGTCGCTCCGTGTGGAGACACGCTTGGGTCCTGATGGGACCAGGCTCAAGTAAAATGCTCAAGCCAGGCTAAAAAGCCTATATAAGCATGCTGGCCTGTATGGAAAGAGAAGTGAGAAATAGATTTGAAGACAAAGAACAAGGAAAAGAAGGCCAACAGAAGTTAACAATTTTACTGTCAGCCTTTGCGTCAAGAGAAAGGAAGTGCTTAATCCAATCTCAACTGCCACTGAACACCATAGGGTGACAACTCTCTAGCCCGAAGGTTCCCTAGTCCGAAGGTTCCCTAGTCCGAAGGCTCCTTAGTCCGAAGGTTCGCTAGTCCGAACACGTAATTTACCATTCGCTAGTCTAAATTCGGAAAAAGGTTCTCTAGTCTGAATATCGGGTTCTCTAGTCTGAATAATAAATAAGTTTCTCTATAGCCAAAATAACAAATTCTCGATCATGAGAGGATGTACCTTCTGCGTCAGCGTACTTTTCATAGAATAACACGATCGCGCGACCTGCATGACCGAACCTTGACCTTGCCTAGCAACGACCGTGTGATTGGTCAATTCTCAAAAGCTGTGTTTGCGCCATAAGCACCGGTCTTTGCGTAGTACACTCGACGCAAATAACTGTGCGTACCCAAGTAGGCTCTCATGATCGAGAATTTATTATTTTGGCTATAGTACGAATATAGAATAAGGCTCGCTAACCCTAACACTAACCCTAACCCTTATTCTATATTCGGACTAGAGAACCTTTGGATTAGAGAGAAGGCATGCATCATAGTATGTGCCAACATTTTGCTGGTATTTGTTTGCTAATAATATTGATCGGAAATTGCTAGCATGCCCCAGCGTCAAATCGCATCCAGTTGACTTCAAGAGAAAACTCTGGTGATATCGCTAGCCACGACTGAAACGCTGGTACAAACAATCCTTGCTGGAATTTTTTCTGTCATTTGCTGTGGCTGTTTAGTGTTAGTATGGTCATTATGCTAACTTTTGCAGACTATCTGTGTAAATCCTGTTTCCCTCATAATAATGGAATGCTACATGTACCATATGGTTCCTCTAAAATCAAACTCACTCTTAATGCTCTGCCTGCTAGCCATAGGCTTCAACATAAAAAGTCGCATGTTTTGAGATATTTTCTCTAAATATCAAGAGCTATCTAAAGAACCACTGATCCAATACTAGGCTTGTTTGTGCTTATTTTAATGCATTTTTCATGCTGATGAAAAATTACAATTCTGAAATTTTTGAAATTTTCATTTTTTTTTAAATTTGTCGTCTGCAGTCGACACTCGCATGGAGAGAGTTAACTGTTTTCATCCAGAACTCTCTGAACAAGATTATCTACTTGGGCGCTTCTTGGATCGTTAATATCAAGGTTATCCAAGGTTTCCTCATCGATCAGAGTTCTGAGTAAATTTAACACATTGACACGCAGACTCTCCAACACATTTTGACCGTCTCCATTTTGCGCTTGATGTCGTTGTCGGAGTGATTGCAGTGCTTGATTTAGATCCTTGGCCTTCTTTTCTGACTCTTCCTTCTTCTTCTGTGCATCACTGGCTGCCTGTTGAGCGACAGCAAGTTTTCTGGACAAACGTTGCTGCTGTTCTTCATGTTGTTCCTGCGCATTGCTGGCCTCCTGTTGAGCTGCAGCAAATATCCTGGTGTTCTCTTGCTCCTTTTGTTCGTGTTGTTGTTTGATATCTTTTTCCGTCACCTGGTGGAAAATATTAAAAACATTAGTACAAGTAATTTTTGTGTTCACATCTTCAAATCACACCTCATCAGCACACTTGAAGTAGAGTTTGCCGACTATCACTTTTTTGCTACATGTAGTCGACAAGTCAGCAGCAAATAGTCATGACTACTATTATAGTCGCAACTATCTGTGGTCAAATTGGACCAAAAAATTGGGTGAAAGATTGGTGCAAATTTATGATATTAAGCCAACAAGACCAATTTAATGATGATTTATGGACTTAATGATTACTTGTTTGTTAGTGTTACTATTGATAAGACAATGACAAACGTTTTTATCACATTTTCACAGTTTATATGCAAGTATTTGGTTGGTTTTGGTGCGGATATTTGGCATTTTTAACATGATTTTGTAACATTAAAATATAGTTGCGTTAGACAACTTTTGGTTTTCAAAAGTCTTAGTCGCGACTACCAGTAATAGTCACGACTAACAACTATTAGCGACTTAATTACCATATCGATAGGTGAAAACAATTAGTAAATGTATTGCCCTGCACTATAAGTAGGCTGCACTCATCACCTATCATATAGGACAAACAATACCTTTTTAGATTCCTTATGACCAGGCGAGAAATTTGGTATATACTTGTTAAAATTGGGGTAATTTACAATTTTGACCCATGTTTGACCTTGTCTGACCCCTACCAAAAATGCCTGACACTTTGAAAAGGACAACCCAAACCAAATTTCAGTACCCATCAGGCCACAGGATGGTTAAATACATTCCCATAACCCAATGGGGTTTCTGACCTTGGTATGTCTGCCTTTTGTACACATGTGGCCCAGTTGACCATACCTTGTATTGTAGGATTGTGTGCAAATATCTGGTGTTTTCATGTTTTTATTTAACATTCAAAACACTGAGACTTAAATGAATAAAATTAATGCAGTGGGACAATATGAATGTATGTATGGATTGAAAATCCCAATTTTTAAGTCTCGACTATTAGCTTGTTAAAATTACCATTTTGTGTGTGTGGTAATGGGGACTTTACCTTTAAAATTAGGTTATATTGATCAAATTTCCCAATCATAGTGCATTGTGGGAATGTATTTTTAAATTCACATAGCACTATGATTGGAAAAGCCTCCTCTGCCTTCAGGCATGCCAAAAACACTTTCGAACTGTTGTCCCAAAGATTTAGTCATGGAACATTAGCATTATTCTCTTACTAGTATATAATGCACTTCAATAAGCCTTCCAAATTTTGCTCCAGTAACCACACAGTGTCAACACCCTGTATTATAAAATTTTTTTTCATAGCTTCATACTCCGTTGGTGAAATCAATATTCTATTGTTGACATAGATAAAGAAAGTTTACATATGCATTGTGAAATACACGTGAAATCGAATATTCAATACAAGCACCTGGATTTTAGGTGAATGGGCTATTTGTGTTCCTTTATATAATTGTAATTCTCAAAATTAAATATATCACAATTTTAACTTACGATTTAAAAATCGTTACACCAAAAATACAGTAAAAATGTATCCAGAGCCAACAGCAATGGTCGCTAATTAGTGTATTGCATTTCAAGTTAGTGTATTGGAAACAAAACCTGGGGTTTACCTCAAAACAAAACAAATTTCCTTGTAATAGCAACACCATATAGGATACTAGAGCATGCGCAAATCGTAATAATTTGTAGAATAGAACTTGGGATATCTCACATGATAGTCGTACTATGCTTAGCCTGAGTCGCTCGGCCTATCTCGAGCAAAATCGCCATGCGCAGCTATTGAAAAACGAGAGGATTCGCCGTACTATCACGGCAATTTTTGACACAAAGATAGGGATGATGACGATGTGCCACACTCACCTGTAACTGTGTCAGTTGACTCTTATGTTGTTGTTTCACCTCTGCCAAATATTTCGTAGCTTTTGATTCTTTCTCTTTCACTTCTTTCAGCTCCTTTTCCAATACTTCATGCTTCTTCACCAACTCCTGGTATTTCATTTCAACCCGTGCTAAATCCTCTTCCAACTTCTTGGCTTTCTCGGCCTCTTTTGCATGTAGCATGACCTCCGCAAGTTTAGCTTTCAAAGCGTTTTCTTTTTCTTCAAAAACTTTAGTGCTGTCATTCATGCTCACTTGCAGAATGTTCAGGTCTTTCTTCAGATTATTTACCTCTGAAGTTGACTTATCTAATTGGCTCTGCAAATCTTCAATTTTCTCCCAACAATCTTCTAATTTTACGGTCAACTCATTCACGGATGGTCCTTGGTTTTGTTCGTCTTGCTCCTCTGGTGGCTGCGACGGAGACTGGGGATTTACCAATGGTGTGGCAGGGGATGAAGTAGGCATAGAGGGGCGATTAGTAGTAGATGGTGTGATCCGTGGTTGCTTTGCTGGGGTTACCCCGGGTGTTATCGGTTGTACCCGGGGTGTTACCGGTTGAGGCATCTGTCTCTTGGCTCGACTACTGTCGTAATAAATATAAAATCACAAAATATGAAAATGTAAATACATAGCAAGTTACATTCAGTGAAGGAAATTTTGTTCACACAGAAAAATTTCAGATTTTCAACAACAAAAATGACCACAAATTGATGATAATTAAAAACATGAAAAGCAATAAAAGAAAGTTTTCAACAAGTAGATTACCCTGCCAAATTTAATGATCAGAAAAGGCAAGTTTGTGAAGAATGAACTTGTAAAGGTCCAGTGTCAGTGACCAATACTTGTATACGAATCAATTGCAGTTGCTGCACTTCCAATGTTTGGTTTTTAACCCTAACTCTTGAAGTGCTCTTTGGCGATTAGAAAGGAAAGAAGGAATGAGAAACAAAATGAACAAAGAAGTTGTTTGTTTGGGGTGGAATTCAAACCCAAGACCCCTCGCATGCCAAGCACTAGGTCGCCCACCAGTAGCTATTGGTGTTTTGCTGGCCCAGCCAATGAATCTGTGAGTATATATATATATGACTTAAATAAACAGATAAATGTAGATATTTATATAGCGCTTTATGCCGTAAACAGCCTCAAAGCGCTTTACATTTATTCCGCCATCATTAGAATATGTCGGAACCATGTTTGCAGCCTACAAGTGGCGCAGGGTCCTTCAGTACAACGACTGTGACTACCCCTAACAGCTTCCCATTGCACCTGGGTGGGGTGAAGCAAGCGAGGCAAAGCGCCTTGCCCAAGGGCGCAACACGGTGGTGGGACGGGGAATCAAACTCACGCACGTCGAGCAAGCTTTCAGATTATGAGTCCAAGGCCGTAACCACTGAGCCACCGTGCCCTCACTTAGGGTGATTGCATCATCACATCTTGTCGGATGCATTGTTGACTGCTATTCAGTTGTAGCATTTTGTAGTATGTGGTGTAAAGCTTCCAATCATATTGACCAGTGATTTTGGTCTGTGTTTCACCTGAAGGACTGTAGCGTCCGCCATAGAGTGAAATCATCCAACTTCTCTGATGAAATCAGTTTTTACATCAAGCGATTTGTGCTCCAGTAAAAGTAGTCTTGACAAATGTGTTGAAAAAAATAGTGCAATGTTATTTCTTTATCAATATAAACAAATACCATTGAATAAAATATTTAGAACAACAGATGAGCAACTGTTTCCAAACTTTATCTACTTTTACCATATTTTAAAATCCGATATATTGTGTACATTCTTGAACGATATGCCCGTTCAAGTATTTTGTCTGTAATAAACTCATCTTTTAGTTGCTCCATCCAAAATGTGAAGGTGGATTGCAAATTGTAGAGCTTAGTCGCTGAGGATGATAATACAAAATATCGGAACCCTCAGGCAGGTATGACCTGACACTGTAAACATGCAGGAAATGGTATTTTAATATGTTTCTTTTATAGCATCAGTTTATCAGATGAAAAGTTCCATGACATTTTTGAAAAAATGATATAAAAAAACTTTTTTTAACAAAATGAAAAAAACCCAAAATACTATGGTTGGGACTATCAAGATGGTCGTTTGGACGAGGACAAGCAAACAAGTTTTTTGTGGTCTTAGAAAGTTTTACTTAATACCTTGGTTGGGGATTAGCAAATATGATATATAAAAAACGAGGTGCCGGTATTGGAGCTCGCTCAATTTAAATGTGCTCATTTGGGAGCCTTATACATACTAGCGGGATACCCGCGCTTCGCGCGGGTCCCCGCTAGATGAGTAAATGGGAGCGTTCACTATAAATAACAGGAAAAATTACTGAACAGGTAGAATCATTGAAAAGGTACATTTTTATTTATCTAAATCTGTCTCTTCTAACATTTTCTTTTTTAGTTTCCTCTGCTTAGCTTGTGATTTTCCGTTTCCATGTTATTTATTTATTTAACCCAGTTCCCATTATTTTCTAAATCTGTTCTTTCTTACATTTCCCTTTTAGCATCTTTTTTTTTTATTTGCTGCTTGTGATTTCCCGTTGCCATGTTTTTTTATTTAATTCTGTTCTCATTATTGTAGCTTCTTTTTTTCTTACATTTCCTGAATAGTTTCTTTCCTTCTTTGTTTCGTTCCCGTTTCATTTAGTTACTTTAACCCGTTGGTCTAATTACTCGTACCTTTTTGTCCTCATTTTAATTTATTTTTTCTTTATAGTACCGCTTCATCCCGTGACCCGTCCATGTACCTTTTTGTCCTTTATTTTTTCCTTCTTTCCGTATTATCATGTCCACTGGTCTCTGGCTTGCAAGTCTTGTGGCTCTGCGCCGTTAGTACGCGCGCATTGGCGTAATGCGCATTATGCACGCGGCGCCGACGCGCTGCCGGCCAGCTGCAGTGACGCGTAGGCTGGTAACCGATTTTCATAACAAAAACCCAGTTTTTACCCATATTTTCACTGTTTTTGCAGCCAATTCTTGATCATTTTCAACCAAATTTTCGCATAACCGTCTCGGTAAGTTCCTCGATCTCCCGTATGAATTTGGCGACATTTGGATCGAAACTGACGGAGCCTTTATACACTATACATAGATACATAGATAGATAGATACAACATTCCCCTATTTATAGTAAGATGCAGTCACACACATAAAAACTAAATATCATTCCACCTCCCTCCACCATTCCCCCTTCCTCCTCTAGCCTGAGTAAAATAAAACTTACTTGACTTTAGCAATCTTGTGTGGAATTGGTCCTGGTTCAGCAGGCTGCTGTGCATCATCATCATCTTCGCCATCGCTGTAGGCCTGTAACAGTGCAGAATATAGGAGTAAGGCAATTCAATCTTTCTACTGTGCTGCGCATATGCGCGACCTTTGTCCCACGAACGTCTATTAATTTGGGTTAATCGCGACCTTCCATGATATACCAGGTTCAACAGCAACTTAACTGAAGGACAACCTTGCTACCATTTACCATCCATTCAGACAGTACCATTATTCACACAAGTAGGTGGTTGGTATTATAAAGAGTAGAAAAATATATAGTTTTTATGCGCTGAAATGTAGGCCCTAAAGTGTAGTAACGGATATGTTTTCTGTAGTTCATCCAAAGACAAATATAAGTAAGAGTAATCATTATTTATTAAAGTAAACAAAAAAGCAGCATATAAAATCATGCCACGTAGTAAAAAAATTCTAAAATCATACCCGCAGAAAACTGCAACCAACCGAAATATCCTATGTGGAGAACAGCGTTCAATAACCTTGAGTGAACGAAACCTGACAAGCAGAGAAATTTTGACCTGAAAACTTACTGAAATATCTGACCGTTATCAATTTGAAACTGATGGTCGGAGCTTATAGTTTACTTATTGAAGTAAACTAGGGTAAATTTAGTTAATATAAACCGTTAACTAGGTTCAGACACCTTTGCATATTTGCTGCGACGCTGCAGTACTTTTCCAGGGCAGTTTTTCTGCAGACACCTGCTGGTGCATTGCGAGACTAGCTCAGTCCTGTGCAAGGTCGCGTGTTTTGTGGTATGGGTGATTTTGTCGTATTTTTTTATACAAAAAAAATCGGGCGGTGTGTATAACAGCCATCAAAATTCACGAAAAAAATACACAAAGTGTACAAATGTATATGAAATCCATATACACCTTAGCATAAATTGTGACTATTACCATTTTCCCGATTTTAACACTAAACCGCCGACGGCTGTTGCTGGTCCTATAGCGTAGCACGCAGGGGTTTGTAGAGGTCATCTGGTTTAATACGGAGTAGAATAGGAAAAGTGGACCGATAGTTTGTATTGGAAAGGTCATGAGGAATCTGTAAGAATCTATTACACTAGACAGTTTATAATACCAAATTGATTAATTTTTAGAGCAGTTTTTTTCTCTTCCATGTTTGTGAGTGCATAACAAGATTTTCCATGGATTGATATTTATTTCCATCGCTAAATATTTTTTTAATTAAGTTTTTCATAATATATTAAAATTTCAGAGACCTCTGTTGTATAATAAAATTCTAATAATAATGCCTATTCTTGTATGTGTGTTTGGTCCATCACCTGTCACTTTGTAGTCTTGTAACAGGTCTAATAGCAGTGTCCATGACAACTTGATCATGCATGTTATTTTGTTTGGCTTAACCCCATGAGAACTACCTGCCGATTGGCCAAAAAGAAGTTTTCATTATCAATTGGCCCAATCAGCAACATTGTTAGAATAATTTCACCACGCAAAAATATTGGGGTGAATTATTTGCAAAGCTCCATTCAGATTGGTGATTAAAGTAAAAATATCATGTAATTGACCAATCAAAGGCAAAGTTAGATTGGCAGGTAGTGCTCAGGGGGTTAATGTTAGTGATGATAGATAAACATAGCATTCGAAGAAATATTCAGATTTTAGTGAAGAAACATATCGTTCCTTTGAATGTATTTAACCAAATTGTTGTAACATTAACAGGATGATGTCCTAAAATATCAAACTTTCGTTCAGTGGTGTAGCGTGAGTCATCCTATGGGAGGGGGCCCAAACCATAATGGGGGCACTGGGCCTGATTGGAAGGGCACAAGTCATTTCTCAGCAATTTTCCTACAGAATTTTCTAAATTTTCAAATCAATTGGGGAGGCGTTCAGATTAGACATACAAGGTTCAACTTTATTTTCCTGTGATCTTCTTTGTTTAGGCCAAAAAAAAGGTCTGTCTCTAAGCTTGAGCGTGCATTTGTAAAATTGCGCGATTTGAACAAAAAAGAAATGCAGAAATTTTTTTTTATTTATTACAAAATTTTTTCCGGAAATATTCTGTGAAAATCTGATTTTTTTTCTCAAAATACCATAAAAATACCAAGTCGGGAATAAAAAAAAAAATCGCATTTCCCATTTGTTTTCAATCCACATGTGAGCTTTGAGACAAACCTTTTTTGGCCTTATACACAGATTTCTCACATGTGTGTGTGCCTTTGTTTGCCACTGCTGATAAAAACGCACACACCCTTATATACTTACTGTGTCAGGTCGAGTGGAAGGTCCTGCAATACCTTGTTGTATTTGCAGCTTCTGTGCTCTGATCTCCTTATTTTGATCTGCTAACTGCTGAAGCAATTTCTCCTAAGAAATCAATTTGGGACACAAAATATATATTATAGAATAAAACAAGTATTTATGCAAATACCACCCTGTGCACACAATACAACAAGCAGATCCCAGCTCTCAAATGTCACATGCTTTTGCGTTCTCTATTTTGGGTGTTATACTTAAGCCATGTTAGTTTTCTAACAATATATATTATGTTGGACCTAATAAAATTAGATCCAAATGACCCCTACAATCAAGGAAATTAATGTTGGCACACTCTGGCATACTAAATGTAAATCCAAATCGCCTCTCTCCCCAGTTCAATGTTGATGAAAGCACTTTTCCCATTGGGCTCTCCAGTCTCCCCAACATTGGTTGAGGGGGAATGGGGGAGAGAAGGGGAAAGGGAAGGTTTGAACTTCTCATTAAACTCTCAGAGCGGCAAAGAAGAGTTCTAACATATTGTCAAAGTGTGCCAACTATACTGCGCCAAAAAAGTATCCTTACACTTGGAAAAATAATCACAATTTCAAAACTGAGCCATATTGGGGTAAATTTGTTTTTTTAATAGATACACTTACTAATCTTGTACATTATGACACCACATTGAATCCAATGTGACCTCCAGAAGTAAAGTTACAAGCAATTGAATAGACGAAGGTCCAATTTTAAAAGTGACAAACTGGCCTATACAAGGCGCAAAAAAAGATTCCAACAAGTGCAACAAAGAGACAACACAGTTTCTTCAATGAAGTGTTATTTAAAACAGTTTTTATTTAAGTTTTTACTTCTCTGTACTTTTCATAACTCATTACCTAGCTGGGGGGTTTACAGAATTGTAGACCCAATTTTTTTTAGCCAGGACGGCGCTCAAGAATCTAAAAAGTGGGGGGGGGGGGGGGATTCAATGGGGTGTCATAATGTGCTGGATTGGTGCATCTATTAAATAAACATTTACCCAAATATGGTTTAGTTTTAAAATTAGGATTTTTCTTACCAGTGTAGGGATAGCTTTTTGGCGCAGTTTTGCATCAAATTGAGCAATTTGGGAAAATGATTTCAAAGTTCAAATGACCTGTGACCTTTGACCTACAATATAGCTTACATAATACTCCACTGCTCATGTACAGTTGTGTCCAATTTACATGGACAGAAGCCTTAACATATGAAAGTGGAAGCATTTTTTGCAACTTTAATAACAATTACCCCAAGATAACATTTGACCCCATATTCCCAAGTACCACTTTGGACATCACTCAAGGGTCACTTTACGGAAGTCACATCAAAATACATTTTGTGGGCAAGCCGGAAGCATTTTGAGCAATTGTGGAAAATAACCTTTGACACTCTACATACACACTTGTGTCCAAGTTAGTAGACAGAGACCTTATACTTTGGAAATGGGAGCATTTTAGCAGCTGTAACAAGAAATTTAACAAAACCATGACCTTTGACCTCATATTCCTGAGTTACTAAGGACCCCTCACCCAAGGATCCCTCTTCTGAAGTAACATCAAACTACATTGGATTCTGTGGACAAAGGAACATTTTGAGTAATTTTTGGAAAATGACCTTTGACAAATGACACAAATAATATCTCTCTACTAAGGGCCATTGTAAAAACCCGGGTATAAACCTTAACCGAAACTTAAATAAACATACATCCATACATGCACATTGCACACACATACATCCCTCCATACGGTAAAGTGTTTACATAGTCTCTTTTCGGTGAGACAAGACAAAAAGGGATTTGAACCTACCACTTCGCTTTGTTTCAAAGTTCAACAAACACATCATAATCCAGAATTTTCTTATCAAAAAAGATACAAGGGATATGAACCTACCATTTCTTTGGCTTGTTTAGCCTGTTGCTCTTGTGTTGCTACCTGCTGCTCCACCAAAGCAAGCTCAACTTTTTCTTGCAGGAGACGTTTTTCTCCTCATTTATTTTGGCCCTCTTCAACACAGAACAAATGATGGTGAGAACAATATGAGTGAGGTGAGAGAAAGTGGGTACTTTTAAGGATACAAGCAGGATTGTTTTGGCGGGAAATTTGAAAACTTTATGTTCACTTTTAAAGTAACAAAAACAAGTATATGAAAGTTTACATTTTTGGAAAAGAAAAGATGAAAGGAAAGGGTCTGATTCATGATGGGCCGGAAATTTCAAAGGTACAGTTCTAATACCTTTCACCATTCCCTTCCCAAAAATGTACAATTTATGTGTGTTTTTGTTAATTTAAAAGATATAATTGATAAAGTTAAAAAATTTCCAGTCAAAAACGATCGTATGTGCATTCTTAAGCATTTTTTTACTCCCCATTTCATTTTTATTTAACTTGGTGTAAATTTTGTTCTGTCGTCTGCATCACATACTCAAAAGCCTGCCTTTTTGGACTTTTTCCCAGACTTTTTTTTGAGGTATTATCACAATATTACAATCTCATGTCCATTAAGGCCAAAAAAAAAAAGTTTGTCTTAAAGCTCACAAGCGGTTTGAAAGCAAATGCCACCCCGACTTGTGTATTTTTATGGTATTTTGAGAAAAAAATCTGATTTTCGCCGAATTTTGACAGAAATTTTTTTTTTTTTAATTTGAAATAAAAAATATTCAGCATTTCCCTGAGCTTTGAGCCAAACCTTTTTTTTTTTGCCTAATAAAGGAAAGATGCATGCTGAAGTTTTCACTGAATTAAATTTGAAGGAAGTCTCCCAACACGTGATATTCAAACTTTCTGGGTGCCGAAATTGTCTAGGGCAATGACGTCCCAATACACAATGAAGGCTAACGACAATTGAGCAGTCAGTGCCCAGGAACTTTGAATATATCGCATGTTGAGAAACGGCTGTTTTTATTAGTTTTTTATGGTCAAAATTTTTCTAACATATAAGGCATAATGTTGTTATTGCCGGAGAAACCTTCAGAGTAATGCACTCAGCCATCGAATTAAGGATCTGAAGGGGCACAGCAACCTTTTTAGGGTAAGTTGATAATTGCCTTGGATTTTCACTGAAAAGGCAAGGCAGCACAGCAGTTTGTAATATTGCAAGAGGGCACCATGGCAACTGTAAAAAATTTGAGAAGGGCACCAAGGCAATTTCTCAAAAGTGAAGAAAACACACACAAACATAGATAGGGCTGAATGCAATCATCTAGTAATTTCATGAATAAACCACTTTATAGCTGATTACCTCTTGTCTTTTGCGGGCATCTTCATCTTTTTTGCGTTGGTATTCTGCCACTTGAGCCGCTAGCCTGGGGAGAAATAAAATGTAAAATTTGAAATTCATTTTACACACATAATTATACAAGCTATATCAAAATGATTGGTACCTTTAGTGCGTATATCAGTTTTCATTGATAATGGATGAGTCTGACACATCCAAATTCAACATGAGATCCAAATCTTTCAAGCTTTTAGTCACATCTATGGTTTTTTTTTACTCCTAGTAAACTGGGTTATACCTATTTTATTTAGGTATATTTAATTCATTGTATATATTTTTTTTTTTGTATAATTAAGCTAATTTTTTTCATACTGATTTGTATTGTATATTTTCATGTCCGACCCTACTTCTTTTAACTCTGAACTAATTTCTGATCTTATTTTCCATCCCTTTTCCTTTAATAGCTCACTACACCCGTCTGATGGTTCGTCTGATGATACTGATGTTACTAATGTTAATAATGAAGCCTGCTGTACCTACTATGACTCAAGTACCATCCAGAATCACCAACCTAGCCTAAATGACTGTAATTTCTCTCTTTTTCATTTAAATTCCAGCAGCCTTGCTAAACATTCTAATGATGTCATTGACTATCTCTCTGTTTTAAATCAGCATTTTGACATTTACGGGTTCTCAGAAACATGGTTTACTTCTGATGACAACTCCTTGCTTTGTGATTTTGGTGATTTTACCGTTGAAAATTGTGTTAGAAAAGGTCGTCGCGGTGGCGGTTGTTCGTTATTCATCAAGTCAAGCATCAATTATTCTATCAGAACTGATCTAAACATCACTGCCGAACATTGCGACTCTATCTTTATTGAAACAACCCATAACTCCCAAAAGGTCATCATTGGCATTGTCTACAAACCAGAGTACGTCATCTTTGCGGATTTTATATCATCTCTAACAAACACACTCGATCTTGTTTCTAGAGAGAAAAAGACTTGTTTTATTATGGGTGACTTCAATATTGATCTTCTTGTTCACGAGAGCAACTCCAAGGTTTCTGAATTCCTGAATTTATTTTACTCGCATGATTACATCCCAACCATCACTCGTCGACCCACCCACATTAAAACCAACAAAAATGGACACACCTCTGCAACATTAATCGACAACATATTTACAAACGACATCACTAGTATCATCAACTCTGGCATTGTTGTCACGGATTTGTCCGATCACTTCCCTGTCTTCATCACTAAACTAACTGACAACAACAAGCCAATTAAAACTACGCAAACCCACCAACAGCGTCAATTCCACCCGAACAATATTAATGGTTTAAAAAATGCGCTTTCTCTAGTTGATTGGCATGTTGTTGAAAGTTCTTCTAACCCCAATGATGCGTATAATTTATTCATTCATAAATTCAATGACCTTCTTAATATTCATTGCCCACTAAAAATAAAAAATATCTAAACGTAATACTCCGAAAAAACCGTGGGTAACTAAAGCACTCATTAAATCTATTAAAACCAAGGATAAACTTTACAAAACTTACATTTCAAAACCAAATTCGGAAAATAAAAATAAATATACTAATTATAGGAACTATTTAAACCAACTTCTTAGAACTAGCAAAAGAAATTATATTACAACTAAAATAGAAGATAATAAAAATAATACAAAAAGAATGTGGCAAACACAAAATAACTTATTAGGCAGAAATAAAAAATCTAAACTACCTGAGTTTTTCGTTGATAAAGATGGTTCTAAATTAACCGACAATAAACAAATTGCTGATCAATTTAATTCATTCTTTGCTAATATAGGTATAACACTGGCTAAGAAGATTCCTGATCCACCGCCTGAGTTTAATCATACATTTTCTTCAAACAATAGCCCTGATAGTTTGTTTTTATCTCCAACATGCTCAGAGGAGATCATTAAATTAACTTCTAAACTTAAAAACAGTCACAGTAGTAGTAATGACTGCATCAGCAACAACCTTCTAAAAAAAATCATTCCTTCCATCAGCACCATACTTGCACATATCTTTAATCTATCCCTCTCCACAGGCATACCATCAACACTGAAGCAAGCCAACGTTACCCCCATCTTCAAGTCTGGTAACAAACATGACTTTACCAACTACAGGCCCATTTCCATTCTTCCAACTATCTCCAAACTTCTTGAAAGAATTGTATATATTAGGATCGAAGATTTTATCACCCGCAACAATATACTAACTAAACATCAGTATGGTTTTAGACCAGGAAGGTCCACCAACATGGCAGTGAATGATCTTTATTGTAGGATTGCTGATAATCTAGATCAGAGACTCCACACAATTGGTATCTTTTTGGATCTTAGCAAGGCCTTCGATACCATAAACCACACAATCCTTCTTGACAAACTGTATCATTATGGTATTCGAGGTCTTGCTAATGATTGGGTCAAAAACTACCTTTCTGGAAGAAGCCAAAAAGTCATGATTAATGGCTCTTGTTCTTATTCTTCTGATGTAACCTGCGGTGTCCCCCAAGGATCTATCTTGGGTCCTCTTCTTTTTCTACTCTACATCAATGATCTTCCCTGCACAACATCTACTCCACATTTCATATTGTTTGCTGATGATACCAATATACTTTTTTCACACCGTGACCCTAAATTACTTGAATTAACTGTAAATAGAGAACTTAAAATAATATCTAACTGGTTTAAATTAAATAAATTGTCACTAAATATAAAGAAAACGAACTATATTGTATTCAAAAATAAACATAACAATAAACCTGATATTTCTTATGATATTAAAATAGATAGCACACCTATTGAAAAAAGTAAACACTACCAAATTCTTAGGCCTGCTTATAGATCACAACCTTTCCTGGAACTCCCACACACAGCACATTTCAAAATAGTTTCCAAATACAACGGCATCATCCGTAAGGTCAGGCAATTCATCCCTTCATCTTCTATTCTTACTCTCTATAACTCCCTTGTCCTCCCATATCTTTCCTATGGTGCCCTGGTATGGGCTGACCCCAACAACTCTAACCTACATTCACTGTTCCTTCTTCAAAAGAGAGTTATTAGAACTTGTACCTACTCCCTATGGCTTGCTCACACTGATCCTCTATTTTCCTCCCTTCAAACTCTAAAACTCTATGATATCTATAAGCTTCAACTTGGTTCTTTTATGTTTCAGTTTTATAATGGTCTACTCCCTCCTGATCTTCTTCATGACAATTTTTTCAACATTGATGTATTTGCTCACCCCTATAACACCAGACATGCTAATGAGCCATTCATCATTCCTACTAAATCTGTTCTTGCTGGTAACACCTCTAAAACCAGAGGACCACTTCTCTGGAACTCTCTCCTCTTAACATCAAACACTCTGTATCACATGTTGCCTTTAAAAGCAGGCTGAAAAAATGTCTCATCGGTGAATATGATTTGGCATAGACACTACATGTTTACCCTCGAAGCTTTACGGTAGTTGTGCTTGATTCTTTTAAATTCTACTTCGCTGCTATCCAATCTTTGTATTGTGTTCCCCCAGTGTTCCCTTTGTGTGCTTTAATTATCTTCTACTGCTTGCATTCCTACAATAGTAGCCACCGAACTTCACATTAATACTGCATCATCAGAATCATCATCAGAAACCGTAGGCGTTTGTTTCCATTATGCTCTTGACGTAATTAGTAGCTATGACTTTCACTATTCTTCTCTTTCTCTTTCTTTTTCTTCCCTTTTATATCCTTTTCTCTTCTTTTCTTTCTGTCGGATATGTGTATGTGTATGTTTGTGTGTCAATGAGGTCTCTGCACCTCACGCCCCGCGTTTAGCAGAGTCCTCGTCAATCATCTCTTTTCCCTCTCAATTTCCTTTGCTCAACAACCTAGTTTAGAATTGTATTACTATACTTTGTATTTATTGTATCAATGACCATTTAAAATGTATTCTGATAAGCATGCATTATTATGTTGTTGTATTTATTTATATTATACTGATATAATTGTTACTAATAGATTGTATCGATATATAATTATACCATTAATTCTTGCCTCATATTTCGTATTAAATTTGACTATTCATTATATCAATGATCGTTCATATATTTTGTATAATCTAATGCTTGCTTAATCTTGCTTAATAATTAATCATGCAGTACTATATTGTATTATCATTATTATTATTTGTGTTATTATTATTATTATCATCATCATTATTATTATTATTATCATTACTGTCATTTAAAATGTAGTCTGCTTAAGCATGCATTATTATATTACTGTATTGACTTACATTATATTGATTTAATCGTAACTACTTGATTATACTATTGATTCCTGATTGTATTTAATATTCTAGCTTTATATATTTTGTATTACTTTGTTGGCTTTTATGTATTACATGCATTTTGATGATTGATGAAAATAAAATATGAATGAATGAATGAATGAATGAATATAATTTGTAGATTAATTGCCATAAAAGTCAAAAAGTAAATGTTCTGGACAAACAACTTTAGAACCAATATGCTACACCTTGGGTGTTTTTAATGTATGTTGTTTAATAGCCTAATGTTTGTATAAGGTAATAATACTTATAGTAACTCAATTAAAAAAAACGCCTCCTTTGGCCCCCCTGAAACAGATCGTGTCACATATATAAGGTGGAAATAGCATGGAATGACAATGGACATCATCCTGCTTAAACTAAACTGACTTACTGTCTTTTCTTGAATGTCTTTTTGTATGAAGGTTTTGCTTCATCCACGTCTTCTGGTTCTTCTGCTATGTCACAACGGCTGAAAGATTATACAAATTATTTATTATTAAAATTTTTACGATAGGTCATTTTGTGAAACAGCAATTTTTAGGGTCGGCAAGATACGCCACTTTGACAAACATGTGTAAAGGAATGGCTTTTAGAACATACACTCTTATGTATGTGAAACGGTCCATTTGAAATGAAGTTATTGATTAATTATCTCACAAATAAAGCAACATCCACGCCAGGATTTGGTAAGTTTGAAGAATGTTGTCTAACTTCTTACTCTGCGGTTATGTGAAATGGACGACGACACACACTCACAAAAGGAAAATGCTAGCAACTTTTTATTTGAACGCAGTAGTCTGGTTCTGGTTATTATTTGTATCACATTAATTTTATCCACTCACCTATGGTGTGAATCCGGGTTCATCTCACAGAACCACTCTACATCCTCCTGTTCCACGACTTCTAAGTTTGCGTTTGGTGGCAGCTTACGCCACTTGTCACAACGATCACATTGTACCCAATTATCGTCTGGATGACTGTTTGACAGATAGAAAGAAATTGAAGTATAAATTAACACACAAATACGGTACACCCGCATGTTTAGAACCTCTTCAACTGGTTACCCATGGGAATGTGTACTGTTGAAAGGCTATGGGTATAAATTAACTTAATTTATTTGCTGAAAAAACTAAGAATCAGCAGAGTGATACCACTTGCATTATGCATTAAAATTAGCTAGTGTACATGGGGTGTACACAGATTTGGGGTTTTACTACAACGAAAAGTTAAGGTAAATTGACATTGTTCTCACAAACACCAAGCATTTTATACACCTGCGCTGACACCCATCACTTTAGATCGATCAGAGCCTGCCCACTCCCAACTAAGATTCCCATCACCCCCCAGAAAGGTGTAAATTTTTTGTTTTATTTTGGATGTACAATATATCTTAAGTAAAGCTTGCAAGGTGAAAACGGGAAATAGGGGTAAAAATTGCATTTTGAGGTTTTTTGATAATTTAAAAATGTACCGTAATTTCCGGCATATTGGCCGCACGGAGTATAAGCCGCAGGTCCGAAAAATTGGTAAAATAAGATTCAAATGTCGGCGTATAAGCCGCACCGCCATATAAGCCGCACCAAGGACGGCCGACTTTTGACATGCATACACCACTGTAATGCGCTATTGTCACGATTGTGGCGCTACAAAGCAAACTGAGGAGTGTGATAATTATTTGTTTTAAGTAACCAATATTATATTAAAACAAATTTTGTACATGTATAATGAAAGTCTACCTTTTTTAAAACACTTTATTTTGTTTAAATCCTCGCGTCTGCATGTAAATTAACATGTTGATGTCTTTTTAAAATTATCAGCACGCACTAATCGGCCGTGTCGTGTATGATCACTGCTATCCAAATAATCCAATCGATCTTTTTTGTTATAATGTTGTTCATTCAATAATCGGCAGGGGAAGTAGTGACATTTTTAAACATGTTGCGTATCGATTCATTCTTGCATACAATATACTTTTTAAAACTATTTTATATTTTTTAAATAATCCAATAGGCCAAACCATCACTAGCTATTAGTGCGTTGACCTCACGTATCAATGATTTTGAGTGTGACCAAAATATGGTATACCGCGCTCGCGCTGCAAACTTTAGCACGTGCTAAGTGCGTTGACCCCTCTCCCGCTCCTGACGAAATGCAATATTATTGCTGTAAAAAGTTTAATTAATTAGGCATGCTAGTACTACAAGGGTGTAAAAACGTAAATTCGTCAGAATAAGAAAAAAGAGACAAAAAGCATTGTTATTTAGGCTTTTTAGATGAATAAATGTAGGCCTATTAACATTGACTTCAATAGAAAATTAAGATTGGAAAAAAATTGCCAGAAGTCGGATTTTGAATCGATCACAGTTCGTACAGCGTGCATTATACATTACCGTGATTTCATTCACCACGCCACAACATTATTTAAGATGGCCGACTTTTTTTTTATACAAGACTTTTATGGTGGAAGTTTAAAAAAAATAAACAATTACAATCATTTTTTTAAATAAACTTCTTAACCATAAAGTTATTTAAAAATATTTGTATATGAAACCAGACATTTTCTCTGATGAAACAAAACCCATCTGCAGATCATTTTTGTACAAATCAGAATCAACACAAAATACATGTGACATCATCACCCCGGCCCCCGGCGCCAGCACCCACGAGGCTAACCACGAGGCATATGCCCAGGTAAGCACACTGAAATAGGGAGTTTCCCACGGTCGTATGAATGAACTTATGAATAATTAATGAGGGAAATACCCCGCATGAAGTACATGATTGCGATATGTTGTTTACCAAAAATGTAAACTTATCTGCAAGCGGGCATTTCACTTTTGGAGTCATTTAAAAAAATCAAACATGAAAGATAAACATTTATAATATATTAAAAACAACAACAATCATATTTTTGGACTCAAAACTTCAATGATAAATTTGTTCAAGAAAGAAATTAAACACGCAAGAAACATTAATAATATATTTATTTTATACCCAAACTTTAATTGAATACTGAGTTGTGTAAACATGTGCTGTGTGCAACAGGAAAAAACCGGTTGTATCCCATCCAAGGAGTGGTCAACATGCGGTGCGCGTGCGCATGGACAGAATCACGATCGTGTATGAATGAATTTATGAATAATTAATAATTAATGAGGGAAATACCCAATGTGTGAAATACCAGAAATAACAACTTTCCCGGGCAACTTTCCGTGAATATTAGATGTGCATTTCATTTTTGACGTCATTTTAAAACAAAATGTCATCACTCTCAGCAGCAATGTGAATTGT
Source organism: Amphiura filiformis (assembly GCF_039555335.1). Classification (NCBI taxonomy): domain Eukaryota; kingdom Metazoa; phylum Echinodermata; class Ophiuroidea; order Amphilepidida; family Amphiuridae; genus Amphiura; species Amphiura filiformis. The sequence continues at coordinate 31,190,390 of NC_092646.1, read as the reverse complement.
CAGATGTATAAAATAATTGTTGTTCAGTGATTTACTACAAAATGTGGAGCATATGTCAAGTTATTCGCAAGTCGGCTGTGGGTTGAATGAAGGTAGGCCTGCACTTCATATTTTGTTTTCAAGGATCAATCAAACATGAAAGATGCAACATTTACAAAAACAACAACAATCATTTCTTTTTACTCAAACGTCATAGGTTGTTCAAGATTCAAATTAAACATGCAAGAAACATTGACAATAAATTTTTTGATTTTCATAATCGAAACTTTAATTTAATAAATCGCTACAGTTCGGGTATAAAAATAGAATGAATGAATGAATAATCCCCGGAATATTCCAATCAATGCATGAATGCGATCATGACTAGAGTAGATGATGGCGGCGTCTATTGATAATACTCGGACAATCGATGAGACTGTCTATGCTGTCGATCACCCCAGGTAAACCAAACAGTCCATAGAGAATGAAACGGCTTAAGAGGATTACAGTAAACGATGTTCCTTGACTTTGAACGATTTGTCGATTGCCTCACTCACTAGCGGCCGAGCCGGAGATTTTTTTTCTCTCTCGTTGTATTTTTTTCTTCTTCAAACGTTGCTGTATAAGCCGCACCGCCGTATAAGCCGCACTGACTTTCGGCGGCTCCAAAATTAACGTATAAGCCGCGGCTTATATTCCAGAAATTACGGTACAATCTTAGCTATCGAATGCTTTTTATTTCATTTGAATCCGACTTTCGGTTTTGAAATGCTGCTTGATTAAAATGAAATACACGCAGACGAAATTGTTATTTTCCTATCCTTTTACATGCGTTGAATTTCTTATGTATTTTATTGTTTTCAGGAGTTTATTTTGAACACTCTTCTAGAATTAAGCTAATTTAAGGTACAAATGACCTGATTTTTTGACAGTTTTTAGTGATTAACAATTATTTAAATTTTTGACAATTTTAAATTGATAAGTTAAATAATTTGACCCAATTTCCAAAATTCAGTGTTTCTAGACTTTAAATGTCATTTTCAGCCATTTTGTCGTTTTGCGTTGTTTGAACCTTGTGCGCAGCTTTTTTTCAACTTCTGTATATCACAGCTCAATGAAATTTGGCATGTATGTAGAGGTTACATACCTTCAAACTCAAATGGAGAGCTTTTTTAAAATTTTGCTCAATTTTTGAAAAAAAGTGATTTTTTCCGAAGTTTGGGCGCAAAAATGCGTAATTTGAATTTTAACGTCCTCATTTCCCTAATTAATTTTGATTTTTCGAAAAAAGCTTTCCATTTGAGTTTAAAGGTATACATACCCTGTAATTATACCAAATTTCATGAATTTCAGATAATTGGAAGTGAAGAAAAAACTGCGCGCAATCTGATATCCTTAAAATCCAAGATGGCCGCCGTTTCCATGGCAACCGTATGCGCAGAATTTTTCTTTCACCCATTTTTCAAATTGGTGTCACCTGAGTATCACTGTGACCAAATATGAACTTAATAGGACTAATATTTCAAAAAATCACTTTCACCTTGCAAGCTTTACCTTAACCCTAACCCGCCTGAATACTACAAAATACTACTTGATATATGCGCTGCTCGTGCATGCATCCCACGTGGTGTGATGACGCAATCGCCCTAAGTGATATATAGGCACGGTTTCGCTGGCCAGCGAAGCCCAAGACCCGTGGCAAAGTGTCGCCGACCGAGTGCTTGGCATGCGAGGGGTCTCGGGTTCGAATCCCACCCAGAGCAAACAACTTCTTTCCTGCTTTTCTCTCTTTATTCTTTCCTTCTTTCCCTTCCCGTCGCCAAAAAGCCCTTAGGGGGTTAGGGTTAACATGATATTACAGTTGATCTGTTTTAATGCTTCAACATTAAAAATAATAGTATCTTTCATGTTCTACAAGGCGAGTGATAGATACACGGCTGTCTCAAAACAATGTTTATTCTGACGTAACTCAAGAAATCCTTATTATAAGATTACTTACATGTCCTCTTCTGGGTCTGGTTGAACCAAGTCCACTATTTCGCCTTCTGGATTGCCCATTTTCTCATTCCAATAATCATTCAATTTTTCACCCAATGCCTTTATTAAACAACTGCAATGATATTAAAGAAAATAAAAACAAAAGGTGTTAACTATTTGATGCGAGGAGGAGATGCCAACAATAAGACCTGGTACCCAAATCTATTGTATTTATATGCTCCCCCCACAACCTGCCCCTCCCTTACCCTCATCCCACCCCTCTAACCTCAACCCCTACCCCATCATTGTTACCCATCTCGTACCCCACCCCTAAATTTACTGGAAAATTTCACTGGGATTTGCACAGAGTTTTGATGACACCACTGGTTTGGAAGAACAGCGCTTGGGCAAGGTTTACATCGAGGATGTCAAATCCTTTTTCTTGAGCAAAATGGCAGAAAGCAAGTAGAAAACACCTATATTTTGCAGAAATTTGGCATGAAATTGGTGGATTGTGCAGAAAAAGTCCCAATTGCGCGAACCAAGTCTTATTGTGCGGAGAAGGGCAAATTGTGAGGAGCGCCACAGGATTTCATGCCATGAAAATTGTTAGGCCTGGCCTGATCATTTGTTACCAAACAACATATTCTGTGTCAGAGATAGTTTTCCATGGCAGGGATAATTGTTCTTGGATCCAGTGATGCCCCTTCCCAGGAAATTTGGACATTTGTATAGAAATTTGACCATTTGGAAGGAAATTAGGATTTCTTAGATAAAGAAATACTATAAAAATTAGAAATTTCTCATGCAATTATCTTATAGCTGCACAGAATAACTCACCTATAAACTTTGGAACTCAGGAAGTCTTGTTTGTTGTGTGTTGGCTCTATGAAGTTACACTCCACTACACCAAGGACACCAACACCACGTTGATCAGGCTGAGAAAAAAAATTAGCATGAGATCAGAATTACTGCATGTACCAAAACCATCATAGACTGTGAGAGCTGATAATAGCGGTGCATGACATATTTTGTGCACGAATCAATTTTTACAGACCGTTTTATTTAGGTATTAAAGTCATTAATACAATGATCTTACTTAACACACATGTATTTAGGTATGAAAACCTAGATTGTTTAACATGCGCTAGGGCTCGCCCTTAAAATTGTATCAACTTGCCCTGGCCATATTACCTGGAAAAGGGTCGCACTATCACCGGGGTCAAACTATCACTGCCCCTTGTTTTAACCTGCCAGCCCTACCCCTGATAATGCAACTTGAATGTGTGCACCGCATCCCACAAATTATGTGACTAGCATGTGTAATCACATTATTTGGTGTATCCTTCATGTAAGAGAATACCAAACAAACCCAACTCTAATCCTATCCCTAACCCTAACCTTTACCCTAACCCTAAATCCTAACCCTAACCCTAACTCTAATCCTATTAGTATTTTGTGCTCTCTTACACTAAGGATAACCCCCAGGGATAACCCCATTATTTCGCATTTTAGGATTAAAACTGAAATGTTTTTATAGGTTTAAACATTATTGTTCTATGGAAGCTCGGGTGAAAAGAGACAACACCGAGGTAAAAATATAGCTGAGTGCACCCTGAAAAAACATGTGTTCTTTATAACATTCTGGACCCCAAGTTCATTGATTATTAAAGTCACAGGCAAAATGTTTATGGGGCAGCCATTACAGATAGGGCCTTTTTGCACTTAGGGGCTGTGCAGTAATTATGAGCCTGGGGGAGGGTAAAATTTTTCGTACTGTTTTCCTAAGATTTTTTAGAACGTTTTTTTTTAGCCTTTTTATTAAAATATGCAAATTTTCCTGCTCGCAACATATATATCTAGACCATTTAAGGTTTACAAATTAGGATCAAAAAAATTTGGCATGTGTAAAGGGGGAGGAAAGATTTTTGGCGGGCCGAAAAGGGGGCAAGCAATTTTTGGGGCTCATAATTATTGCACAGCCCCATACCACTCGGTTCTGTTCACTCACCTTCAACTGGTATCCAACTTTTTCATAGGGTTTGATGAGCCTGTTTTTATAATACATTAACATGCCATATTGGTTCTTCTTGGGATTGAAACCAAATGTTATCTTGATTGGTTTGTCTGGAACAAGCTATAAAAACAAAATGAAATCATCCCGGGGAAATCATCTCAGCGGTTCAAAGAGAATTATTCTTAATGTTTCTCAACCAATGCCACTGAAAGCTTTTCTTTATCCTATTGGTTATAATGTTGTTAAGTTCTCAGCCTTATTGAGCCAACTCCTATAAGAGCTCCTGTCTGATTCATGATGCATACCTTTTATGACATAGAGCATAATGCATATATCCCAAGGCTTCTCAGAAGAGAAGGGCTGCTTTTTCAAAATTGTCTTAACAAATCTGCAACTAGAATCATGTGGTTTGATATTAAAAGGTAGCTCCCACAATAAAGGTTTGTAAATACAAAGAATATGCAAATTAGTATTAATATGCAAATAACCTGACACAAAACTATACAGCACAAGTGGTGACCATAGTCTCGCTATGCAGTTTGTTTTTTTCTTGGGGGGGGGGACAAATTAGGAAAAAAAACTATAAAAACTATAAAAATTTGGACAATTTGTTTAAACAAAAATATATTTGAAAGAGTGAAAAGTGTTGAATACAAAGTGATGGAACATTTTGAGAACATAATAATAGTTGCAATTGGCTTTGAACCATTTATGAGACCAATTTTCAAACAAAAGTCTTACATAATGACATTTTTGCACGTTGACTCCAAATGACCATTGGACCCAGTATGTGAACATCACTTTATAACCACTTTAGATCTTTTTTCATTAAATTTGGTATATTTCTGCATGGGTTCCTTTCAGAATTCCAGTTGTGCATCCTTCCCCAAATGTTACCAAAATTGATGTTTTACACCCACCCCTACCACCTCCACAAGGGACTCACATACCTTGATGTTCTTTGGTTTGTACGTATCTCTCTCGGTTTTACTAAGGCTCTTCTCAACAAACAAGGTCTGGACCTTTTTCCCCCGAAGGTAGATATGAAGCTTCGGTTTCATATACAAAATAGAGCAGTAAGCCTGGGAAGAGTAATAAAAATCTGTAAAATTATTTACACTGTTAATAAAGAAATTGATAAAATATTACACAAGGATCTTTTATTTATTCAATCTAATTATTTCCGATCTACATCCATATTAAGGGATCTAGAATGAGCGTTTATGGCGTTTGACAGTATTTTTTGTGGGACATGAGAGCACATCAGACATATCGAATTGCATTCTGAATACGAAGAATGTCTTTCTGATATCAAATAATTTTCATTTTTTGAAATTCACGATATAATACAAATTTTATGACAAATTATTAAAATTTGATATTTTTCAAATTTTTGATATATAACAGTCCTCGAAATAAATTTTATAAATCTAATGATATATTCTTAAAGTGTATGTAGCTGGGAGGAAAAGCCGACGATCAATTGAAAATTTTGACCTTTTATATTGAAGATATGGATTTTTTTCCCAAAAAGACCTATTTTTTTGTGTGTTTTGGGAAAAAAAAATCCATATCTTCAATACGAAAGGTCAAAATTTTCAATTGATCGTCGGCTTTTCATCCCACATACATACACTTTAAGTATAAATCATCAGATTTATAAAGTTTACTTCAAGTACTGTTAAATATCAAAAATATCAATTTTAATGATTTGCCATAAAATGTGTATTACATTGCGAATTTCAAAAATCAAAATTATTTGATATCAGAAGGACATTCTTCGTATTCAGAATGCAATTCGATATGTCTGATGTGCTCTAATGTCCCACAATAAATACTGTCCAAACGCTCATACCCCTTCCCTTAATAAGAGTATAATGCAAAGTCCCAAATATCATGCAGCAATGTGTGCTGATTTGATTACAAGGACATCCTCAATTTTGTTTAATTTCTACTTTTTTCTGAGATTGTAATACCCTACGGTGTATACCCTGTGAAAACCTAAGCCAGAAGTGCTTTAATTACAGTCGCCAGTTTTATCTACCAATTTCTCCAGAGCTCCACAATTTAAAGCGGCTAAATGGTTTTATTTAATTTTACCTCATTATTTTAGCTTAAAATGATCAGAAAACCTCCTTAACAGTCGGTGGCTTGTCCAGGGGGCAGCTTTGTTAAAAATCATGTAAAATCAGTCGTTTTTGGCAATTTTAGCCATTAAGCCCCAGCATAACTCTGAAAGCCCTAGATCCTGGACATGTCTGTGACAGTTGTTACTAATATTTATTATTATGTAATGTTTGGCAAAGAATAAAAGTAAAATATGACCAAAATTAAACATTATGGCTTTAACAGATGGACTAAAACTTACCCTCAATGAATAAGTATGCTCCGGTATGTCACTATCATTATCTGGTTCATCCATACTGACCACTGGGTGTGTCAAGTCATACTCCTCAGCGAGGATGATATCATGCCCGTCCTTCATGAAGTCAAATTCTAGACGGTTGCTTGCATCACTGACATTATATTACAAGAAAATAACTTACTTAATTTTGACACATCATTCAACACTTATAGTCAATTGAAACAAAATGTACCAAATGGCTTCAATTGGGGATTTAATATTGAAACAATTTCCAACTTTTCAAGGCACGCACTAACAGTCACCCTACATCCACATATGCCATGGAACTTGGATGCTCTTCAAAAGGCAAAACGAGATGTGAGAATGGCTCAAATCTGGACTAATTGAAATTGATCACCAAATCTTTCAAAAGACCTGTGATGTTACAGACAGACCCAGTACTTCCCGTGAGTTGTTTTATATACTAGTACCCATATTGTGCGCCAGACATACACCTACGACACTCAACCAGCATGTTCCACGATGGCGTGACCACCTGCATGGAACCAACCCTGGCCCCTGCGCTCCATGGGTAGGCATACACATCAAAACATTCACAATAAAGCTTTGAGCTACTGTTTGTATTTCAACAACATAAGGGCATTGTCGAAGAGCAAAAAAAATTATGAAATTGCTAAAAAAAGGTGTATTTTTTGCCTGAAAAGTTCGTGAAATGAGATGCAAAGGGGTGTTTTCAAAGTTTGCCAGCGAACAGCTACATAGAGTGCAGGGCTGGGAAACAACGCTAACAAAGAATTGCCAGTCGATCACTGCCTCGCACTCAACAGAGCTGCAAGCATAGGGTATCAGATATAGGTCCCTGTGCTCATCATTGGGCGAGCGGTGTATGTCACATGTTCACATACCACGTCCATGTACAAAAACCTATCATACTGTCTAAATTTACTACACTTCACAGCTGCTGAAAACCGTATCCCATTATCATGATTATGCTTAGCAGTACCATAACTATAATATGACTGCACATGCCATAGAAAGTGCACACAAAATCTTTCACTTAAACTTTCACTTCTGTTTGAAAAAAAATGACCTTGTAAGTATATTGTGAAACTATCCATACATTTTTTGTAGTTCTCAATATTAAAGCAGCTCTTACTTATTTTTTGTTTACATTTGCTATGGAGCAAGCAGATACACTGCAATGCATGATGGGATACTCCCTTCAGCAGCTGACCAGCTGTGACTACACTTAGAATTCTCACTTCTTCAGATTATAGATTATTATCCTTGTTCCTTTGACCTTTTCACTGTTCATCCTCCTTGTTCTCTTGTGCACGTTCATCTGTTCACTGATCTTTTCAAACTGTTCAAACAGTTCTTTGGTGGTTGTAAAGATAGAATGTCCTAAGATGGCATGCAAACTGGGCTCTGCATCTGCACTGGGAATTATTTGATGTGAGAAACACTGTTAAGGGCAAAAAATTATTTTAAACTGTTGTGATTTGGTAGTTCACAGCATCTTACGAATGGTAGTGAGCTTTGGCAAAAACTGTATTACTCAATTCATAGCGAGTGTGTAGAAGAATTAAAATATCATAGATATACTTTTATAGGTGCTGCGGTTCTTGAGTTACGTTGTAAAGAGAGCTGAAACAACAACACTTTTGTAAAACGTACGTAACTCATTAACAACAATAAATTAAGCAGGTTTGCGAAGTACATGATTTGCAGAATGAACTTTTGCAAAACATCAAGGTGTTATTTTTCAATAATATATTGATCTAGATAATGAAAATCGATTTTTAGGTTGCTTCGACCAACAATACCTCGTCTACCCTTAAGGGCAAATAATTGATAAAACAATGTAACTTCCAAACTTTACTGTATAGACAATTTCAATGTGACAAAGTTAGCTAAGTGTAACTGGGCTTCCTTCTTTGCATATATGTGACATGATCAAGGGGAATGAGTCACATGTCGACCCTAGTCGAAAATGAGTTTTACATATATATCTTTAGAGGACATTTAGAGCTTTCAGAAACTGAAAACCCCATGTTGATACGACTTTTCGTTACGAAGTTATGTCAATTTATCAATTGCTGAAAACAATATAAAACAAAAGAATTTTAACACTTTCTTTGCCAATATCTCTAAATCAATATTAGCGACATCCTACTCATTCTCCTTGATCTTGTCACATATTTACAGGGTGAGTCAAAAAGTGCAATAAGACATAGAAGCCAAATTTATTTCAAAACCGACTTGAATTTTTCAGTTGCTAAAACTTTCTATAAATGTTATACCCAATAGTCACCTGGTGTAAAAAAAGGAAGTGAATCAGCTCATCATCACAACATTGTGCCTTATATGTTAGAAAAATAATTATCAAGCACGAATCACATGGTTTTATTTAAAATAAACGCACATTGACCATAAAAACAAATATTAATAAAAACAGTCAGCTCTCAACACACTATATTCAAAATTCCCACGTCAAAATTGTCTAAGTGCAATGATGTAATGTTTATTTGTGCTCAATTGTCGTCAGCCTTCATTGTATTACTTGGACGTCATTGCACTCGACAATTTCTGTGCCTGGGAATTTTGAATATCGCGTGTTGAGAGATGCATTTTTTATTCGTTTTTATGGTCAATATGAGTTATGGGTCACTATAAGGCATAATGTTGTGATTGCCAGAGACTCCCTTTAAGGCTATATTGATCAACATAAAGTCTGCACAAAAAGTAACGCAGCTGTTATAAATACGCCTATAGTTTCAGAACTTATCATTCTTTTCACAATATTTCAACATAGAGAGAAGGATGATTTATTTACGTGCATTTTGATACCCCATTTGTCAAATGTCGTTCAATATTAATGACACGGTAGTGCTTTTAAAGATAAATACCCGAATTTAAAAGTTGCCGTTTACAGCGATCAATGGTTATTATGCCAGCACTGCAGCATGTAAAGCCCGCCATTATCTTGGCGCTTACTTCAAATCAATACAAATAGCTGCAACCTTTAAATTCGGGTATTTTTCTTTCAAAACACTGCTGTATTGTTAATAGTGAACAAAATTGGACAAATTGGGTATCGAATTGCGCGAAAATAAATCATCCTCCTTTTAATGTTGAAATATTGTGAAAACAAGTATTAGTTCTGAAGCTATAGGCGTATATAAATAACAGCTGCGTTACTTTTTGTGCAGACTTTAGATGAAACATAGCACTACATGTACTTCAAAGCCCAAGTGCATTGTATTGAAAAACAAAAAAGGATATTTGCCAGATTCCACGACACTATAGGGACCACTACAGTGGCAGCTTCGGTGTTTTCCAGGAATGTCTGCGACATGAACCCAATGGTCTTTGTATTGTTCTTGATACTGAAGACAATAGCATCCCTGCCTAGTCTCATGGAGCCAGACTTGAAGCCATTGCCGTACTGGCCCACGGCAAGATGTTTGGGCACATCAATGTCCTTCTTGTGGCTATAACCAAGACTGTAAAAAGGTTAAGCAAAGAATTAAATATTTGACATTTATTATATTGGACAAAAATTTAAACAAAATGTGCTTAAATAGTCTGCTCCCAAAAAAAAAAAAAGGTTTAGCCCCATGTTTAGCCAGGATTTTGAATTTAATGATTTCTTAAAAGGGCATTTCGTGATCCACAGCCTCATCCCCCACTTTTCTCAAAAAATGTTGAGAGTTTTATACCACTGGAAACCTCTGGCTACATAAATGTTTATACAAAAAACTTTCTTGCTGATTAATTCATTTAGCAAAACTAGCATCAAATTTGAATTTACGTTCTGGTGTACCAGAATAAAATTACAACAGTGGCCTATGGAGCAGTGTAATACACATAATCATGCATAACTCGCAAATTTGCAACATCAGAATCAACTGACATTTTGGGAATAGGCCTTTTTCCTGGATACATTGTACCTACTGAAATTTTCATAAAAAGAGGATGCAAGGATCATGAAATACTCCTGTAACCACATGAAAACAAATAATGTGCTCCACAGACAAAAATTGTGTCAGCTAAAATTCCCTAACAATAGATAGACCATTTCCCATAATGCACAGGGCAGGACACTTCTGCCAGCAACCAATCCCCAGAAAGCAACTACCGTAATCTAATTTTCAGTTTTTGAAGCAATAAGCCCCTTAACAGATTTCAACAAAGTATAGTTTATAACTGGAAAGAAAAGAGCATACACCAACTTGACATGGGAAACAAAATGTTTTTTGTCTGTTTGGTTTTTGGGTTTTTTTTGTCTGTTTGGTTTTGTTTGTCTGCTACGTGCACAGTAATTTTCATCACTTCCAGTGTACTTTTGTACCATTTTCCTGACACTTATGTGGGCTCTGGAATTTGTCAATTTTTGGCCATCAAACTTTGCCTGTTTTTGTGCCTAGATTTGGTTGTTTGATTTACCATATCTATTTATGTGCACAGTGATTTTCATCACTTTTCTTTCTGTGGGCCTTGGAACTGGTCATTTTTGGCTATCGAACTTTACCTACTTCTAATGCCTACATTTGCTGTTTTTGTTCCCCCCCCCCCCTCTACGTACTGTCTGTATTTTACTTGATTTCCCACATCAAGTTGGTGTACCTTGCCCTTTTTCATTCCAGTTGTCAGACTTGTAGCATTGGGACCCGTCATGAGTGCGGTGCGTGTCCGAGCCATGAGTGCAGTGCGGGTCCCAGACCATGGAGTGCAGGTACGGGTCCCAGGCCATGGGTATGGGTGCGGTCCGAAGCCATGAGTAATCTGGTGCGGGTCCGAACCCAAAATAGGGTGCGGGTACGGGTACAGGTCTGGAGCCATGAGTACGGGTACGGAAATTGGGACTCGAGTACGAGTACGGGTACTACAAGTCTGCCAGTTGTTCATAGTTACGGTATCCTCTTGTATCATTATTGATCCTTGATGTCTTTTGTGTCCTCATCCGTTGGATTCACCATTACCAACTTTTTTTAATTAGAGAATAAAAGATAGGATTTTGTCTTTTGCCTATCCAATATCGTGTCATAATGGATGGGCTGGCCAATATTTTGAGTAGTGGATGCCGGCGCAGCCGGCATCCACTACGATATTCAGTTTTAATGTAATTTTTGCGAGAAAAACTGCCTTTTTTCAGAAATAAATAACGTTACTTTTGTGAGGACATCCCCGTTGTTTTAAATAAACGAAACCATCACGAACATCTAAGCCGCCGAATCGCGTTTTAGTTCTCGCATGTGTATTACTGCGAACGCATTATCGCTACGATCATTGAGGAGCAACAAGCGTGCCGCCGTTAAGTGGCGGCACACCCTGACTAATATCACTATCAACTATTGTGAGATATTATACACCAGAAAACCAATCAAATTACGTGAATTCTTTACAAGACGCACCCATTGAATAAGAGTAGTTTATAACACATCCTCTGTATTCATCAAACTTCCTTATTTTGCCCAAAGATATGTTTTGCCAAACAAACTTGCAGTATCATCAATGTTTACAGTGGCGGCGCCAGGAATTTTTTTCGAGGATTGGAGGGCAAAGTGAATTTCAGGGGTGCAAAATCAACACATTTTGCACAAAATTGCCACAAAAAAATGTTTAATGAATTACAGAAAGAAGGTGTAAGATAAAAATTAGATACATGTTATTTAATGCATGTCCTCTGCTAGACTATGCCATAGTCGATTTTTGATAAATAAAAATGTTATTAATCATGATGAACGCATTCAGTTGAACTCGAAATTATACTGATATTTAGTACATCAAAATACTAGTATAAAATGGTTATGAAAAAGTTTAGGCTATATAATTATATTTGTGACAGTAAAAGTAAAGTATAGGCCCTCATTGTAGGCTTATATTATTGAATGCAACATATCATAATGGCATAATTATAATGACACTTCAATACTGAACAATTCTAATTTTAGAATCTGCCAGTTTATTATCCGAAAAACCGACTATGGACTTTCACTTTTAAGCAGAACTTTACCCGGACTCACACACTGTCAATCATACTTGTTTATCAATAAAATCTAACCACAAGACTAAGCATGGTGGTACAATACGCGCTAGATGCATACGTTCATCCACCAGCACAAAAGCGCTGCATTCCCTAGATAGTTGTGTACCATGTATAGTTATAATGGTACCAGTACGCGTCGGGAGGATTTAAGCCAGATTCATTTTTAAAGATGCATTACATCATCACCAATTTTAGTTAGGCCAGAAATTGGCCTAACTCTCAAGGCAAAGTCAGTAGTCCACTTGGGAAGCTAACAAACAGAGGCGTCACGGTGACTGAAAAGATCAGTTGTGAAAATCTATCAATTGTGCACTCATTAATTAAATCAGAGTTTTAAGCTTAAATGTAATAGCCAGAGTAGTGCACAATTGGCAAGTGGACTACGGAGAAGTCTAGTCCTCTGCATCCAACCCGTTGTCAGTAACTTATGCATGGATGATTAATAAACGACTCATAATTAAGGGAGTACTACACCCCCTGATAAATTTTGTGACTAATTTTGTATTTTTCTCAAAAAATAACAACACAATGGTAACAAAAGTTATGTATATTATAGGGGCAAGGAATCAATTACTTCACTGAAATTTCAGTGATTCAAGGCAAGTGGTTCATTATATATGTTAAGAAATAGAGTACATCCTAGCGGCACCTCTTTTCTGATCATAAATAACGTACCGCTTGTCTTGAGTCACTGAAATTCCAGTGTAGCAACTGGATTCCTTAAAATATACATACCTTTTGTTACCAGTGTGTTATTATTTTTGAGAAAAATGCAAAAATAGTCACAAATTTATCGAGGGGTACATTACCACCTAAAATTACCAAAACATTTTATGCATTCCTTCTGCATCCAGTCCATTGCCATCATCAGTAAACGTCAGACATGGACGAGTACCAAACGATTCGTAATTAATATCCAAGTTTGAAGCATGTGCGTCTGGATCGTACGCATTATCTGCAAAAAAAGAGGACATTTTTAATTACAATTTAACAGCGAGGCGAGTGGTGCTCATTTTTAACAGCGTTTGAAATAAGCACATAAAGTAGTTAAAGAGGAAACCCCGCCAGAGCAGTTTTTCTGGGGTACACCAAATAAGCCTGGTTATCAAATTAATCAGTGACAGGATAATTTCCTAATTTGACAGACCTGTGCTAAGTGATGTTTTAATGTTATTGCATCAATTAGCACAAATTCAGAGATAGCCTTGTCATTGATTAATTTGATAACCAGACAGGTTTGGTTCATCCCAGAAGAACTGCTTTTGGCTATGGTTTCCTCTTTAAAACATCGGTCAAAGTTGATCTTGTTTTAAGAATTTAATAATATAATTTTCAAATGTTTGTATTTACTGAAGTAGTGAAGTATGATATTGACGTTCCAGTTCCACGTGCAGTCGTTGCTTCAAAATGATTTCAAATCAAATCAATAATTATTATTTGAAATGTCTGTAAGACACACTGCTTTGCATTAAATTTACCATGCTTGACTGAAACAGCACACAGATGAAACGTACATAGAAAGAAATGGGCCCGGGAAATGGGTAAATATAAACACAAGAGAAAATCTTGAGAAGTTCTCACTTTTTGGTTCTTTTCAGCTATTTATTGACAGTATGCACCCCCCTACACACACACATTTCAAGATGGATTGGTAGTGGTCACATTACAAACAAGGATTCTTCATTCTTTTCTTTCTTTGGATGCTATGAGTGCATGCATCATTGTTTTGAATTGGGTATATTTGTTGCTGTTTCATCAGTACATGTAGCATTTAATAGAGAACGTAATCAGACTTTTTGACCCCCATAAAAGGACTTTCGTTAATAGAAGTTTTGGGTTGTTCTACATAAGATTTTACAAAACAATTAAAAAACCCTCCAGATGTGCGCAATTGGGGCAAAGTTTCATGTGTAGGCCTATCCTGGAAGTCAAAGCAGGGCCTAGATTTCGACGAGAACCACCGAATCGATTCTTGTAATTCTCATAAGATTCGGTTGAGAATTAACTTCTGTCATTGTACATCATACAGTAAGTGCAGTGACTATGATGGATTTTGATTCCCGCAAACCAAGACGAAATCGTGGCCCTGCAAAGTACCAAATACTTATAATCCTTATTTAGGTAGTACATGAATGACTGCCAAACTTGACATGAGACAAGATTGGAAACTCACTGCTTCAAGTAAATGCATATTTGTGTAAATTTTACTTGTTTTGGTAAAGTTGCAAGTATTTCTCTTCTAGTCAAATTCAATATTTGCTTAAAGCCATAATGTACGATCTTATAATATGAAATTGGTTAATTTTTTTCAAACCTGATTTTTTTGCATATTTGTAATGTTTACAAATGTCCCAACTTGCACCTAACTGGGATCGGCCAAATTTCTTGTCTTTGTAGGTCAACAGAGCAAAGTTCGACATATTATCATAATTTAAAAATTCAGACATATCGAATTGCATTTTGAATACGAAGAATGTCTTTCTGATATCAAATAATTTTCATTTTTTGAAATTCATGATATAATACAAATTTTATGACAAATTATTAAAATTTGATATTTTTCACATTTTTGATATAACAGTCCTCAAAGTAAATTTTATAAATCTAATGATATATTCTTAAAGTGTATGTAGCTGGGAGGAAAAGCCGACGATCAATTGAAGATATGGATATCAATTTTAATCATTTGCCATAAAATGTGTATTACATTGCGAATTAAAAAAAAAAAAATCAAAATTATTTGATATCATCAGGACATTCTTCATATTCAGAATGCATATAATGTAAAAAACTCTAAGACTCTTGTACAATTTAAATCTTCCTTAAAAACACATTTGTTTACTCTAGCATTTTGTGACAATTGATTTATCTCATGTTTTACTTTGTTCATTTATATCACATGCATAAATTGTTTATAGGTTGTATTGTGTAGGTATTGTTTGTTATTTGTTTATTCATGTTTTAAGCGCTAAGGGACTTGATGTAAAGCGCTATATAAGAGTCGATTATTATTATTATTATTATTCGATATGTCTGATGTGCTCTAATGTCCCACAATAAATACTGTCCAAACGTTCATACCCCATCCCTTAAAATGGTTGATATTTGGGGAGAATACCTTACACTAATTTCTTTTTTGAAATATTGACCAAATAAACTGAAAAGTTATGTCCATGTTTGAGATTGCATTCCCCTATAGGATTTGCAAGGAATTCTAATTCCATCTGTTAAAATGATGCTGTGAAAAATTGATGTTTAAAATATGCAATCTGTATTTGTGAAGCTCTATTTGGTCAATATTCATGACATCAGACATCTTAGGAGTTCAAAAAGGAAGCATCAAATCATTATAATGATGTTTGTTATTAAATTTTTGGTCATTTTTCTTCATATCCAATTTACAAAAAAATTTGATAGTTATCAAATTTTTACAACCAGAGGATCTTCTCTGTTATAACCAAGGTAGGCATATACATTGTATGCAGTAGACAACCTGTGAGAACAGAACCGGAAGGCAATGCTCATCGATTTATTGATGCACTTGTAATCAGCTTGTAATGATAGGATATCAGCTTATTTTTGCCATTCGCTTTAGCTTAGAATTTATTGACCAAATTATACAAGGCCAAAAATAAGCTTACCTATTAATTCTGCCACCGCACTGAATGGCCATTTATGACTGGTACTATTCGATTGCAGGTAATTCGGATGTGTCTGAAAATGAAATAAAGTGAGTGAAAACCCCGGGTGAAAACAGTGACAACCCCGGTGACAACGTTAACAGGTCGGGGACCAGTCCAACTGGTCGAAGATAATACATAGGCCTACAATGTGAACCAGTCAATCAATCATTCAATGTGATGTGACAAAACATAGACAAAATGATTACCTGAATCTGCCGAATGCCCTTTAGGCCTTGGCCCTCCATTTTGTTTCCTATTCTCTCGCAATTCTCGAAAATGTCAGATGTTGTAACCGGTCACTGTGTTGGTAGCTGCATGGTAGCTGTTGCCCGAGCTGTTGGTCATCAGTTCATGCATGAAGTCAGTAATAGCTAGTAATATTATTGTTTACACAGTTACCTATTAAATCCGCAAACACAGTGACTTGTGTACACACTCACCTTAAGGGCGCAGTACACCAAATCACTGCGCAAAAGGTGTAATGGAAGGCATGTAGGCCTATGAACTGGAAACTTAAGGGCGCGGCGTAAGGGGCCTACTGAAGACGATGCCCGGGAGACGATGTGGTGTGCTTTTAGAGACCCTAGCTGTTCTTCGTTTAGGATGATGTTCTGATTTAAGGACTGATTAAGTAGGCCTATTGTTGGGCGAGGCAGCCAAAAAGATCGATTTTCATTGTCTATAAACACTTGGGGGGGGGGGCTGATGGTAAAAATTTCATTGCAAAATTTTTCGCCCCCCCTTTGAGATCTCAAAATGTCAGGGCCCTCACTTTTTCCAGGAAAAGTTGTCATTTTTTCTGGCCCCCTTCGGGAGGGGAAAAAAGGGCCCCTTTTTGCATCAGGCCCCCTAGAGCTCCCTAGCAAGTGTTTGTGAACGGTCTAACACCTTTAGGCCTATGTTTTGCCTAAGTTCAGTGCAACTCTTTTGAAATTAGAATAGGGTTTTACTTGCTTGATTTATTGTTGTTATATGAGTTATAAATTTTACAAAGGTGATCGGGTTCCAGCCCTCTTTACAACCTAACTAAAGAACCACATGACCTACAAAAGTACCGGTAGCTGTCCGAGTGATTTTGAATCCTTCACACGCTCCGAAATGATTATCATTGAAAGCCTTATCAACAGCTAGGCGTATCAATGTAATTTAGCTAAAACCTGAGCTCATAGTAGAGCTTCACGGTAGCCTGAGATGCCAGGCCTCAAATAGGCCTAGATGACATTATACGAATCGATTTGCTAAATTAAGAACAAGTTTTTATGTTAGTTTTGGTGTTGTAGTGGCGCCACTTCAACATTTTTTTAATAAAAAACTGAATCTATGAAGTTGGATAACCTGATTGACAATCTCATTCCCCACTTTATCTCATCAAAATGCTGATTTTGGTATCAGATTAGCGCATATTTGTCTCATAAACATATTGAAATTTGGCGTTCCAAATCGGTATATTTCCGAAGAAATCATCAAAAAACTGCCGAATTAGTCTCAAATATGGTATACCATATATTGAGACTAATTAGGGTGTTTTTTTTTATGATATCTTCGGAAATACACTGAGTTGGAACTTCTAATTTCAATATGTTTATGAGAAAAATATGGCCTTTCACTTGAAATCAATATAATTACATGATCATGATGATTATCATTAATAAAAACACCGCAGACTACCAAAATCACGCTGTATAAAGCTATAAATGTCGGTAATTCCATTGGGAATTAGTCACATTTACAGAAAACATTTACATGTTCTTTTTGCGTGAGTGCTTGAAAGGGATGAACGTAAGTTTTAAAGAATTTGATTTTCCAAATATATCAGGTCACCTTCCTTTAACCAAAATTGAAGCTATAAAAAATATAGGCGGTTACCCGTATTTTGCGGTTCTCGGCTGTCATGGTTATTGGCTTTTGCAGATCTCAAAATCAGGGTGTGTCCTTTGGCTGGGATCACTGTCCTCACAGATGAGCACAATTGCAGCTTTTTGCAATTTGACCTGACTTTCGCTCTCAAATCTGAGCTTCCGTTACACCCACCCACCAGTTTCATGAGCAATTTGAAATTTGTATGTTTTTTGACCTATGACCTCTCAACTGTAGGTCTGACAAAAAAGGTCGCCGTGGAAACTTTTGTTTGTTAGTCCAAGGCCCACCCACCCACCACATTTGAGCTCCATAGGGGCAATTTGAAATTTTTACCTTTTTGACCTATGACCTCTTCACCGTAGGTCTAAAGAAAAGGTCACCGTGGAAATTTTTGTTTGTTAGTCCAGTTTGAGCTCTATAGGGGCAATTTGAAGTTTTTACCTTTCTTGACCTATGACCTCTTAACCGTAGGTCTGACGAAAAGGTGACCGTGGAAACTTTTATTTGTTAGTGCAAGGTTCACCCACCCACCAAGTTTGAGCTTCATAGGGGCAATTTGAAATTTTTACCTTTTTGACCTATGACCTCTTCACCGTAGGTCTAAAGAAAAGGTCACCGTGGAAACTTTTGCTTGTATAATCATCATGCGGGATAAAACGTGACATGTTTTTCAATATAATGGAGAAGTTATTTAGTGGTATACGCCCATAATAATAGAGAGGTCGCATAACCATAATCCACACACGTAGTTAACGCTAGTTAGTCGATGGCTAAGGATACGATACATGATTTACCGACAAGTGACTCATTTCGGAATGCGTCAATGCGATCATGAATTTTGAAGAAAAAAAAGTTTCCACAGGCTTCGTTGGGACTCGAACCAGCGATTCTAAACTTCCTTCGATTACGCGTCTAGTGCTTTACCGCTCGGCCACCGTGGCAGTTGAGCGGATGAGTGTAGGCCTAATGATAAAAGATAAATCTCATAATGCCATCTTTAGCCTTTTGTCCGGGCCTTTTGTTTACTAAAAAAGACGCGTTTTGTAAAGATAGATTAGCCGTTTTATGCATAAATAGCACGAACGTTTGGGAAAGGTTTCAAACAAATAATAAAGACACTGATATGATGTGATGATGAAATTGCGTAAGTCGGGAATTATCTGCGTCGCAATGTTTTGTTTTGGTTTTAGGAATTTGACCTTAAAATTTACGACTTCATGACATTATCATTCGAAATCAACAAAAGATATTTCAACACTATATGTCCTCATTCTTTCTCTAGAATGTTTTGTACATGTATGTGAAATAGCTTCAACAATGGTTCGCTGCATAATGGTAAAAATAGCCTTGACCTAAAAAAGGGCGAGAGGTAGGCCTACCATATTTACGGATTCAGGCTAAATTTAAAATTGATATAAAACGTTTGTTTTTTGATCGATTACAAAAATCAATTTTTGTCGTATAAAGAAATTGTATCTGGCGTGAATTACACTACAGTTTTTATTCCTTGGGCTCTTTGACTTCTTCAAATAATTTTTTTAATGATAGAGTGAATCCCCTGGCCCTCTATAATTACGCACAAAAGATCGAGTCCCCTTAAACAAGACCCACTCAGTCACATGCACTTGAAACCAACGCACTGAAGAGTCTATTGTTCTATTGTGTCCGATTTGAGCGCTGACATATTGGAAAATGTTGCCAATATCAATATTCATGAGAGTGTAGATTCAACGTCCAGTTATCGAAATTGGGTGACATGTGTTTGGCAGGTGTGAAATATATCTGACTGGGTGTTTTAATTACATAACGTATTTAGGTTTTGGCATCATTAAATGGCTGCCTAGTGCTGTTATATGCTTAGATTCTATTAATAATAATTATTTTCTTTATTCATTCCTTTCTTTTCCTTTCTCTGCACTTATTCTTTCTTATGCACACACTTAAGCAGTGGCGTAGATTTATTTTTGACATGGGGGGTAAGTACCCAGTACGCATACAAATGCGGCGGGAAAATTTTAGCATTGGCCTATTGAAACTAAACTGGTGAAATATGGACAAGCGTGTAATTAATTCACATAAGCGCTAAAAATGGCATTTTGTGGCTAAAATGACCAAATATGAGGTTAATTTGGACAGAAACCAATACACAGGCGTCAATATCGGGAGGGGGGGAGTGATTATATCGACCATTCCTCTGGCAAAATATTGGCCTGTGACTGCATCGCTATCCTTCTACCTCTCTCTCCTTCTCCCCCTCTTCCTTTCTTTTTTTTGCGCTAAAATGGATTTACCCCCCCCCCCCAATTCCCCCCTCACCCAATCCGCTTCTCCTCTTTTCATCTCTCGATCCTCCTTCACTACCTCAATTGGACCTGGCTTTTAAAATGGATATTCGTGATATTAAGAAATCCATTTGATTTTATTGAACAGGCCTATATAACCATGATAACAACATAATAGCTGCGAAGTAGTTAATTATAGAAAGTGACACAGATAGACCTATATACCTGGCAGCAATGACACATTGTTACGGGTAATCGATCAGCAACTCTATTGAATTTATTTAAATGAGGCGCCTAAATTAAGATGGGCGGTCAATAATTCTATGTCGACGGTAAAGTGTGTTTTTGTGTGTATGCGACAACTCGATCACACCCTTGTGTGGTATTATAACAAAAGGTACCTCTCGTTTATGTAGACGCTTTCACGTGACTTTCATTTGATCACTTAATGACAGTGGCCTGCCTATATAGCGTTAATACGCTGTCAGGTCAGTTACCGATTTAATGGCGGAAGCCCTTAAGCTTTATCTCGAACAAAAGGTACCTCTCGATGAATAGCGTGTCGGGAACTTCAATTGGCACAAAGGAACAATAGGCGTTACATAATCTATTTCATATATACAGGGTGTATCAAAATTAAGTATACAGTTTGAAAGATGCCGCTAGATTAAAAAGTATGAGGTCTGTGGTCAAAATTCTCTAGTTAATAACTTAATCAACATCTTGTCCTCCTACAGATGCATAATCACTGGCGTGTGACCAATAATAAGGATTTGGTGGCTACCTTTGTGAACCGAGTACAAAAAGCAGTTGCGCGAAGTCAATTAAAAGCAAAACAACATACAAATCACAAAAAGGTCTCACCACTTTCTTTACTGTTAACAGTTATTGACAGTTTTAGTCTTAGTCTTCCACATGCCCACAATTCTTCTGTATGCAGATTTCGGCTCTTCTCAACATGGCGTTCACACCACGTCTAATGAGAGGTCTGTCCTGCCTGAGAATGTCAACTTGTGCAATTATGCGTCTCTGAAGTTCATCAAGGTCTACAGGAGGACTTGTGAAAACATTTAATGCAAACTCTGCTTCATCGCCAATGATGACATCTTCCAGGAAACGTAGAGGACGGGCAAGAAGCCACTGGCAGAACACAGTGCGACGTTGGTGATCTGCTTGCTGAAGTTGATGTCTCCTTATCGTCTGATCGCAAGTCATAAACGAGTTATTCTGTTAACGGTTACAGATGGTATTTCCAAGTCCATTTCGACGGCAGCTAATTTAGCCTCCTGCTTGCCCCGCCTGCAGAGTGTTACGGAAGCAGCAGATCTTCCAGTTCGGGGGCGACCACAATGTTCTCTGTTCAGATTACGACTCGTTCCAGTTATCTGATATTTAGCAACATTGTTGTAAATAGTGTCACGTGAAGGGGGACGAGCATGGTATTACTGACGGAATCTCCGAACACTTCTGCTGGACTCTGGGTGCAAGGAAGGCAATTTGATCTGGCGTGCACTGTGGAGTATCCATTTTAATGTTGCTATTCTCCTTGTCAAGTAAAACCTAGCATATGTAAGAAGATAGTTGCCCAGATTTACCAAAGGTCACGTGTTATGTAACTCACGCATGTACAGGATTGAAACCCTAACAATGAGGACAAATGATCTGTACACCCGCATGTTTCTCTTGGCTGCACAACAATAACAAGCACCGGACATTTAAACCCAATTGACTTCGCGCAACTGCTTTTTGTACTCGGCTCACGAAAGTAGCCACCAATTCTTTATTAATGGTCACACGCCAGTGATTTTTCAGCTGTAGGAGGACAAGATGTTGATTAAGTTAACAACTAGATAATTTTGACCAAAGACATCATACTTTTAAGCTAGCGGCATTTTTCAAACTGTATACTTAATTTTGATACACCCTGTATAAGCTCCTTGCTTGAAACGATCAAATTCGGTGTTGAAATTAGCCAAATGTAGTTACACCTTTTCACTTCATAATTAATTTTCTCAGTCAAATGAAAAGCAATACTTTTCATTTCTTCGGTAAATGCCAGAAGAAAGCTATAATGCTTGGTACTGTATATTTTTTTCTCCAAACTCTAATGTTAAACTTGGGTGTGGAATTTAGGCTTCTATAATCGGTTCATCTCAAGTTTGGCAGTGACGTATGTGCGTATTTCGCTAGCCGCAGTATCGAATCGCGCGTGTAAAGTTAAACGCCCTGAGTGTACACGCGCGCACACATGGGCGGCTTGTCAGAATGCTTGCGGCGCAACCCGAAAGAGCATTGATGTCACTACCAAACTTAAGGTGAACCAAATTATAGTGTAAGATTTTTGATTTTCACAGGCTTCAACTTGCCCCTCGAGCTTTGTTTAGGGTCAACGTATTTGCTTTTCAAAGTAACATAATTCGCCAACGAAAGATATTTCCCAACTTTCTAAAGCACATCATATCAAGCCATTATATCATATCAGAATTTTGGTTTTGATTGCATCTACTAATTTTGTTAAAATCAACTCGCAAATGTACCCATGGATGGATGATTTTGTAAGCCACAATAGAAATATTGATTATATCTGCTGGTTTATATTAGAAATGAAGTACTGGTGTTTGGACATTTTGGCAGTCGCAAGTGAAAAAAGGTGAAATCAAAATTTATTCTGACAAAACTAATATATAGACCTGTACACGATGTGCCTTACCGAGGTGGGGAATATATTCATTTAGCGAACTATAATAGTTTGAAACACAACAAAATTAATTCCGAAAAAAGCTTGTGCATGAAGTTGAGGCCTGTAAAAATCAAAAATCTTACACTGAAAGACACAATTTCATGCCTAATTTTAACACCCAAGATTTTTTTAAAGGTTTATCCAAGCATTATGTTTTTAACTGACATTACTGAATAAAAAAATTATTGCTTTATATTTGACCGAGAAAATGAATTTCATAGCAAAAAGGTGTATCTTTGAATTGTGTTGATGTATCGATCGACTTTTAGCGCGACTATGCATAACAGAAGCTGGTCAGTGGCGTACTGAGCCCGGGTACTGAGTGCACACCTGATAATCCATCCACACACTGTATCTTTTCATTTCACCGGGGGGGAGGGCATTCAACTTTAGAAGTGATGGTATGTGCCCAGAGGTATGTGCCTGTCAATAGACCCCCTTTTTGGAAGTCGAATATACCCGATGACCCCCATTTTTAGGTGCGGTTACACTCTTAGAAAAAAAGGTTCAACTTGCAACCATTTTTGTCCTGTATGCAGAACCCTAAGCAGTAATAAGGTTCTAAAGTAAGTAAAGGTAAAGGAGACGATCCTGTATAAACAGTGATCGGAGTGCCCATCTCTCTTTCATTGGCGATTGGGCCAGACTCCTCCATGTAATGTTGCTTAGGGGGATCGCTACACCTCCTCCACATCGAGTCTGTTACCTTCCCAGCATTTAAGAATGTATGTTAGCCAGCCAAAAGGAAGTTTCGTTTGCAGTTTGCAAGATTATGCAATCGGATCATTGTCTAGTAGTCTTAGGGTTAGATAATATATGAAAACAGTCAGCATTGAGTCACATTTAGTGGCAGTATTGGGGTTTTTTTAATCACAGTTTACATATTCTATCAAAATATTGATATTAAAGTTGGTCTTACATTTTATCTGTTGAAATTAAATGGTTGTATATCCCTTATACAAAGATATTGATGACATATCAATATATATGTGATGCAATCAAGCAAAATGGGTCGGATGTCGGGAATGTTGATTTTGAGATAATAATAGTATTCAACTTCCTTTGTATTTTATTGTTCTGAGCAATGGCCATAACTCTGGAACCATAAGTCTAATTATGATGGGGTTTTCAGCAAAATAAAGCTTAGAGAATAGTTCATGTAGTAAGATTGAAGACTGAATTTTGATTTTGATCGACATCAGACTCATTTCCCTTAATCGCATCACATATATTGTATTAATTTTAATTAGTCAAATAAGACAATAGTTTTGACAAATTAATTGAACCACATACAAGACAAGTATAGTTCTAACAAGGTTTTGACCCAAAACAGAAATATCCCACATCTTAATACGTCTTTGATACACAAATTCCAGATAACTATTATACTTATCTGGAATATAATACTTATATAATACTTATCTTACTTATATACCGGTAATACTTTTATAATACTTATCTACAGTAAGCCAAAAAATTAAGGTACCAGTTATGTTCACCTCCTGTATATCATAAAGAAAGACCGATATTTCATAATTGGAACCAGCAGCCAATAGGTGAATCTTTTAGCTCGAGTTTAATACCTCATTTGTTGAAATTGTTAAAAAAATAAAGACACGGCGATCTCAAAACCCACGGAAGATACCAATTTAAAAGTTGCAGTTTGCTATATTAAATGCCCTATTGATTTGTACACAAAGTGTTCGTGAACAAGATAACTAGTGCTGCGCTTCCATTGATTAGCATGTTCAAACCAGGGTCGTGCTTTCATTGATTAGAACTTTTGATTTCGTTTCTTCATTAGGTTTTTAGATCACTGTTTCTTTAATTCTCAACCAATTTCAACAAATAAGGTCTTAAATCAGAGCTAAGAGTACATGTATTGACTGCTTATTCTAATTTTGACATATTTGTCTTTATTTAGGATATACAGGGGTGAACATAACTGGTACCTTAATTCTTTGGCTTACTGTATAATAGGAGGCATTGCTTGTGATTAACACTGCAAAGTGTTTTATACAACAGTAATTTTCATAAAAATAATCAACACAAGCAGTGCAGTGGCGGCACCACACAGAAGGGAGGCTGGGGGTACATTAAAATGTTTGGCCCGCCAATGTTTACTTTTACGTGTATAGTACAGAAATAAACATTTTAAAAGTGCTATTGCTATACAAATGCTATTTTGTAGTTTACTTTTACATATCAAAATATAATATTGCTGTGTTCTATTTACTTGCTTACTGAAATGCTACATCATATTTCAACAATATCATTGGACTGAACAGGATTCCTATAGATTCAGAATTCTCATAAGCTGAGCTACATATAAACTCCTCAAAAAAAGTTTGGAAACTTTCAAAAACGGTTGTATATCACAAAATTTTGAAATCTATCTCCATATTGTTTCACACCAGCGAAAACATTGTTCTTTTCTGTCAACAATGATACCTCATTTGTGACGATAGCTTATTCCACGGCTGAGTAACTTGCTTTGAAAGACAGAGAGGTCTCAAAGAAAATGTGTGAAACTGACCATTATCTGCGCTCATCTTATTGCTCTGAATGAATGAACGAGTGGCTTAATGCATGAATAAAAGAATGAATGAAAAGTTGTTTGCAGTACATCATGTTGAATGAAAAGTGCTAGGATGGGATTAGCAGTTCTACTACTTGCGGATTCAAACAGATCTACGCAAGTCAACCTATCTTGCTGGTCACTTCTTCATAGTGGTCATTTGCAAGAAATTTCTAAGCAAACATGGTTCGATTACCAGACCTGGATAAGGCTCCCGCTATTGCTATTGGTCAGCTTGAGGCTGGCATACCTCAGAATCACAGCAACATTTGGATTTTCCTGCAGTATGATCTCCAAGCTAAAAGTCGAGTTTGGTCAGACCGGAGATGTCAAAGACAAACCCAGAAGTGGCCATCCAAGAAAAACAACGGCTGCTGAAGACCGGTACGTGAGACTGACAGTACTTTGAAACCGTTTTTAATGAAACAGTATGGTATTCCTTATTCATGTTCATGTTTACTGATGCAAATGGCGCAGACAATGACAGATTTGGCACATTTTCTTTGAGACCTCCTTGTCTTTCAAAGACAGTTACTCAACAATAAAATAAGTTGTGGTCACAAATTTGGTATCATTTTTGACAGGAAAGAACAACGCTTGTATTGATATGAAATAATATGGAAATAGATTTCAAATTTTTCTGATATAAAGCTGTTTTGGTAAGTTTCCAAACTTTTTTTGAGGAGTTTATTTGCAAAGCCCTTTTGCGCTGTACAATTTTGGCACTGCACAATTTGGCCCAGTTTACGGTGTAAACATGATGGGTTTTGATTGGTTAATATCATCATCACATCAGCGCAGTGGCGTATCTAGGGTTGGTAGCGCCCGGGGCAAGAAACAAAATTGGCGCCCCTACCCCCGAGAATATCTTAGACGCGGGCAGTGGCGTAGCTAGGGGTTGTGGTTAAGCATACAAAAGCCCCCCCCCCAATTCTTGAAACAATTGCGCGTGCGAAATTTTGGACAAATAAGGCCAACCACTAACTAGTTTTGGTTACTCGAAGTTGAATATCAGTCTTAAAATGGTCTTTCAACAATTGATTTTGTGCTGAAATGCGCATGAAGGACGCGAAAATTTTGACTTTCATCGCTTGGAGCCTGGCGCAGAATTGATGGTGAATCGGTCAATTTGGCACCCCCTAAGGGTGGCGCCCAGGGCACGTTGCCCCCCTCTGCCCCCTAGTTACACCACTGCATCAGCCTAGCACCTCATTCGCCAAATAATATGCAGACGTGACCCAGTTCTTTTTACGGGACTGGTCGGCCAGTGCAAAAGGTCTTTGCAAAAACAGTGTACATAATAATTTGCATAAAATTGTAACTAAAAACATTGGTGAATCAGGTTTGTTCAGTAAATAAACATTTTGGATTTTTGTTTGACAAAACCAAGTGAATATTTTACTCACTACAATTTTTCGTCCTACTCATCAGAGGATTTCATCAAGTATGACTGAGGTCATCTGATCCCCCGGGGGGGTCACTCCCATTGTGGCCTGTACACCATCCGCGATAATGAAAATGCGTAAAAAGGGTCGTTTTTTGTGGGTAGGCACGATACGCGCGTATCGCGTTTAGGGTGTCAAAAACATGAAAAATTGGAAAAAGGGTAGCAAAATTGCAATTTCTAAATACGCTGAATTGAAATTTAGGGTATGAAATTTGATGTTAGGAATGAAATCCCTGTTTAGGGTGTCGTTTTAGCCAAGGGTTAAATCCTTGTTTAGGGTGCTTTTCAAAAGTTGATTATCGCGGATGGTGTACATGCCACAATGAAAGTGACCCCCCCCGGGTCTGATCCACTTTCCTGGCAAACAAGTTTGAGTGATTTCTTAAGTCATGTATGATGTTTACAATCCACTACTGAAGTCTGCAAAAGAGACTAAGAAATACCGGAAACCACTTCAATCATACTTGATGAAGTCCTCTGATGAGTAGGACGAAATATTGGAGTGAGTAAAATATTCACTTGGTTTTGTCAACAAAAAAAAATCCAAAATGTTTAACTAAAAACATTGTTTCTTCAATTCCAAAGACAAACAGTGCATGCATGACCTTATGCAGTATTTGAAATAAGCCAATATTTTTATTATTCGGCCCTTGGATCTGATATCTATATGCCCTCGTTAATTTTTTTGGTCCAAACAAAATAATACATGTTTATCAGTTTACAGGTGTTAATGTCAAATTGGTCCACATTATGTGACACTTTTATAAGACTGGGGATAAGACTACAGATTCCTAATGCAACATTAATATGCATGGCAAATTAGACTGGAGATAAGACTACAGATTCGTAACTCAACATGAATATGCATGGCGATTAGGCTGGGGATAAGACTACAGATTCATAACTCAACATGAATATGCATGACAAATTAGACTGGGGATAAGACTACCGTGACTACAGATTCAAACTCAACATGAATATGCATGGGAAATTAGACTGGGGATAAGACTACAGATTCATAACTCAACATGAATATGCATAGTAAATTAGACTGGGGATAAGACTACAGATTCATAACTTAACATGAATATGCATAGCAAATTAGACTGGGGATAAGACTACAGATTCATAACTTAACATGAATATGCATAGCAAATTAGACTGGGGATAAGACTACAGATTCATAACTCAACATGAATATGCATAGCAAATTAGACTGGGGATAAGACTACAGATTCATAACTTAACATGAATATGCATAGCAAATTAGACTGGGGATAAGACTACAGATTCATAACTCGAATATGCATGGCAAATAGCAGTTAGGATTGATATTCAAGTCAGCATTCAATATTTCATTGGACTGCGTATCACTGGACCCACATTGGTTTTCACTGATTTTGGCTAGCCTTGATTCAAGGCATTATAATTGCTCCTGAGATAGTAATATTTTTTCTTCATCCTTTTTTACAATTTTTTCTTTTGGACCTTCAGAAGCCAAAATATACACCAACTGATTCAACTAAATATCAAGTATCAAATAGGCATGTCCTACTACAATCAGGAAAGTCCATGCTATTGTTCTACCTGTTAATTCTTACCACATTTCTGATTGGCTCAATATATGATATCAGCCTCTTAGTAGCCAATCAGAATAGTTCTTAGATGCAGATAATAATACAGTTAAGTGAGTTGCATCATATTAAAAAAATTTGAATAAAAAAATGTTGCATGATTGAACATGATTATAATATTCTACAAAACTCTTTACATATAATACTATTCTACAAAACTCTTTACATACAATACTATTCTACACAATATAATGGTGACATCTACAGAATATATAGGTACAAACTACAAAACAAAAACTAGAACTTAATCATACAAAAGTAAAAAGTGTAGAATAAGATTCACTTATTTCATACTGAATTTTAAGTTTATTATATTTCTGTACCGTGTGGACATAAATGTAGGGCAGTGGTGTCACTAGTGAGACATACTTTTGAAATTTATAACATGAATGTCTGCAGGATGGTTGATGGACGGAACAGTTAATAGATCTCTTAGCAATTTTAAGCTTAATCCCCTTCATCCCTACCAAATATTCTTACCATATTTCTGATTGGCTCCATACATGTATATCAGCCTCATAGTAGCCAATCAGAATAGTTCTTAGAAGCAGATAATAATGGGGTTAAGTGAGTTGCATGATATTGTTTGATAAAATGTTTTTTTGCTTTATTTTCCTAGGAAAGGTAAAAATATTTAATCAAAAAATGTTGCATGATTGAGCAGGACTATGAAATTCTACAACACACTTTACATATAAAACTATTCTACAGAATATAAAGGTACATCTACAGAATAATTATAGGCCTAGATTCAAACTACAAAACATCATACAAAAGTAAAAAGTGTAAAATAGATTCACTTATTTCATATTGAGAGATATCTACATTTACATTTATCGCCTTTCACCCCTTCCCAGGGTATAGGCCGCCAACAAGTGTCCTCCAGATCTGTCTGTCTTGGGCTTGACTTCAATTTCACTCCAGCTGTATCTCATCTTTCTAGTACCAGTCTGTAAGTCCCTTCTTAGTCGGCCTATACTCTAACACAATTCTAAATTCTGGTAATGTCTTATTTGGGACATTTCACTTTATCTCAAAGAAGTTACACTAATAGAGTGTGAACTCTGCATGTTTGTGTGTGTCACTCATTATTTCCCAACGAACCCACCCCAACTTTGCTTTCAAGAGAGTGTTTTTTAAACAATTTGTGTGTAAAGTGTTTGTGTCAATAACACACGCAATAATATGTGCTACAGGAACTAACCTTTGTGATACTAGTGCTTTGGGCACCAAGAATAATCGGACTATTTAGCTCTGCTAATAAAGTACCACGGGAACATTATTTTAGTCCCCATTCTTTTTTGTCCCCAAACAATTTTTTAATTGCTGGTAAAGTTGAGTTGTGGTCTCGCAAAACATGTCACATTTACTTTTTGTGATACATAACAGGTTGCACACATGGTTGAATACAAATGGTACCAAATACAGAAAAAAATATAGGCGACGAAAAAAAACGTTCTACGGGCCCGACCCACCCAGAATTTGTGTAAAAGAGAATTTGTTTTTATTTTTATTTATTTTTAAATTTGGCTAAAATCATGTAAAATCAGCTGCTTTCGGGCCAAAATTTATTAATTTTGACTGAAAATGTTTAGAAATATGGTTGTAAAAAATCTTCAGATTTGTCAGATTTTGGTGAAATTTTAGGGTAATTTTAGCCTCCAGAAAAAAAAAGCCAAAAAAATAAAAACAAAATGCCCGACCGCCCCTCCAGTAGAACAGTTTTTTTTTTTTTTTTGTCGCTTTAGATAAAACAATACAGCTGCTCATATCTGCATTATTTTTTTCATTATTTACACGGAAATTATAAGAGCACCAATGGTGCTGCATCTGTAATGTTCATAGTTTAATGCATGTAGTTGAAACTAGTCAAACTACTCCCTATTCCTAAAAAAATACAGCACTAATTTTTTTTTGATTTAACAAATTGAATACGTCAGAGGAAGAAGGGCCCAACTCCATATCGCCAAAATATTCCCAATATTTGTGGAAGAAAGGCTCAACTTCATGGAGTTGAGCCTTTCTTCCATGGAAACCATATTTAGTGTACTTGGAAGACTATTTATAGACTGCATTTCAGCCCTTCTTTCACACACAAGGAAGACTCTCTGCTAGCAATAAGATGCCCAGGTCTAACTCATTTTTGTAAAATGGTGGAGTTGGACCCTTCTTCCACTTAGGTATTCAATTGTGTTACTGTTATTGGCATCCCAGTATTTGTAGGTTAATAATACCTCAATTTTGCGAGTCATTTTACAAGTACCCTATAAAATGTTATTAGGCCACAAAAAATTGTTTGATTGGCATCACCCGACCAGCCCTAAAATTAGGCCCGACCCTAGAGTTTTTTTAATAATTTTTTTTGCACAAAAATAAAATTAATTAATTAAATTTAAAAAAAGTAAACAAAAAAAATTCTGACCTACCTACCCTAATTTTTTATGTTACGCCAATCAAACAATTTTCTTTTTGTGGCCTAAGCGGGCTGGGCACTTTGTAAAGGTGAATACCTGTTGAAACAAGTAAACGAAAATTGCAAGTATACATTTCAGCTCAATTGCTATTTACAATAAAAATAATGACTATTTCTGAAGTGGTAAAAAACGTTTGATTAGATATACTGTACTTTATGTATATTTATTACATAGCAGATTCTGTTCCTCTCTCTGTAAAATATATTACAAGCTCTTGTAAAAAATGTAATTAAAAAACATTCAAGCTATACTGATCAAAACGTTTTTCACAAGCATTGAATAAGATATGGGCACCTGGACTCCGCCAGCGAAGATCATAGAGGGGAAAATAGTACATTATGCTTGGAAAAATTTAATGTGTGATGAATCAATCAACTTTGTCAA
This sequence comes from Amphiura filiformis, assembly GCF_039555335.1. Lineage (NCBI taxonomy): Eukaryota > Metazoa > Echinodermata > Ophiuroidea > Amphilepidida > Amphiuridae > Amphiura > Amphiura filiformis. The sequence continues at coordinate 31,158,918 of NC_092646.1, read as the reverse complement.
TGCATAAGTGCTACTAAACCATACACATAAAACCTCTGTAATGCTCATGCCACAAACTGTTGTTCAATTTGAAGTTTCCACTACAGTCAGTCTGCTCTGAAGTACAAAGTACCGACGTGAACGCACACATTGTGCCGACTTTGAAGGCACGCATACCTGCAGCAGAGTTGCAGCAATGGGCACTGTTTACGCCCTGTATACACACACGTTAAATGCTGCAGTGTTGTGCAATTGCTACTCACCCCAGGGAGGGGGTTCTTAGTAGAAATGAGGGTATAGGGATGTGCAGCAGATTCAGTGTACATTTTTAGCTATTTAGTTTATATTCAGGGTGCATTTTCAGCCATTTTGGTTTAGGGCTCATATTGAAATACCCTACCACGTTTTCACACAGAAAGAAGGCAGGATTCCCTCGCTAAGCTGCCAGCCTCAGGAAAGCTTGGTCATAAACGGATGGATTATATGCATCAGTGATACACCCTGCCGAGGATTTTAACAAAAGAAGGCTAGCACAGGAAAGCTGCAGGATGGCGCACACCTTGCTGTGTAAGGGAGTTTCAATATGAGCCCTTATTGATGGCCCTAGATTTCATGAAAATTTGGTTTAAGAAAGGATGTGTTTTACAAATTATCTCAAAAAAGTGTCAATTATTTAAAGTTTTTAGCAAAATTTGACATTTTTTTCCCAAAATTGGTATAAAATCCGGTCACTTTTTCTTCAAAATTTGATTTAAGGTTGGGACATTTGTCGATGTTCCAACCACACATCCCCACCAAAGTTGAGAGAAAACCCCCTGGGCTACTCACATACGATCACTAGCAAGTTTTCTGTCACTCTCTGAGAATGATAAGATATGGTCATTATGTAAACTTTTGCAGAGTACTATCTCTGTGTGTTCCAGTTAACTCAAGTCAAAATCACTAAATCACTCTTTACTGTTATCATCTATAGTTTTCCTTAGAATGTCATCCACTTCGGCGCTTCTTGGATCCTTAACAAAATCATCCAAGTTCACATCGTTTTGATCGATCAGAGTTCTGAGTAAACTCAACACATTGACACGAAGACCCTCCAACACATCTTGACTGTTTGCTTGATTTTGCGCTTGATTGAGTTGTTGTCTAAGCGATTGTATGGTTTGATTTAGATCACTGGCCTTCTTCTCCGAGCCTTCTAACTTGCTTTTTGCATCGCTGGCTTCCTGTTGAGCTGCGGCAAGTTTGCTGGTGATAACTTGCTGTTTTTCTTTGTGTTGTTTGATTTCTTTGACCTTCACCTGATGGAACATATTTAAAAAACAAAAGTGCAGGTTATTATGGTGCTCAAATCCCAAAATCACACATCAGCAGGGTTTGCAGGTTTTTGCCGCTGGTGGAAAAACCACGGTTTATACTGCTTGGCAAAAACAGTTCTTGCCGGCAAAAATGGCAAAAACTAAAATAGTGAAAAATTGTGCACTTTTTCATCTCAAAACAAATCATTAACCCTAACCCGCCTGAATACTACAAAATACTACTTGATATATGCGCTGTTCGTGCATGCATCCACGTGGTGTGATGACGCAATTGCCCTAAGTGATTTATAGGCACGGTTTCGCTGGCCAGCGAAGCCCAAGACCCGTGGCAAAGTGTCGCCGACCGAATCCCACCCAGAGCAAACAACTTCTTTCCTTCTTTTCTCTCTTTATTCTTTCCTTCTTTCCCTTCCCGTCGCCGAAAAGCCCTTAGGGGGTTAGGGTTAGGTTACCACTATCGAAACTCAGTATAGGCTTCCTTAACCCTAACCCGCCTGAATACTACTTGATATATGCGCTGTTCGTGCATGCATCCCACGTGGTGTGATGACGCAATCGCCCTAAGTGATTTATAGGCACGCAGTTTCGCTGGCAGCGAAGCCCAAGACCCGTGGCAAAGTGTCGCCGACCGAGTGCTTGGCATGCGAGGGTCTCGGGTTCAATCCCACCCAGAGCAAACAACTTCTTTCCTTCTTTTCTCTCTTTATTCTTTCCTTCTTTCCCTTCCGTCACCGAAAAGCCCTTAGGGGTTAGGGTTAGAGCAACAAAAATAATTTTCTGAGTGTAACAAGGTCAGATTTTATCACTGTAAGTAACATATTAAGAAATTAAATGCATGGGTTTCATTGCTCTCTAGTGCACTAACTGAAATGTGTTGTATCATATTCAAACCTTTTTCATCAAAACTTCATTTTCAGGACTTGATGAGACGAAATATTTGTTGAATGATTCATTAAAAGTTGTGTATGGGCTGACTATATTACAGTTTTTGCCATTTTTTGCCACTTTGCTGGCAAAAAATAGGTTTTTGCCAGCAAAACCCGAACCCTGCACATCAGCAAACTCTAAACAGTGTTTGCTCAGAGTTGATTTGGCACAGTGAAAACGAGTTAGCCCAAACCAATTTTCATCGGACCTACAGGTCCATAGCTTCCTATTGAACATTCACATCTCCAACAAGAAGTTTGCCTGTACATGTTATTTTTTCAGGGTGAGAACATACTAATATTGATTGCATGGACCATTAAGACAAAGGTTCACTGAGTGCAAGGTCAATTTTAAGTGCCATATTCCACCTACTTAGGCCTTAACTGGTGGAGCATGTGTGGCTGAGTGTCAACGTGTTGTGTCCTTGGGCAAGGCACTTTATCCTCATTGCCTACAGAGGGGATGGGTGGAGTTGGATATTTGTATAGTTGTTTGTTTCAATGTTGCAATATTGGCGCTGATTAAGCTGCCTGCCTGCAAAACTGCATTGTGTCTGTTTAGGTGTGTTTAATGTAAATTCTAGCAATTTGACCTGTGGGTCACCATTAGAGTTTGAAATAAAACCTTCCTTCCTTTACCCTAATTGCATCTGTTTAAGCAACCCCATCAGTGCACTTAATGTCAGTAGGATCACCATAGGCCTAAATCATCTTGATATTAGTATGCACATAATGGTTGTAAAGCTTGTTTGAGAGGTATTCTAAATTCAACATGCATGGAATATATCCACTTTGTATTTTATTAAACATATTAACCACCTGAGCACTACCTGCCGATCTAACATTGCCTCTGATTGGTCAATTACATGATATCTTCACTTTAATCACCAATCAGAATGGACTTTTGCAAATAATTCACACCAATTTTTTTGTGTGGTGAAATTATTCTAACAATGTTGCTGATTGGTCCAATTGATATTGAAAACTTCTTTTTGGCCAATCGGCAGGTAGTTCTCATGGGGTTAAGCATCCCCTTCAGATGATTCAAATAAGCAACTTGAGCACTAATAAGGTTGAATAAAGAAAAATGCACTGCAGTGTGCTTTACAAATTTTGGCCAAGCGACTGTTCTCACCTGTAACTCCTGTTTCACTTCGTTCATCTCTTTTTCCATTACTTCTTGTTTCTTCACCAGCTCCTGGTATTTCTCTTTCAACTGTGCTAAATCCTCCTCCGACTTATTGGCTTTCTTGACAAGTTCCTCTTTTGTACGCAAAGATGATGATGCCTTAAATGTTGATTGTATGTCATCATCATGGAAGGTTAAATCGTCTTCCCCCACTTGCGTCTCTTTATCCAACTTATTCTTCTTGGTGAAGTCAGCCTTCAACTTGAATCTGTAAAATAGGAAGCAAGGGAAAGGCTTCAGTATACAAATGAACAAAATACATCCTTGCACTTTTATAGGGTGGTCCAAAAAATAAAAGAAATCTCGACACTTTTAAAGAAGCATGACCTGATTTTTCATGTTCTGTTTTTCGTTTTAGATTGACGCCTACAATTAAAAAAATAGGGATGGCGGTCCCAGATAGGTATGAGACAATTTGGTTTTTGTTTTTTTTTAATTTTCAGCCTATTTTACAAGTTGACCTCAAATGACCTTTGATCTTGTGTGTGTGACCTTGATCACCACTATTACATGAAAGTTTCTATATTAATAGTGTAGGTATGGCCCAAGTTTGACATAAAATTGGATTTGAACTGTTCATGTGAGTCCAGATTTGTCTTTTTCAGCCTATTTACAAGTTGACCGGAAATGACTTTGGACTTCAATGTGACATTTGATACCACCAACACATGAAGGCACCCATAATGCAGCTATGACCCAAGTTTGGTTGCAAAAGTTAAACCCTTCATATGAGACCAAATTTTAACAAAAAGTCTTATATAATGCTATTTTTCAAGACAAACACAGACAGCCGGATGGACATACATACCGACACACGACTCGTGATGCCATAAGGTATACCTTCGGACGACCTAACAATATGTTTCCAAATTTTGAGTTGTATTGCTCCAGTGGTTTTGATAGCAAAAAGGCCTATAACAATGTAGACTATGCCATAGTCGATTTTTGATAAATAAAACATGTCATTAATCATGATGAAAGGATTCAGTTGAACTCAAAATTATACTGATATTTATTACATCAAAATACTAGTATAAAATTGTTATGAAAAAGTTTATATAATTATATTAGTGACAGTAAAAGTAAAGTATACGTAGGCTTATATTATTGAATGCAACATATCATATTTAAATGTCATAATTATATTGGCACTTCAATACTGAACAATTCTGATTTTAGAATCTACCAGTTTATTAATCGCGAAAGTCCGGGTTAAAAATTGACTATGGACATTGCATTTTAAACAGGACTTTGATCGGGCAAAGTCCCTAACACACACACTGTCAATCATACTTGTTTATCAATCCAATTTAACCGCACGCACAAAGCTTGGAAGTACAAGCATGGTACAAGACGCGCTCATGTACCTATGGGAGTTTAATGTTCCCGCCAACACAAAGGCCGCATAGTTGTGTACCATGTAGTTATTAATGGTAATGGCAGGTGCCTGGAGGATTTAAACCATAACAGGATATGGGCGACCAATCACAAGCCAGAGCCATTTAAAGATGCATTACATCATTGCCAATTTTAGTAGGCCAGAAATCCGACAATCTCATCCATAGACAGCCATGTTAAGCATGCAAATCGCAATCCAAAGTCAGTAGTCCACTTCGGAAGATACAAACAGAGGGGGTACGGTGACTGAAAAGATCAGTTGTGAAAATCTATCAATTGTGCACAAATTAATTAAATCAGAGTTTTAAGCTTAAATGCAATAACCAGAGTATGCACAATGGGCAAGTGGACTACGGAGTAGTCTAATAACAATGACCCATAGGATATTACAAACACTTAAGGTGTGGTTACCACAAATCACTACATTTTTGTTCATACCACTTAAACGAAATATATCTCTGGCGTTAAATTTCACTGGGATAATGACAAAAATATGAGCTTTCTTCTGACACCAAAACCTCAGTTTTGATGAAGAAAAATGGATGATGACGCTGTTAATCGGGTCAAGGACCTTTCATTTGGTGTAACTTTTTGTACATGTGGTAGCAACTTTATTTTAATCTCAAATGAAAGCTACAGCTTCGGAAATTTATTCCATAACATATATGTTGCAAATTCCATTTAAAATCCACACTGCCCCTGTGGAAGGTTTTGGAAATATCTTCCACAGGGGGAGTATGAATTTCAAATGGAATGACCACATGAGGCAGCTCCATTTGAAAACTCACCCTCCCTCTTGGATATTCAGGTTGAATATTTCTCAGCGGGTGTATGAAATTCAAAAGAAACTGCCTACTGTGTTTATTCCATTCGAAATTTATACTCCCCCTGTGAAAGATATTTCCAGAATCTTCCACAGGGTTACTGTGGATTTTAAATGGAAAAGCCATGATTCAATCCTAAACTATCTTCTACAATATCTTAAAAATGCCACTACAACAACTATCCAGATCTTTTCCGACATGCCCGGTTTTTCCACTACCGGTGGCACTCTTCCTGTCAATGTCATAGTCTCAAAAATCCGTCCAGATATTGTTATAATCAACACTGAAAAGAATTATGTCCACTTGGTTGAGTTGACAATTCCGTTTGAACAATTAAATATTAGCATGGCTCATGACCGCAAAACTAAAAAATATACAGACCTCATATCAGACATTTCCGAGAATGGCTTCACTTGCAATCTCACCTGCATAGAAATCGGGTCACGTGGTTTGGTTACACCCGATACCACCAAAAGGATTTCCAACATCTTCTTTGTCGAAACCAAACCACCCAGATCAATCAAAAAGGACCTGAGCAAACTTGCTATCCTCTCCAGTTATACTATCTGGAACGCCCGTCATGAACCGACATGGGGCTCATCTGGTCAACCTCATCTCAAGCTTTAAGTATTTTGCCTTTCATTTGCCTCTTGCATTATTGTATTTATTGCCTTGTTATGCATAGGTCTATGTTTTTTGTTTTAATTCACTGTCTTGTGTACAGCCCTGCACCGTATCCGGGTCAGCTTTGCTCACCCTGGTACATGTCCTGGGCATTTGTATACAATCTTTGCCTGCTTGTATGTATTTTGCTTGCTGCGTTAATAATGATTGATTGAACAAAATATGCAAAGAATTGGGTATGTTTATTACCTGATCAAACCTTTTTTTGGAGTTGCCGGGTCTGGGGTTCTATCAGGTGACTGTGATGGTGATTGCAATGGAGACCGTGGTTTTCTCACTGGTGTTGCAGCTGATAAAGCGAGTTTCGGAGTTGCCATCTTCGGAGCTCTGCTAGGTGACTGCGACGGAGACTGTGGATTTACCAATGGTGTTGCAGGAGATGAAGTAGGAATAGAGTGGCCATTAGGAGTTGATGGTGCCGGTGTGTTCCGTGGACGTTTAGCCGGTGTAACTGGTTGAGGCATTGATCTTTTCAGAGCTTGACCACTATCATAATAAAATCATAACATATGCAAATGTAAATACATAGAAACTTACATTTCAGTGGAGAGAATTTTGTTAGTACCGTAACCACTCGGGTATAAGCCCACCCCCCCTAGATTTTACTTCAAAAATGGGGGTGGGCTTATAACCAGGGAAGGGCTAGTGCTTGCTTGAATTTAAAAATAAGAACAATTATCCCCCATTTGTCATTTGTATATGCCCAATGTACCAGTAATTGCTATCATCTATGTCAATTTCTTAAAAGTGTGGAATGTTAATTATCAACTGATATTTTTTTGATATTTTTTTTATTTGTTCTTAAATATGAGAGCAAAGCACTGATTTGATTTAAGAACTTGGCCAAAATTGAGTAGTGGGCTTATACTTGAGTGCACTCTTGTTCCCAAAATGTTTTGAAAAATAGGGGGTGGGCTTATAGCCGAAGGTGGGCTTATACCCGGGTGGTTACGGTACAAAAAAAAATTACAAAAGCATGATAATCAAGACAACAGCAAAAGTTTTGAAAAAAGTAGATTAGTATAAAATGTGACACGATCCAGTCCATGGGGGCCAAAGAAGGCATTTTGGAAATTGAATTACTGTAATTATCACATTATACATACAATAGGCTATCATATACTGAAAACATCAAAGGTCTAGCATACTTGGTTCTAAAGTTATGAAGTTTTTTATGTTTATTTTCTTATGTATTTTATTGTTTTTTTACTCCATATTTTTGCCCTTATCTTGGTTTCAAATGTGCCGCCTTTGGCCCCTATATATAGACCATATCGTGTCACAAATTATATTTGTAAAATATGGGGGGGGAGGTCAAATTCTAGGTTTTTTGCATGTTTTAAAAAATCCCTAAAATTAACCGTTCTGGGGGCCAAAAGTTAAGACCATAAAATGGGGGATCAAAACAATTTCAGATCATATTAAGCGCGATTCAATTGTGGAAACCCAAAATTAATAGTCATAATACTTCCTCTACCCCAGGACAGCTCTAAATAGGGATATTAAGGCCAAAAATAGGTTTGTCTCATGTCCCCCACGTGCAGCGCATTAGATTTCTGATGGTGAAAACATTCCAAAAATGAAATTTATTTCACAATTTTTATTTTATTTTCAAAAATGAAGAAAAATTGCCATTGGCAAAACTGGTGAGTTTTCAAAGGAGTAACCCCTCTGAACACCTGATTTATTGATAAAATATAAAATATATAAAAAAAACACCCCATTAGATTTCAAACTCCCATGTGACATGAGACAAAATTGTATTTTTTTGGCCTAAAGCTATTTGTGACCATGTATTGGACCTAAAAATTACATCCTCTGTATAGTGTGGGTCCCTGGTTAATGATTATACAATTTAAATGTCCTCATTTGCTGGCCTTACGGATGCTCAGGCACACACAAGTGACCATCCACCACTGTTGGCCGAGCTTGATTTGAAATATGGTCCATTAAACTTTTCTCAACTCTTTCACTGATTTTTCTGCCTTGCAAACAAGCAACAGAGACAAGTACCATACCATTGTAAAGCTTATTTTGAGGAGAATTTCCCTGTCTCAAAAAGTGAGAACTTTGACATTATGGCCCATTTGTGGTAGACGATCCCATATACGTACATACACTACAAGATTCCTATTGGGGCCGTCTGCACAGGTACACCATCACCAAGGTACTTGCAGTACTAGGGGAGTACCAGTGTAGCACCAGTGCAGTACAACTGCTGGTGGGTCCTGTGCAGTAGCAGTATCTGTGCAGGCGGCCGCAATAGGAATCTTGTAGTGTATGTTCGTATATGGGACCGTCCACCAAATGGCCCATAATGTCAAGTTCTCTCCTAGCAGTGGCGTGTCCAGGGGGTCCAGCGCTTTGTTAAAAATCATGTCAAATCAGCTGTTTTTGGCGATTTTAGCCATTAAGCACCCTGCACCCCGCATAACTCTGAAAGCCCCTTTGAGCCCCCCCCTCCCCCCGCAGGTACAGATCCTGGACACGCCAATGCATAGCCTGAGGAAAACAATACCAATTAACTTACTTGACTTTTGTAATCTTGTTTGGTATTGGTCCTGGTTCAGCAGGCTGTGGATTGTCATCATCTTCACCATCGTTATTGGCCTAGGATGAAGGAAAGGACATAAGGAATATGTTTTAATCTATTGCACTCGAATGAATCATTTTAATTTATTCATTCATTCAGGCAATTAATTTCTTCAGTACAAAATTATTGGTCTCCCAGGAGGAATTGATAGCATTAAAAGCAAATAAGGCAAAAAAAAAAAGGTTTGTTTCAAAGCTTGCACGCGCATTTGTAAAATCGTGAAATTTGAAAAAAAGAAATGCAGAATTTTTTTTATTTCCAAATTTTTTTGTTTTTTTGGCCTAATTACAAACAAAATGAACAATCTGGCATTAAAAGAGGCAAGAATGGTTTACCTGTAATGCGGCTGTCAGTTGCAGTCCCTGCCCCCGGGGATAGCAGGGACGTAATTTTGGAAACTGTTACAAACATGTAACAGTCCTGGCTAAGTCCAGGTGGGGTGGGCAATATTTTCTTGTACATCCCGGGCATTCGGCAAGTCCCTGCCCCCTAACCCCGGGGCAACTGCCAGAAAGATCACAAAATGTGTATGAATTCTGAGATTCAAATTATAATATCAAAGAACCTGGCTTCCCCTGGTAAATGGATAGAACAGATGAGTGTTTCCCCGCTTTACGACCCTGCACAGTTGAGAGTATTCTTTAACAACGTCCTGGGTACATCCCCCGCCCTTTCGAGATGCATTACATCCACGTATAAGTCCCGGCAGTGCCGGGACCCAATGAGCTGTTACATCCCAGGCTAAGTCCTGGATAAGTCCCCGCTATTGCCGGGGTCCCAGGGGACTGGCGCATAAATAGCATTTTTAAAATCATTAGCCTAGCATAGAAATCTTCTGTTGAAGTATACAGCTTTATTCTGTAAGCTGCTTAATTACTTAATGAGTCTTTACACTAGTCTAACTCATGAATATCTTACACCAAAGATACATACACCAAAGAGTCATCTGCTACTTGAAGCTCTAGCTATCTCTAATTTCAAATTCAAATCTGGAAAAAGTGGCATGGCCATTATCTTGCTATAATAATTGGTTGAATGCAACAATGAGGGACATGGATTTGTGTAATTTTTATGCTCGCAAATATTTCTTTTACCTATAGGCCTTTTAGAAAATGTATCAATTTTTTGAGGTGCGTGCGTGTGTCTTTTTCCTATATGCCTTTCAGAAAATGTGTCAATTTTTTGTGTTGTTAAGGCACAGGCAAGCCTGGAAATAAGCAGACTGGAACCAGGAGCAATTTGTTTTTGAACATTGCTCCTGGTTCACTGGGATTTTACAAGCACCAGGAGCATTACTTGAAGAAACAGGAGCAATTTTCAAATAGTAAATCCTTTTCTGCATATATAATATACAGGCATGGGACTACGCATTTATGAAAAAGTCTGGAAAAGGTGGAAAAGTGCGTAAAATTGGACAAAAACACCTCAAATGGGCTGAAAATAAATAAAACTGCGGGAATTTTGACATCAAAAAAGACTGGTTCCAGTGTTTCCACTGGAAAATCCCATGCCTGAATATAGCATTCCAGCACTACTGCAAAAACTGGAACCAGGAGCAATTTTCTAAAATAAATTGCTCCTGGTTCATGTGAATTTTACAAGAACCAGGAGCAATTGGTGGCTTTACTAGGGCAAATTTGCTCCCTGTGCAAAAATGTATTCAAGTTAAGTTTTTTTACAGATTTGAATTAAAGAGACATATATGGAGTAAATGCACTCAAGTAATTTCAAAAATAAACCAATGTACAGTAATTCAATACCTCTTCTCTTCTTTGGACTTCTTCAGCAGCTTCAGATTGCCTGAGGAAAAAAAGAAGACAAAAATATCGATACAGGATGTGATTCTGGGTACCTCTAATTTTCCCCAAGACTTGTAGTTTCAGTCTTCATTTTTTTTTGTTTTTCCATTTTTATTGCCCTGTACATGGGACTGGTGGGTGGAGAAAAGATACGGAAAACCACCAGCCCCCTTCTTCATGTCAGCCATACAATATTATAATATGCAATTATTTCTTTAAGCCCAAATTAAAGTTTGATATGTAGCTACACTTGTAATTATTGACACCCGCCAATCACAAGTGCTGTGATGTATACACCACACAAGCTGAAGCCAGGACATAAGAAAAAGAATGGTAAACAAGAATTTGTCTTTAAAAAAGACAAGTTCACGGATCAGGTGTATAGTACAATGTACTTTGAGCTACTTTGGTCTAACATTCAATACCGGTATTCATATCTAACCTACTCTGCACTTATTCGACAATAAATAAGTGATATGAGGCTTAATAATGATACCTGCGACTCTGGAAAACAATATTTTTTAAAAACCTCATTTTGCATTTGGTTTTTAAGTCATCTCGGGAGCCAACTACAGGATCTCGTTTTGCATTTAGGTCTTTATTGTGTTGCAAAGTAGCAAAACTCTCTTTATATATGGCCCAATTAGCGTGCCTGGAAAAGGCTATCCTCTTACAACCTATCGACAGGTCTGATTTCTATAATGAGGTGTCACCGGGTCTGCAAGAGATAATAATACCAAATCTAACCACCATGAAATTTACCACATCACGGCCAAGCTCACATTGGGCGCCCATTCCTTTTTAAAGGAATTTTTATTAAGTCAGCTACGGTACTAAGAAACAAATTTGGCTATAACTACGAAGAAAATTGTATCTTATCACAAGTAAACAAAATAATTACACAGCTTGCTCTTGCTAGCTTTTGTCAGGGTCATATGTATGAACATCAATATTATACAGGTTTATAGGCCTACACATGGTTTATTACAAGAGTCAATAAACATTAGCTAACATTCAATTAACTATCTAAAAAATGGACTTGGTTTTGTGCAATGTAGTAATTTTCTGAAGTAAATCGCTTGCTGCACAGTTTTTCTATACAGAATGTGTTTACTTTGTAATCAGGCTTGGCCATGAACCCTGCTAGTTTTGATTAACCAATCAGTTATGTGTATTGTTAGCATGTGATGGCTATAAGCCAATTGAAAACATGTTTATAAAAAAAGGCTAACAAATTCCTACTCCTGTACAGACTCTTTTCCGGGTTAGGGCTAATTAGTAAGTTGTCATATGTGGCAAGATTAGAAGATAAAGGCATACAAACTAGGGTAAGAGATATTAGGAATAATTTCCTAGACTCTTATCACAGGGCTGGTGGGCTACATACCTATTCATGACACAGGATATGTAAGGGATAAACTGTGCATATGAGATGTGGGGGAAAGTGGCATCATTTCACTGCCGTGAAAAAAGCAGAAGCTATACCAGGCCTGACAAAAGCACAAAACGAAGACCATCCCAGCACTATCATAAGCGGCGAGTGTCAATTGAGATATAAACTAGAGTCAATAGAATCTGGGTACACAGCGAATAGCTATCTGCAAACCATATTTTGACCTTTTGACCCTAAAGCAAACATTGACCTTTGGGGTAATAAATAATTTTAACATGTTTAGAATGTCGTAAGAATCGCTCCTGTTGAATTTGAGCTCGATTGGGCCAATTTTAAACATTTTTTGCAAGTTTGACGCTTTGACCTCCTTAATGACCTTTGAACCCAATATTAAAAAAACCTCATCTACACCGAGAAAATGCATTGTTACAGTTTAAATTAAAAAATCTACTATGCTTAGTTATGGAGATAAAAATTCTTGAAGTTATTTAGCTTAAAACCAGAAATGACGTCTAAATGACCTTTGACCAAAAAAATAAAAATACCGTGCATACATAGGGTAACACTAACGCATATATGAAGTTTATGTCACTCTACTTTTTGAGATAAAAAAAAATAAAAATATTTGATGATTTTTGTTTTTTTACCGGAAGCGACACTTAATGACCTTTGACCCCAAAACTGTAGACACCCCAAAGACCCTGGTTGGTAGCAATGCATGTGTGCTAATGACAACACTCTGCTATGTAATTTGTAAAAACAGTGATTTTTGAATATTTTTAGCTTTCAGACCGAAATGACCCCTTAATGACCTTTGACCCCTTATCTGTGAACACCCTATAGACACCGACCAAAGTCAAGTCACATGACCTAAGCATGTCACCATCACATGTTATTTGTGGAAGAAGATACATTTTATAGTAAAAATCGCATTTTTGCAATTGTGAGCAGGTCAAAGGTCAAATGGAGTTCAATGTCATGTCACATGTGGGGATATGGTCAGTGGTGTATGTGTCCAAGTATAGGCAAAATCGGTCAAAGCATAACAGAGCTAGGGCGAAACGTGGCAAATCACGCAAAATGTCACGAGTTGCCAGAAAGAAGAAAGAATTGGCAAAAGACAGTACACAGCGAATTTGCAAATTCGCTGTGTAATGAGACATCACACAGAGTATCAAATTCAAGGCATCATAATCATATGGTTGAACAAACACTCAATCAAATCTACATACCCAGGGTTTTTTAACAAAAAACAACAACAGACCCATCCCCAGACAAGAACCCTCCCACAATCCCCACACCACAACACATTCACACAAAAACAGAACAAAACTCAGTCTTCATTTTTGGCTGTTAATTAAAGTGCAATTCATTTTACACACAGCATTATAAACACTCTATTTTCAGGGCTCTCTGCCATGATTAATGATTAAAACAACTTCACATCTGGGCAAAAGTTGGTTTAATATCTTTTCTCCTCATATCACATTTCTGAGTAATTTTTGGAGTAATAAAACATAAATGCAGGGTTTACAATATTGTATATGGATGAATATTTCTGTGAGTCCAAGTATTTTATATGTTCAGTGGAATATCAGGGTCAGTTTTCTGAGCGGGCCAAACACAAAAATTAAGGTGAAATTTTGTGTTTCCTAAACCACTTTTCACTTTTACACTATTTTTGCCCTTAGTTTGCTAGGCCAATTTTCAAGTTTACACTACTTCACGGTTGAAATTTTCTTCTTTTTTTGGAAGGGGGGTAGTTGACATAACAAACCAATGCATGCAGGTTGAACCACCTAACCCCCGCAAAGACCACATTGCATTACCCTCTGCTGCATATGTCATCGGAATCATATTTTTCATATCAATCCCATATACAAGAAGGTAGAAATAGCATGCGATGAAAACTTTCTTTGTTGGTGATGATCGTTCTTTAACTAAACTAACTTACTGTTTTCTCGTTGAGGGCGTCTTGTTGTTTGAAGGTCTTGCGTCATCTGTATCTTCCAGTTCTTGCTCTATGCTACAATGACTGAAAGATTGCACAAGACATTTTCATATTATAATAACAATAAATTTTGGATTTATATAGTGTCTTTTTCCAGGTCTTGAAGGATTTAAAGCGATGTAATTTCACTGCCATGGTGAATCATCACAATCAGATTGCATCAACTAGGCCAGTTGTAGCCGAATCTTGCGCAGAAATATCCGCACTTAGATTGTAACATCCACCAATTATCTGCAGCTCCCCAAATTCCATTGGGTGAAGGAAGTTTTTGATAACCAAACAATTAAATCACTGATTTTTTGAAAGCAGGAGGAAACTGGAGATCCCAGAGAAAACCTGTGAGAGCGAGCATGGAATCCACCTTGGTCTGGGGCGGACATTTTAAAAATGAATTTAGAAGAGCAGCAACGACATCACTTGCATTACATTCCAGATGTTAAATCTACATCATACATGTATGCAAAATTTGAGGAAATTCGCACGAGTCCGTTTTATTTTAGGGCCATTTGTCTATAACTGGTCTTTACATGTAGCCCTATGGAGAGAGTGCCCGTTGAGGGCGCTTATAACCCCATTTTAGGAACAAAATGTGATTTAAAAAAACGGACTCGTCATGAATTTTCAGAGTAGGCCTATGTAGTATGAACATGTAGAAATATAATCAAGTAGTTGCCCTACCTGCTCTTCTCCGAAAAAAAAAAAAAAAGTCCTATACCTCAATGATAATGAAACCTAGGTGTCTGCAGGAAAAACCAAATGCACATACAGTCCTTGGGCACGGCCGGGGCTTGAACCAGGGACCTCAGTGGTGCAAGGTGATGGAACTATATACTGCTGCGCCAACCCGCTCTCCCATTAATATTAATGCAATTAATTTACTTTCCAGGACACACTTTAATGTTCTGAGCACATAACATAAGTCCAAATTGCATTTTAGTCAGGCAGTTTTTGAAAAAAGGTAAATGGCTGTTGTCCTGTGGACAACCCAAGCATATGTGCCCATCCACCACAAACTGGTTGTAAAGTCGGCATTTTCCATTTTGAGATACAATCACAAACAGTATATGGATTTCTATGTAAAATATAATAGGAATTTGACTTTAGATGTACCATAACTTCACTTCCAGATGTCTGATGAAGCTGGTTGAGGTGTCATTGTAAGCTGAAAGTGCATTCTTTTAATATCTGCAATAAACAGACAATGATCTAGAGCCGACTTTACTACCACTTTGTGGTGGACGGTCACATATGTGACCTGCTACAACAAAATGAGTATAAAGTTGCAAGTTGGTAGTATTGAGACATCCTGGCTGATTACAGCTGAGTTGACAGTTTATGACAATTTGATTTCTTAAATTGGGACCTATGTTTGATTTTTTTTACCTACAACATGGCTGATTTGACAGTTTTTGACCATTTTTTTCCAAATTGGGAGCCTGTTTAGGGATTTTTTTTCTTCAATCGGGACCCATGTTTAAGGATTTCTTGGAAAAAAGCAACCCATTAGAGTGGTATACCCCCATAAACCTTTTATTTGTGAGTCCCCCCCCCCTGGTGGTGTAATAATTATGTGTATCCCAGGGTGGTGAATTAATTATAAGGGGGGGGGCTAAAGAACTTTGGCAGGCTGGGGGAGGCAATTTTTATGGTAGGCCAAAAAAAGGGGGAAAAGATTTTTGGTAAACAAAATGGAGGGGGGCAAGTAACTTTTGGCACAGATATTTGATATTACACCCAAAAAAGGTGCACAAACATAATTAATAAACATTGAAATATGCTAAATTGTTCTGCTTGATGTACTCGCATCACGTGATTAGACAATTTGTGACCGTCCACGGCGAATGAGCCGTAAATTCCTCTCCCGGTCAATTTTGTTTTATTTCGTGTTTAAAAAATAAACATCCTAAACTTAAAAATGGTATATCATTTGACTTCAAACGATATCCAGAAGCGGAGTTATGGTTAGTTAAACTTTGCTCCTTCAACAAAATTATAGCTTTTTTCGTTTCTATGTGTGTCTCTTTTTCCACATTGCTGGCAATAAATATCAAACAGTCATAATTGGCGGTCATTTCAAATCATCCCCAAGTCAACGAGGTTTAAGAAGGTTCTCTCATTGTTAATTGTTGGTTATGCATACCTATACAAATAACCCACCACTTGAAAAGGATTTAGCAAAAGCAAACAAAGACCAGAGCTATTAAAAGTTCTATAGCCATCTAAGGTAGAAGCTTATTATCCACTTCAATAATAGGATTATTGATTGGTGTTGTGACTATCAAAATAAGACAGATGTCGCGCCAGCTTAAGTGACCGATGAATACGACCTTCGTACACATTTTACACCATAACTCAGAATACAATTTAGGGAATTTACGGCTCGTTTGTGCTGCCGGGTCACATTTCGGGTTTTAAATTGGAGTTTCCCAAAATCTGGCATGTGTAAAAGGGGAAAAGATTTTTTGGTGTGTCAAAAGGGGAGAAAGCAATATTTGGCAGACTATTTTAACTCCCTGGACACACTGGTCATCTAACGGCATTTCTGATTGGTTGATAACCTTGAAATGCTCATTTCAATTGCCAATTATGACTAGTCTTTAAACTACTTATGATCAAACTTGCATTTGCCGATGATCTTATTAATACCCTCCGTGATTGGTTAAAAATTGGACACAATATTAATTTTGGCCAATCGACAGGTAGTTCTCATGGGGTTAAGAATTCACCACCAGAGGGTACACATTAATTATTGTACAGCCCTTTCATCTACCTACCTATGGTATGGATCTGGGTTCATCTCACAATACCACTGTTTAATACTATTCACGACTGCCATGTTTGTGTTTGCTGGCAGCTTACGCCACTTCTGACAACGATCACACTGTACCCAGTCTGGACTGTGTGAAAAATACACAATTAAAAAAAAGGATTGGAATTAGGGATTAATGGTCACCCATATCATACCTTTTAGTTTAAAAAAATCAGAATCCTATTACTCTGCCAAATAACTATAATATGATTTGCATGATTGTAGTGCATGTGAACTGAAATCTCTTATACCATCCCAGGTAGTGTTGGAATTTCTCCCAAAATCCAAATACACAATAAAAATTGTCAAAAAAGAGTGTAAATGGTTGTTACCAGGGTAAACTGTCTTCTCTTTGAATTCCCCTTCTAGCTTAAAATTAAAGATGCCTTGTTTATCAGTGAACTTGCTTTCATTGAGTTAAGACGATAAACAAGGCATCTTTAATTTTAAGCTAGAAAGGGAATTCAAAGAGAAGACAGTTTACCCTGGTAACAACCATTTACACTCTTTTTTGACAAATTTTATTGTGTATTTGGATTTTGGGAGAAATCATGCAAATCATATTACAGTTATTTGGCAGAGTAATAGTATTCTTATTTTGCTTTGAGCTTGCTGTCTTGTTTGTTTGCTACTTGAGTTCTATTTGAACTTGCTTTCAGTGCTTGACTTGAATTCGTTTTTAAACTACAGTATGTAGTTTTCGCTGCTTGCTTTTATATTTTGTTGTCTGTCCCTGAGGAAGAGCAGTTTATCTGCTCGAAACATCTTTTTTTTTTGTCTTTTTTGGGTTTGCTTGTCTGCTACTTGCACATTGATTTTCATCACTTCCAGTGTACTTTTGTACTGTTTTCCTGACACTTATGTGGTGGGCTCTGGAATTAGCAATTTTTGGCCATCAAACTTTGCCTGTTTTTGTGCCTACATAGGTTGTTTGATTTACTAGAGGGATACACGCGCTTCGTGCAGGTCCCCGCTAGATGAGTAAATGGGAGCGTTCACTATAACAGGAAGAATTACTGAACAGGTAGAATCATTGAAAAGGTACATTTTGATGCTTGTGATTTCCCGTTTTCCATCTTATTTATTTAATTCTGTTGTAATTATTTTAGCTTTTTTCCTTACATTTCCTGATTAGTTTCTTTCTTCCCTTCTTTCTTTTGTGCCCATTTTCATTTAGTTACTTTAACCCGTATACCGGTACTCGTACCTTTTTGTCGTGTTCACCCGTTATCATAACCCCGTGATCCGTCCATATACCTTTTTGTCCTCTTTTTCCTTCTTTCCGTATTATCATGTCCACTGGTCTCTGGCTTGCAAGTCGCGTGGCTCTGCGTCATTTACGCACTTGATGGCGTAGTGCGCATCACGCACGCGACGCCGACGCACTGCCTGCCAGCTGCAATGACGCAAAGGCTGCCAACCGATTTTCATAACAAAAAAAACCAGTTTTTACCCATATTTTCACTGTTTTTGCAGCCAATTCTTGACCGTTTTCAACCAAATAAAGTGCAATGCATTCCCTGTATATTTCTTAATCTCCGTGTGAATTTGGCGACATTTGAATCCAAACTGACGGAGCCTTTCAATCTTCATACTAACACACAAACATACATACATACAACATTCCCCTATTTATAGTAAGATTGTATATGTGTATGTGCACAGTGATTTTCATCACTTGTTCTAGTGCACTTTTGTATTCCCATTGATTCATGTTATTTCTACAGGTTTATCACTTCTGTGGGCCTTGGAACTGGTAATTTTGGCTATCGAACGTTACCTTCTTCTATTGCCTACATTTGCTGTTTTTGTCCCCCTCTGCGTACCGCCTAGTCTGTATTTTACATGTTCCCCACATCAAGTTAGTGTACCTTGCTCTCTTTCTTTCCATGTTTATCAATAATACAAAGTAAAACAAACTTTTGTAATGCAAGATTTCGCTAAAAGTATTCCAGAATCATTGCTATATAACATACTGGTTTATACTTACTCAACTGGTTCTGGCTTAACCAGTGTTTTCGCTGGAGTCTTTTCTCCTGGAATGCCCTTTTTTAAGTTCCAATAATCATTTAATTTGTCACTTAATGCACTGATTAAATTCCTGCAATGAAAATAGTAACAAAAGTTGCTGAAAAGATTATTCGATGTGAGTAGATGCTAACATTAAGACCTGGTGAGTGGTAACCAAAATTATTCTTGTGTGTTTTTACTAGGGGATGTGCAATAATTATGAGCCCTAGGGAAGGTAAAATAGGGGAGAGGGTAAAATTGGGAAGAGCAATCATTTCTTGGCAAGCAAAAAAAAAGGGGGGAGCAATTTTTAGCATACATTTACAGGTCACCTTTTAAATAAAATGCTCTAAAAAAGCTTAATAAAGAGCACAGAAACATTCAAATGTGCAAAATGTCCTGCTTGCTACTCTTGCATCTGTTCTTATGATAAATTGTTATTCTATCCTTCACAAAAAATCTAATCAAATATATTGACTGCTCAGTGCCACAGGTGGGTTAGCACAATCGCTGCCTTGTGAACATTTGGCAATTTACACACAGTGTATTGTACTCATCTACACATGGCAGCTACCAGTGTTGTAGTCAAGACCTCTATGTCCGAGACCGAGACCGAGACCAAGACCTGCCCGTCCGAGATCGAGACCGAGACCAAACCTTCCGAGACCAAGACCACCCCTTCCGAGACCGAGACCTCTAAGTTCCGAGACCAAGACCGAGACCCGAGACCTTTTTAATCCCCTGGGATACTCAAGTTTGGTTTGGGTAGGGGTGTGCCGCTGAGAATTTAAAAGGGAACCAATCATTGTACCAACTGTTCAAGAAATTTGGACCTGCAGTTAACACGTTTGTCTTAATTTTTGCAATTTTTTCTCCAAATTTTGGGAAAATTTCAAAAATGTTGGCGATAGTGGAGGCAAAATTAGGCTAGTGTGTGAAGGGCTGGAAACAACAGTGCGCGAAGCGCGCAAAATTGAGCAATTTTACCATATTTGTGCCAAAAACACACTTGTTTTTCGTGCTGAAAAGAAGATGCACACTGCACAGGGCAACTATTTGTTCATCTATTTTGCTTTTGTGGAGAATGTTCCCCTTGCAAAAGTTAAGTGGGATCCTCACTTCCACCACCTGCCCACCTATGTTTAATCATGAACTGAAATTGGAAGCTCACATCCGAACAAGCTCACTTATGATTCATTTATAACTTTTTATAACCTTATAAAATGATTTCTGTATCTTTATTCTTAACAATGTCTTCAACATTCATTGAAATTTAGGGTAAGGAATAAATAATGAACAAAAACAGAAAATCATATCTTTTTCTTCAGGTCTCGACAGGTCTCGAACAAAAAAACGTTCGAGACCGAGACTTTTGAGGTCCGAGACCGAGACTTTTTAGTTCCGAGACCGAGACCTTGACATCCGAGACCGAGACACTACAAAAAAGGTCTCGAGATGGTCTCGAGACCGAGACCTGGTCTCGAGACCTACAACACTGGCAGCTACACATGGCAGCTATTGCACTTGCCCACTTCTGGCACTAAAAAGTGGAACCTGTGAAGCTCCTTCCCAGGAAAGTTTGTCATTTTAATGGAAATTTTCTCGGCTAAAGAAATACTATCAATAGTCTGAAATATCTGGGAAATGTGACTATCTTCATGAGAAAAACATTTTTTCAAAACTAGGTGCTTTCTTAGATTTTGCATCCTTGATCCATGCAGTTTTGAAAAGACAAAATTAGGATTTAATTTTGGAACACTACCGAGCGAGTTCATCCTCAATCAATACATTTACCCTCAAATTTTAAGTTTCATTTGAAATGCCAAGAATGGGCTTTTCCACTTAAAATCCACACTCCCCTTGTGGAAGATTTTGGAAATATCTTCCACTGCGAGAGTATGAATTTCAAATGGAATGACCCCATTAGGCAGCTCCATTTGAATTTCATACACCGTCTGAGAAAGATTCAACCAGAATCTCCCAATGAGGGAGGGTGAGTTTCAAATTGAGTTGCTAATGTGTTCATTCCATTTGAAATTCATTCTCCCCCTGTGGAAGATATTTCCAAAATCTTCCACAGGGGAGTGTGGAATGGAATAGCCCAATATTGCACTGCATAACTTAACTTTTAGCAACCTCTGGTGAACTATAATGTAGCACTCATTGAAGTATGGACCAACAAATTCTCATAAAAGCACAAAATCTTGTTTAAAAACAGGGGTTAAGGGGTGCACTGGACACCCAATATTTTGGAAGCTATAATGTTCATGCTCAAGCACTGTCATTGAAAAAAATGATAGTACATGTAGCACTTGCAGAGATCACAAATGGCTTACCTATACACCTTGGTATCCAAGAAGTCTTGTTTGTTGTGTGTTGGGTCTATAAAGTTGCACTCCACTACACCAAGGACCCCGACACCACGTTGATTAGGCTGAAAAAAAAAGATGGAGTAGAGATCAGAATTACTTTAGGGACTTGCTACAAGTCCAGTGAGCAGGCTTTCTTTCTGTATTAAAACCTAAATCCATTAATACGGTAGTATAGTTACATTAATGTTCAGACATGAGGTATGTAACTTGAGTAAAAAACATTTAAGTAATCATGTCAATTACATTTTGTTCTTTAATTACTCACCTTCAACTGGTAGCCAACTTTCACATATAAAATTTACTACAGGAGTTCATAAGAATTTTAAAGTTTTCAGCGGGTTCGCTGATGGACAAGTTAACTGTCAAGCTTTCGTCAGGAGTAGCTCTGACTTCTTCAGGACAAAGTACCAAAGAATGAGACATGTAGGCCCCTTGCCTACTGGTGGCTCTGAAAAGAGCAGTTCACTCAAGACTGTCCCTTGTCAACAGAGAACAAGCAGACCTTGCCTATCTGCTAAATTTAAAGGTTTGGTGGCTCTGAAAAGAGCTGTTCGCTGAACTACTTTGTTACTTTTTGTTTTCTGTTGATTCAGTGAACAGCTCTAAACTTACTAATTTCACATTATGGTTTGATAAGTCTATCCTTGTGGTACATCATCATGCCATATTGGTACACTCACCTTCAACTGGTATCCAACTTTCACATATGGTTTGATAAGCCTGTTCTTATGGTACATCATCATGCCATATTGGTACACTCACCTTCAACTGGTATCCAACTTTCACATATGGTTTGATAAGCCTGTTCTTATGGTACATCATCATGCCATATTGGTACACTCACCTTCAACTGGTATGCAACTTTCACATATGGTTTGATAAGCCTGTTCTTATGTTACATCATCATGACATACTGGTACATTCACCTTCAACTGGTATGCAACTTTCACATATGGTTTGATGAGCCTGTTCTTACGGTACATCATCATGCCATATTGGTTCACTCACCTTCAACTGGTATGCAACTTTCACATATGGTTTGATGAGCCTGTTCTTATGGTACATCACCATGTCATATTGGTTCACTCACCTTCAACTGGTATGCAACTTTCACATATGGTTTGATACGCCTGTTCTTATGGTACATCATCAAGCCATATTGGTTCACTCACCTTCAACTGGTATCATATGGTTCTTATGGTACATCATCATGCCATATTGGTTCACTCACCTTCAACTGGTATGCAACTTTCACATATGGTTTGATGAGCCTGTTCTTATGGTACATCACCATGTCATATTGGTTCACTCACCTTCAACTGGTATGCAACTTTCACATATGGTTTGATACGCCTGTTCTTATGGTACATCATCATGCCATATTGGTTCACTCACCTTCAACTGGTATCCAACTTTCACATATGGTTTGCATATGGAAAAGTAGTCTCTTTTGCTCAAATAAAAGGGGTCCCACAGTTAAGCAATGGGAGAAAATTGTCTTTTTCACTTTCAACTTCAATTATTATAAAGGGAAAGTCTTTTATTTTTGGCTCACTCTTAATTGTCTCATGTATATATTAAACTCTACTTTCCCCGATTTTCAAGGAAATCTGATGAAAGACCTCGTCGTACAGGAGCACTAAACACCGCAAGGTATTCCCAAAATCTCACTCAATTTACTGCGAAATACACTGACATGCACCCCGTGTTATTAAAGTAGCGTGCTATAGACGGCCCTCACTTGATAATAGTCAGTCCGATTGACTTGGCTCACACAATATTTCCTAGAAATACTTTGCCAGATTCTACTCTCTAAAAAGGAATCTGATTGGTTACAAAATGCAGTCGTACAGTAGGAAAAACCATACCCTCTTCCGTACAGCCCTGCTTAGTGTGCTGTGTGGTAATGTATGCATTGTGCATTGACCTCGAACGCTTCTGTACACACAGCGTGCACACACTGGAGTCAAGTATAATTTATTTAAAGAGACTTTCATAGGAAAACTTTTCCATATGTAAGCCTGTTCTTATGGTACATCATCATGTCATATTGGTTCACTCACCTTCAACTGGTATGCAACTTTCACATATGGTTTGATGAGCCTGTTCTTATAGTACATACTCATGACATATTGGTTCACTCACCTTCAACTGGTATGCAACTTTCACATATGGTTTGATGAGCCTGTTCTTATGGTACATCATCATGCCATATTGGTTCACTCACCTTCAACTGGTATGCAACTTTCACATATGGTTTGATGAGCCTGTTCTTATGGTACATCATCATGCCATATTGGTTCACCCACCTTCAACTGGTAGCCAACTTTCACATATGGTTTGATAAGCCTGTTCTTGTGGTACATCACCATGTCATATTGGTTCACTCACCTTCAACTGGTATCCAACTTTCACATATGGTTTGATAAGCCTGTTCTTATGGTACATCATCATGCCATATTGGTTCACCCACCTTCAACTGGTAGCCAACTTTCACATATGGTGTGATAAGTCTGTTCTTGTGGTACATCACCATGTCATATTGGTTCACTCACCTTCAACTGGTATCCAACTTTCACATATGGTTTGATGAGCCTGTTCTTATGGTACATCATCATGTCATATTGGTTTACTCACCTTCAACTGGTATCCAACTTTCACATATGGTTTGATGAGCCTGTTCTTATGGTACATCATCATGCCATATTGGTTCACTCACCTTCAACTGGTATCCAACTTTCACATATGTGACTCCTCGCCACAACTGAGCCCGGATGTCGCCAATCATCATTTTTGAGATATTCAACCAAAATATTCTGCTTGAAATTAGCTTTAAAATGATGTATATCATGTCTATAGTACTTGACATTTAAGTAGTGAAAATCAATAAAACAGTCAATAAATCCTTTCTTTCCTATTGTTTATTGGTAAGTTCGATGGAGCATATCTCAATAGTGGCACTGGCGACATCCGGGCTCAGTTGTGGCGAGGAGTCACATATGGTTCACCCACCTTCAACTGGTAGCCAACTTTCACATATGGTGTGATAAGTCTGTTCTTGTGGTACATCACCATGTCATATTGGTTCACTCACCTTCAACTGGTATCCAACTTTCACATATGGTTTGATGAGCCTGTTCTTATGGTACATCATCATGTCATATTGGTTTACTCACCTTCAACTGGTATCCAACTTTCACATATGGTTTGATGAGCCTGTTCTTATGGTACATCATCATGCCATATTGGTTCACCCACCTTCAACTGGTATCCAACTTTCACATATGGTTTGATAAGCCTGTTCTTATGTACATCATCATGCCATTCTGGTTCACTCACCTTCAACTGGTATCCAACTTTCACATATGGTTTGATAAGCCTGTTCTTATGGTACATCATCATGCCATATTGGTTCACCCACCTTCAACTGGTATGCAACTTTCACATATGGTTTGATAAGCCTGTTTTTATAGTACATCATCATGCCATATTGGTTCACTCACCTTCAACTGGTAGCCAACTTTCACATACGGTTTGATAAGCCTGTTCTTATAGTACATCATCATGCCATATTGGTTCACTCACCTTCAACTGGTAGCCAACTTTCACATACGGTTTGATAAGCCTGTTCTTATGGTACATCATCATGCCATATTGGTTCACTCACCTTCAACTGGCATCCAACTTTCACATATGGTTTGATAAGCCTGTTCTTATGGTACATCATCATGCCATATTGGTTCACCCACCTTCAACTGGTAGCCAACTTTCACATATGGTGTGATAAGTCTGTTCTTGTGGTACATCACCATGTCATATTGGTTCACTCACCTTCAACTGGTATCCAACTTTCACATATGGTTTGATGAGCCTGTTCTTATGGTACATCATCATGTCATATTGGTTTACTCACCTTCAACTGGTATCCAACTTTCACATATGGTTTGATAAGCCTGTTCTTATGTACATCATCATGCCATTCTGGTTCACTCACCTTCAACTGGTATCCAACTTTCACATATGGTTTGATAAGCCTGTTCTTATGGTACATCATCATGCCATATTGGTTCACCCACCTTCAACTGGTATGCAACTTTCACATATGGTTTGATAAGCCTGTTCTTATAGTACATCATCATGCCATATTGGTTCACTCACCTTCAACTGGTAGCCAACTTTCACATACGGTTTGATAAGCCTGTTCTTATAGTACATCATCATGCCATATTGGTTCACTCACCTTCAACTGGTAGCCAACTTTCACATACGGTTTGATAAGCCTGTTCTTATAGTACATCATCATGCCATATTGGTTCACTCACCTTCAACTGGTATCCAACTTTCACATATGGTTTGATAAGCCTGTTCTTATGGTACATCATCATGCCATATTGGTTCACCCACCTTCAACTGGTATGCAACTTTCACATATGGTTTGATAAGCCTGTTCTTATAGTACATCATCATGCCATATTGGTTCACTCACCTTCAACTGGTAGCCAACTTTCACATACGGTTTGATAAGCCTGTTCTTATAGTACATCATCATGCCATATTGGTTCACTCACCTTCAACTGGTAGCCAACTTTCACATACGGTTTGATAAGCCTGTTCTTATGGTACATCATCATGCCATATTGGTTCACTCACCTTCAACTGGCATCCAACTTTCACATATGGTTTGATAAGCCTGTTCTTATAGTACATCATCATGCCATATTGGTTCACTCACCTTCAACTGGCATCCAACTTTCACATATGGTTTGATGAGCCTGTTTTTATGGTACATCATCATGCCATATTGGTTCACCCACCTTCAACTGGTAGCCAACTTTCACATATGGTTTGATAAGCCTGTTCTTATGGTACATCATCATGCCATATTGGTTCACTAACCTTCAACTGGTAGCCAACTTTCACATATGGTTTGATGAGCCTGTTTTTATGGTACATCATCATGCCATACTGGTTCACTAACCTTCAACTGGTAGCCAACTTTCACATATGGTTTGATGAGCCTGTTTTTATGGTACATCATCATGCCATATTGGTTCACCCACCTTCAACTGGTAGCCAACTTTCACATATGGTTTGATAAGCCTGTTCTTATGGTACATCATCATGCCATATTGGTTCACTCACCTTCAACTGGTAGCCAACTTTCACATATGGTTTAATAAGCCTGTTCTTATGGTACATCATCATGCCATACTGGTTCTTCTTGGGATTGAAACCAAATAGTATATTGGCTGGTTCTGGAGCAGGCTATAAAACAAAATGAACATCATGGTGTTACAAACAGCAAAGGAAATATCTAAGCAAAAAAGACTAATGTGAGGAGTCGCTAGCCATATGAGATTCTTTTTATGTTTTCAGCCAAGCTGGATTTTCCTTTCTCAAACCACAATGTCACACTTTGGCACTGGTAAGTAACACACAAGAGTTCGAACCTGCATGGTTGCCAATAAATTAATCGCCTTCCTAACACATCAGTATATTGTACAACGGTAAACAAAATATTAAAAATGAAATAACATTTAAAATCAATATTTAAAAGAATAACATAAATGGGTCAAAGTACCTCATACAATATTGTTTAAAAATGTTAACACCAATATTCTAAATTTTTACCATCCTTTCCCAAATATAACCAAAATAGAGGTGTGGTGTACCAATCCACCACTACCACAAGGGGCTTGCATACCTTGATATTCTTTGGTCTGTAAGTATATCTCTCAGTGTCACGAAGTTTCTTCTCAACTTCAAAGAGCGCCACTCTTTTGCCCCTAAGATATATGCGAAGCTTCGGTTTCATGTATAAAATAGAGCAGAATGCCTGGGAAGAGAGAGGAATAGCGGTATAAGATTATTAAGAATAAAAAAATTGATACAATACATCACAAAAACAGTCCACTGCATCTGAACTCTTCCTCATTTTTTGGACATTTTTTTTTGAAGACTGAATCCATCACATTTCAATGCAATAAAATAACTAATCTACTTATAATGTACCATTCCGAGGCCTGAGTACTATTTCAATAAAGTAAACTCAAGAAATTTGTTGTCTACATTTTAATTAAAATTGTTATTCAATCTAATTTATTATTTTCCTTCCTCCATAGTCACTGTGCCCCATAGGAGAAATGCAATACCTATCATACAGCTTAAAGGAGTATTTCGTGATCCTAGCACCCTCTTATTTTTCAGTAGATATCCACAAAAAAAAGCTTGTTCCCAAAAATTTCAGTTGATTCCGATCTTGCATTTGCGAGTTATGCATTGTGTGTGTGTGTTACACTGCTCTGCTCCATAAGCCACTGTGTTGTAATTTCGTTCTGGTGTGCAAATTTGACAATATTTTTGCTAAATGAATTAATCTGCAAGAAATTGTTTGTACATAAACATTATGTAGCCAGAGGTTTCCAGTGGTATAAAAATCTCAACTTTTTTTGCGAAACGTGGGGGATGAGGCGGGGGATGAGGCTGTGGATCACAAAATGCCCCCTTCAACCGATAGACTAAACTTGCCCTCAATGAATATGTGTGCTCTGGAATATCACTTTTATTTTTATTTTCAGGTTCAACCACAACGACCTCTGGGTGTGTTAAGTCGTATTCCTCGGCGATGATGATATCTTGGCTTTCCTTCATAAAGTCAAATTCAAGGCGGTTGCTTGCATCCCTGATACATAAAAGAGAAAAGTAACTTGGTAACCTTATTACTAGAGTTCTCATAACAAATCCAGGTACTCACAATTAGTAGTGACGTTTCGCAACCTTACTGGCTGGTTGCTTCTTCTTGACTGAGCTGTATCCAATGCTAGCACTTGCTGTCTTAGCTGTAGTGTTGCCAGTTGATTTTTCTTGGATAAGCTGATTGTAAGCATGACTGAGAAAATAAGCTGCGCCCCCTCATTGTTCATAGCTTGCTCGTTAAGCCTCCTGATCCAGATTGACTCTCTTATCCATCTTGGGAACTTATCACTTTCTCGATGAAGAATTTTGGCCCCCTCCCAGTCTATGATGTGGTTGTGCTCTGCATGACGTGATCTGAAATGGCAGACTTGTGTTGTTCTGAAACCGATGATAACCGAGCGGCTCTGGTACACGTCCTTTGGCTGATTTTATCTGATTCTTTCTGATGTTCTTTCATTCTTGTTCCAAACTGTCTTCCTGTTTCCCCAACATAAGTGTGGGTGCAGTTGTGACAAGGAATTTCATACACACACCCTGATGTTTCACTTATGTCCCTTTTATCTTTAGGGTGAACTAACATGTTCCTCAGTGTGGTGTGTGGCTTCACTGCTGCAGAGACACTGTGTTTCTTCAGAATCCGCTGAACTTTCTCTGAGACACCCTGCACATATGGTATAACTACCATACCCCGAGATGTTGTATCGTCCGAGTTCTTCTTAGGTTTGGACTTAACGGTTTTGTTGGTGCGCTGCTGTTTGACTCTCTCAAACGACCAGTCTGGATAACCACATTTGCTGAGTGCCTGCTTGATGTGTTCCTCCTCTTTATCTCTGTCTTCTTGCTCGGTAACAATGCGATCTGCTCTGTCCAAAAGGGTTCTGATGACCCCTAGCTTATGATGAAGTGGGTGATGGGATTGAAAATTGAGGTATTGATCGGTGTGTGTTTTCTTTCTGTACACCAACAGTTTGACCGATCCATCTGCTTTTCTTATGATAAGAGTATCTAAAAATGGAATCTTCCCCTCTTCCTCTGTTTCATAAGTGAACTTTATATTTCCTGTGCTATCAACCTGATTTAGATGGTCTGTGAGCTTGTCTGCACTTCCTTTATGGATGATCTCCAAACGTCACTACTAATTGTGAGTACCTGGATTTGTTATGAGAACTCTAGTAATAATTTATATAGACAATCCTGATGAATCTCTTCAATGAACTTGGTAACCTCTGTACATGTACATTACATTGAAAATATTCAACACTTCGACCAATTCTTTATTGTCATATATACATTCTTTGAATTAATTTTTTTACCATGGTACACAATTTTGGAAGTTGTGGTGCAATTTCATCTGACGCAGAGCAATTTGAAGTGCAGTCTCAGACAATCAGCGCACATCAACAATTTTGGTGGGTATGCTCCCCGGAATTTTGAGGTGGTGGGTCTTCAGGAGCTGACAACATAACAGTAAATGGGGGTCTTTCGGAGCTGTGAATGGGTAAAATCAAGAGTCTTTCAGCACTGTTTGGGTAACATTCAGGGGTCTTTCTGAGCTGCATGGTCCAAGGGGTCTTTCAGAGCTGCGCAGTCCAAAAACAGAAGTCTTTCTGGGTAAGCAATTTGTGTTAAGTGCCCTCCATGTCAGCGAGATGCAAACATGGATGGAGGTCATACAGAAAATATATCAAACTAGTTAGCTCTTTAATAAAATAAGAGTATAAAAAAATTACATAAACATACTTGCTATAAATTAAAAGCGCTATAGTTTTGAGATATTTGACAGTTTGTTTAAAATACGCTTCTAAGGGCTAAAACAGACTTAATACAACAGTGTAAAATCGCTTGGGCAAATATCATGACTCATTGGAATTTGTGAAATATTCCAGCGCAAGGGATGTGCGCACATGAAAGTCATAGTGTAATCCCTTGTTACGTCACACAAGGAAGTCATTGACGGATATCAATAATCTCTGTGCCTGTGTGCGTATGTCATTTAACAAGCAATATCAGCCCTCGAATTAACCCACAGCATAATGATGTGGGTGCCCATCCCCAGCCCCCACTGCCATGATAGCTCATGATGCCCTTAAAATATGTCCTTTA
Organism: Amphiura filiformis; assembly: GCF_039555335.1. Taxonomy (NCBI): domain Eukaryota; kingdom Metazoa; phylum Echinodermata; class Ophiuroidea; order Amphilepidida; family Amphiuridae; genus Amphiura; species Amphiura filiformis. The sequence continues at coordinate 31,128,816 of NC_092646.1, read as the reverse complement.
CCGATGGCAGTCATTTGCCGTGCCCTCTAATGAAGTTGCCGTCGGTGCCCCAGCCGTGCTGCCTTGCCTTTTCATTGAAAATCCAAGGCAATTATCAACTTGCCCTAAAAAAGTTGCCGTGCCCCTTCAGATCCTTAATTCGAGGCCTGAGCAATATGATTATTATAATAGGACACATATATGGTGTGATACGTGAAGGTTTTGAAAGTAACTTGTCACATACCACATCCATGTACGAAAAACTAATCCTATCTTCAAATCATTTCCTACACTTATGCTGGTTTCATACTTTCTGCCGCTTGCCGCTGAATGATATGACGCTTCATCATGCCGCTTGCACTTTTCTGCAAGCGGAGCAGCACACAGCTGAGCGGCATGACTATGAAAGCCATGTTGCCGCTCAGCATCGCCAGAAATCGTATTTTGTTCTCTACATCAGAGTGGCACCGCTCCAGAGATGGTTTGAATTCAACCGCTTTGGGCAAAGCGGTGGAGTGATCGATATATCGGCTTGCCGCTGGTCACCGCTATCGTTTCTGATGCAACTGCGCATTGAAGCAAAATCGTCTTCAGAGCAGTAGGAAAGTATGAAATCAACATTAGAATCCTTACCTCTTTAGATTATAGATTATTATCCTTGTTCCCTTTTGAATGTCAATCTTCTCAAACTGCGCAAACAGTTCCTTGGTGGTCTTGAAGATTGAATATCCTAAGATGGCTTCCAAGCTATCTGCATCCTCACTTTGTATGATCTGATGTGAGAAACACTGTTAAGGGCAGAGTAATGGGAGAACATGGACCTTTTCAAGCTTCATTATTTCTGAATTGTATGTCCAAAGTTTATAAAACTATACATTTTTGGAAAGGAAATGAGTCAAGGAATCCCATGGTGACGTCAGATTTGTTCAAAAATCTCAAGTTTTTGAAAAATCACAAAATTCACCTTTTACCCCAATTTTTTGTGACAAAAAATTCAGTTAGCTTTTCATGAAGAAGAGACATGAACTTAGGGAAGGTTTTTTATTTTTTTGAAATTGCCTCTTTTTTCAAATATTGAAAAAATATGTGAAAAAAGCCATTTTGTCACTCTATTAAGCTACAAATTGCACATAATGGTGTATATTTTTTTTTAAACAAATATTTTGAAAAAATGAAAAAACCTTCCCTAGACTTTGATGTACTCTAAAGGATAGTGCAAAAGTTTACCCTTTGCTTGCATATTTTTCGAGTTTATCTTGTCACAAAAATCGCGCAATATTGTCAAAAGTGAACTCTGAGAAATCAACGTTCTAGTAAAAAAATGTCAAAATTATGCACAAAACGTCCTTAAATTTTAAAACGGTAAGACTTTCACACCTGTAAAAAGCTGTAGGGCTATTTCATTATAAATGACACGTTCACAAAAATGGCTTTTATCATATCTGGTTGATATAATTAGGGTGATAATGCAGTGTTATTAACTTAATTCTAAGTATGCCACAAACTACAAGCTACATGAGCATTTTTACAGAATTCTGTCTATTTTTTGTATAAAAAAATTGCCAAAAGGTACATTTTTAACCCAATTTTTGAGTCCCATTTCATTTTGCCCATGTATTCTGAATTAATTCTTTGAAAAATTAGGTACATTCTATGGCAATGTGCTTGTTGCAATGAAAATATGATATGTGTGGAACATCATGCAAGTTGAATGGTGAAAATTGGTGCAAAATGTTAAAATTCAGAGATTCTTGCAAAATTGGCATTTTATGTTAAATACAAAATGAGTGTCCTCTCCAATTCATGCCTCCATTTTTGTTAACATTAAAGAGGAAATATAAACCCTTACCCTACCTGTATAATCTGTGTTATATTACCAATTGATGGGACAGGGCACTGATTGAAGAATTCATTTATTTTACATACAGTAGACCACTTGTTCTTGATACCACAGTTCCGCGTTAAAAATTTGTCCTCTCCAGAACTGAAGTTAATTACTAATTGTTGAAATAAGAAGGATTATATCATAGAATGTGAAATTTGTAGAGGAAGAGTGGTCTTCCTTCTACCAAGGTGGCACATGATTTGGTATTTGTTGCATTTTTGCAAGCCTGTATCCACGATTCTGTTTGCAATTTAACAAATGTCCTCTCCAGCACAATTATGTCATTTCCATGAATTGGTAAACAAACTAAAAAATAAAAATTTCAAAGAGCCAAACCCACAAGAAATTTTTGCATTTTATTGCAAATTATGCTTACAAACCACTTTAGTGTTCAAATTATTGTCCAGTTGTTGAGAACACATATGATATTATTCTGCATTGAACTTCGGTTAGCTAAAAATTGCAATATTCCTAATTTAACCAGAATATTAACCCTGTTTGTAGTGGATTTTAAATGCTGGGGATCTTTTATGCAATAATATTGATGCAATAATATTGATGCAGCTATTTCTAAAGTTAAAGTATGCTTTATTATGTGTTAAAAAATGTGTCCTATCCAGAACAAATGACACAGGAGGGGTCTTTTATTTTAGGTTTTCCATGACTAGTACAACAGATTGATGCAGAATACTCACTTAAGCATCAGTGTAGCTATTAGGCAGGACAAAATGACTATTTCATGAATTTTTCATGTGAAGATAAAGTTTATCCTTAAAAATATGTAGTAATTTTGCACCATTTATCTGGATTAGTATCAATTTACTAATTGTTTTATATTGAAACTGGCATATTTAAGACACTGAAGTGTAAAGGAACATACAACAATTATTACAGACTAAATATGAATAAGTATGAACCCAATGTTGGTTACATATACTCTTTCAAAGTTGTGTATTAAATTGTTTAAAAAATGTCCCTCCAGACGGCAGCTATGTTTTACACAGCAAAAATTCAATTTAATTTTTTAATGGTTCCTGAGGGTTTGACGCTCTAATATTTTGAGAATTATTGACACACCATCTGAACTTTGAAATGATAATGAATTTGCATGAAATAAATGAGTTTGAATTTTGACCCCTTTTGGGACTCAATGTTGTCATTTATAATGAAATAGCCCTGTATCTGGTGCATGGTCTAAATATGCATCTTTTTGCACCAATGAATCTATAATGTCTGCTTTCAGTGCGCCAAAATTCAAAATAATTAAAAAATCCAAGTGGCATTTTGACTGCAAATTTTTGTTTTGTTTACACCACATTTGCTGGCGTTAACAACATACCGAATGCGCTGGATTATACACGCAGAGTTGCGCCGCCTCACGCGACGCGAATCGCGCGCGTAATCACAATATTTCGCATTCGCGCATTTCTGACTCATTATTTCCAGCCAATTTACTAAGCTCTCTTGAACCATGTGACTTTTTAGAGTTGAAAAGAGTGAAATAAATCAAGCAAAAATACGAATAAATATTAGCAAGTTGTATTTGATCAGTTTCAAGTGAAAGAATACATCTTAGTGTTGATAAATATCAAAAAGTCTCAAATTTGGTCGTGGACGAATGTGTCTTCCATTACTCTGGCCTTAAGGGCACATAAAACAAATAAAAATGTGGCTACCTGATTTGCTTTTGACAAAGTTATCATGGTGTAACTGTGCTTTTTTGTATGCATATTTATGTAGGCCTAGACACTTTACTCCACCTTTACTCCATTTTACATATCGTCAGCCTATTTTTGTAATTTTGAGTACAAAGAACAAAATGTGGTTCAAGCATGCATCAGTTACGTAATCATCCTAATTATTTCGGATTATTCCCTTTCATTTGTATCATTATGATTTGTTCTTGGTCAAAGATTGGTGAATAAATATGTTTAAATGCATGCTTGAACCATATTTTGTACTTTGTTGAGCGACTTTCGATTTTTCGCAGTGGTGCATTGAACATGATGTAAACCATACCAAGCCTACAGATCAACGCCTCTATGGTGTGACGTCATTTGGTGCATGCATGGAACAAAAAAAACCTTCCTAAAATGTCAGAATTGTAATATTTTCTTTATCTTTTTATGCTTGGATGTCTGATAAGAAAATCCAGAGCACAACTATCACCAAAAATGGGTACAGCAGCCTTCATTTCAAACTTTTTTTCCATTAAAATGCACCAGGTATGGTCAGCGAATGGAAACACTGGTTGTTATTTCTTCACTCAGATAGGGTTGGACCTGATTTAGTGGTGTGATCTCTTTTCGGCCTTTTGGTATATAACTTGGCACCTTTCACCTTTATCAACTAATAACACTCATCTTATTCTGATGTTCAAACAAAAAGCAGCACTGTGATCTACATGTAAATGAAACATAGCTACATAAAAACCCAAGAACATTAATCTGAATTTTAGATCGTGAGCATCAAAGGGTTTGAGCTGGGGGGCACGCCCGATATATTGACATACGTCGTGTGCCCATGAATAGACCCTGGTATTTTTGGCAAATCCTACATCCAATGACCCCGTTTTTTCAGTAGCCTACACTGAATGACCTCTGTTCTTGAACAATTAGTCCTCAAAATTGAAATTTTGGTGCGCATTTTGAGCAAAATAAATGAGTTTTGTCTATTTTGTACTGTAAAATTGGGTAAAAAGCTATTTTTGATTGTCAATGATGTGAAATTTTGGGCGCTCCCATACAAAATCCCCCATTTTTGACATTGCCAACACCAAATGACCCTCTTTTTTCTTAAAATTTTCTACACCGATAGACCCCTAGTTTCGTACGCTGGTGGGCACAGGTACATCACTTTCATATTCGAGCCCCGGGTTTGAGTGGAGCATGAAAGAGGTGATCTGGGTGAGGATTGAGCAAACATCCCTTATCCGCGTTGCAGGCGTCCAGGCGAAACTTATTCACGGCTGGGACAGAATCATAAAGGACATTCCTCACCGATTGTCATCTATACCGGAAATTACCGGTACTCAAGGTCATTTGCATCACAACCCAGCTGAAGATTGAAGGTTTCAGTTGCAATGTTGGTTCGCGTCCATCAGAAATATGCATGTCTGGTTGACACATAATATATAAATCAAATCTTAAGGGGGTTCGAAACGATGTTTCTGGAAAACAGAAACTGAATTTAGAACCATTTGAATAGATTGAATAAGTTAAGCTAAATACACTGAGCAAAATAGTTTTTGTTTGAAGGAAATCGGACATACGGTTGTCAAGATATGCATGTTTTAGTTTCTTTGTATTCTATTGTTTTTGCCAATATATTGATGAAGTTAATGAGGAAAATTGGCAAAATGTGCTCATGAATATTCATGTTTGCCAATATTATACCAATATCTTATGAATAAACCTTCATACTACTTTTATTTTATATGATTTTGACATGAAACTTTGCCAATGTGTTTCTATGGCCTAAAACATTACCATGTGATTTTCCGCCCATCTAATTTGCATATTTGCATAATTAATTAGCATTATACTTAAGGCTAATTAATTATGCAAATTAGATTTGCGGGAAAATCACATGTTAAAGGTTTAGGTCATAGAGACACATTGGCAAAGTTTCAGGTCAAAATTCTTAAAGGTAAAAGTAGTATGAAGGTTTATTCATAAAATATTGGGAAAATATTGGCAAAAATTAATATTCATGAGCACATTTTGCCAATTTTCCTCATTAACTTCATCAATATATTGGCAAAAACAATAGAATACAAAGAATCTTTCAACAGCAATATCTCAAAAACCGTTTGTCCGATTTGGCTCAAATTTTAGAATTAAGATTATTTTGCATATCTCTCAATCAGACCAACTTGATTTTGCCTTTCGTACCACCTTAATGCCAAGTACATTAATGTTTGTATTATATTACCAAAACAAAAAGGATATTATCTAGAGTCCATGACACTATAGGAACCAGTACAGTTGTAGCTTCGACCTTTTCCAGAAATGTCTGTGACAAGAACCCAACAGTCTTTGTATTGTTCTTGAAACTGAAGACGATAGCATCCTTGCCGAGTCGCATGGAGCCAGACTTAAAGCCATTGCCGTACTGTCCCACAGCCTGGTGCTTGTATCTGTCCTCCTTATGGCTAAAACCAAAACTGTCAAGAGGAAAATAAAGAATTACATTTTTGATATACTTTGGTTGGCAAAATTTTCTACAAAATGTGCAAAATAGTCCGATTTCATTATTTCACAAAAACGTTTTGTGCAAGCAAATAATACATGTGCTCCACAGACTACACAAAAATTGGGTCAGAAAAAAACCCAGACAAGACATTTTTCTATATATCCCAGCATGCACTCTTCTGGGGAGAGGGGGAGCGGTCCTTCCCCTGGTAGGATGTCAGGGTACATAGTTATATTTTTAGGATATGGATTATTTTGGCTGGTGCCTTCATGGGAGAAAATTGGGCTATTTTCTGAAAAAATTGAAAAAAAAAAAAAAAAAAAAAGGATCCATATACCAAAATTGGCTTACAAAAGGGGTCATTGATAATACCAAAAGGCCGAAAATGATACCCTTGATGGCGGCACGTCCCCATATAGTCCCTCCCTGTGGCACCAGTAATTTTGGGGGCATGGGGCAAAGTGAATTTCAGGGGCGTGGGAAAAATCAACAAATTTTGTGTAAAATTGCTGCAAAAGTGGAAATTTTCATAAATTTGGGTTTTTACTAGAGGGGGGCTAGTGTTCTGACTGGGGGGCATTTTCCCCCATGCCTCCTGTTGATTTTAAACTTACCTGAGCATTTTATGCATGCCCTCTGCATCCAGCCCATTGCCATCGTCATAAAATGTCAGACACGGATGGTTGACAAAAGATTCATAATTAATATATAACTTAGAAGCACACACATCCGGATCATACGCATTATCTGAAAAAAAGAGAGGTAAAATTGCAATTTGGAAAATGCTGAAAATTAACCAACCTATTTACAAGCAGGCAAGCAAAACTTGACCTTTTCGGTAAATCCCGTAATTCATTGAATTTAGACCCTAGATGTCGTCATATTACGGCAGAAACAATGTTCGTTAAACGATGTACGCATGGTGTGAAGTCAATTGACAACATCTCGGTTCTAACCGCAAGGAATTATGGGATTTATCAAAAAAGAAAATCCACCGATGACAATCGATGTGGCAGCAGGTGGCACTGAAGTAGCCAAATTTGCAGTTGGGTGGTATAGGAAATTCCTCATTCACTGCAGTAAACAGACAATATCATCGATCACAATTCATATAGTGGCGTAGAGTGATTTTTCAAAAATGTTCGTTTTACATAGTGGCATGAAGGTTTAGAGCTATACCTTTTTAACTATTAAGGAACCCTAAATTTCAAATGGAATCAGCCCACTGAGAGATATAACAGTGAGAGGAGTATCTACTCAATTCTTAGTAGCATATCCTTCAAACACGTTTTTTCTCGGAAACATATTAATTTTGTCCTTCATGCAGGCGCAGATTGGGGGGCCTGGTGGGTTTGCCGTGCCCCCCTACAAAAAAAAGGAGAGGAGAGGAGAGGAGAGGAGAGGAGAGAAGAGAAAAAAAAAAAGAAGAGAAAGGGAGAAAAAGAGATCTAATTTAGGGAGGCATTGGGTAAGAATGTGACCTTTTTAAAATTGGGTCTTTGAGTGAGAGCCTTGATAATTGAATTTCTAGTTCTAAATGGCATCGTTATTTCAAAAGAAGTTAACAAAATCAGTGATATGACTCGTTGCTGTTCAAATGGATAAGGGTCTTTGGGTGACAGATCGAAAAGAAAAATAAGGGGTCTTTGGGTGACAGAGCATGTGATGTACATCATTTTATGAAATACCAAACTCATCTCAAGTAGAGGTCACTTCAAATGATCTCCAAATGTTCTAGATGTATTCTTAAATCATGTGACTTGATGACTTGGGGATGACTTGAAGTAACCTCTACTCTACTTGAGACGAGTCTGGTATTTATTCCCAGCTATGTAAAAAGAGATGACAGGTGCATTGTTTTGATATGGATGCACACATGTGGTTTGCTCAAAACAATTTCCAATCCCCCCATGCAATCCATGAACACGCAACTACCGAACGTTGCAGCTTGGCAATTGCAACACAATAGGTATAATTCTATAATTTCTTATGGTGAAGTTATGCCTGCATTTATGGCAAGTTCCAAATATTATTCATAATAAAGTTCTCAATTTTCAATTGGATAAAAAATAAAGCTACGGAATGACTGACATCACATGATGGGCGGAGGTTAAATGGACCGTTTGGCGATGGAGGAGGCTGGCAGAAGATTGGTTTTGGCGACTGGTGACTCGTCATTATGGTTATTTTCTCCAGGATTTTTGGGAAAATTTTGAATTTCCACCGCAAATTTCTTTTTAACATGCTTTTTGAAGATCATTTCCCCTTTCTATTCGATCTAGATCTTACAGGTCAAAAGTTTCAAATGACAGTCAGCTTTTCCTCAGCTACATACACTCTAAGTTACCGGTATGTATACTAATTTATTTTAGTTAACTTCGAGAACTGTTTAATGTCAAAAATATAAAATTTTTATAATTAGCCATGAAATTTGTATATATCACAAATTTCAAAAAAATCTAAATTACCGGTATTTGATATCATGAGGAATCAGGATATCCCTCGTATTTTAAAAAAACGCAATTTGGTCTTGGTGGGTCTGATGTGCTCTCAGGTCACTTTGCATTTGCAATTTTACACAGAAATGAATGGTAAAAATTAAAAAAATATAAACATAATAACAACTTGAATAATAAGGACCTCCCTCACCGATTTTTGAAAAAGTCCGGATGATATACATGTTACTTTTTTTTACTTGGCCTTACATTACAATGTACTTGTCACCAATGCGCTATAATTTTTGAGAAAAATGCAAAAATAGGCACAAATTTGGGCAGAGGTGTAGTCAGGGTCTTAGCTAGCTACCTGTCTGGCCGTCATTTTTAGACGGCCAGTTTGCTCCTGGGACGGGCAAAATTAATGCATTTGACAGAGGCTATCTGTAGGCCCATCTGTATCTGTATCTGTCGTCGTCAGCAGAATCTCCTCTTGTAGAGGCAACATTGCCAACCTTGACTAAAGAGCATGACTTGGATGGACATGCAGGTTAAATTGAAATTTTTTTAGTTGCATAATTCTTTGTTGACTTGATTCTTGAAGGCTTCAATGGTAGTGGCATTTACAGTTGCTGCAGACAAGTTGTTCCATATAGGGATGGTGGATGGAAAAAATGTATCCCCATAGCATCTGGTTTTGTAACGGATCTGGCAAAACTTTTTGTTGTGCCCCCTGGTTATATGTGACCATCCACCACAACTGAGCCCGGATGTCGCCAGTGCCACTATTGAGATATTCTCCATTGAACTTAACAATAAACAATAGGAAACAAAGGATTTATTGACTGTTTTATTGATTTTTCACTACTTAAATGTCAAGTAGGCCTACTATAGACATGATAAACATCATTTTAAAGCTAATTTCAAGCAGAATATTTTGGTTGAATATCTCAAAAATGATGATTGGCGACTTCAAGTTCAGGGCTCAGTTGTGCTGGATGGTCACATATATTATAAATTGTATGTTTTGTTTTTTGAGAAGCTAATTGCCCTTTTTAGTAGACCCAATTTGTAGAAAAAGGCCATATCAGCACATATTTGAACTCTTTGAACTCCCAATGGGCTATAGATGTCCGGGATAGATGTCTGGTAAATGTTTTTAAAGGTCAAATTAGGACAGGCAATTTTATTAGAGTCACGCGGTAGCCGTGACCAGCAAGTTTTTAAAAAAAAGACTGTTAAAGAAGACCAATAAGATGCTCCCGCGAGACTATATTTACACCTAACATTAAAACACTTCTATTGTTCTATGATATTTTTCGCTGGGTACAAAGTGTATCTAAAACCATGTTTAATGTTATTTAAAGTCCCAAATGTAATATCTTGACAACTCATTAATTCAAAAAGGGACACCAATCCTACAGTCAACCATTGTTTAATAATAAACAAACACTTTTGCTTCATTTCACCCGGTATTTCATAGCGAAAATTAGTGGAAAATAATGCTGATCCAGAATTTTTGGACAAGGCTACAGCACTAGCGGGCAATCACCTACACACTACTTTTTCAGATTTACTTCCAATTATACCCTAGCATTTTCTGAGATACCCTACATAAAAATTCTGAGCCCCATTCGCCAAAAAATCAAGTTTTTCAGAATTCATTTGTTCTTTCCGGACGATGCACCCATTCATATAATAAATAATGTACTTCGACACAGCAATTTATATTAGAGTCCCGTATAGCTCAATGGTTTCTGCGTCATAATCGGATTAACTACCATAGCAATAGATGAATACAATTTTTGAATAGATCGCTCTGCAGTACAAGCAGATTGCACTAATCACCTGTGTGTATGTCAGCAAACATAGATTGAATACAATAACGCTCTTTTCAAAGATACTTATCTTACAGGTGCGAGTGATCAGGTGTTCTTTGACATCTATGGTTCAATGCATCTGTAATGCGTGATCGTTGCAGTGCAGGGCGGTATAGTCAAAATTGTATTCATCTATTGCTATGGTAGTTAATCCGATTAACTACGTCACTTCTACGGCGTATAGGTGTGAAAAATTGTTCCATTAATATGGAAGGCCAGCAGGGACAAAAACGTATCCAAAAAGAGACAACCAAATATGGAAGGCCATTAAAGTCATACGTAAAGACAAATTAGCAAAGCGGCAAAAATACACAAAGGCCTATTGAAAGGAGGGACTGTCCCCACCACAGACACACAGAACAACTTGGCACAGCCTATAGGAATGTGCAACAAGATTTTCCACAGGACTGCAAAGAACCACAAGCCGCGAAATTTTGATAGCCAACAAGCTTAAGCTATTTAATTAACCCTCGATAGAGAGCAGGGCTTGAAGAATGAGGGAAATTAATATCACAAACCGCGAAAGACCGCCAACAACCGCCGCTCAATAGGGATGTCAAACTAGATTGCCCCACAGGGTTACAAAGAACCACAAACCGCGAATTTTGGATATCCACCTAAATTGCCCCGCGGGGCTACAAAGAAGTATGGTTATCCAACAAGCTTAAGTTATAAATTACCCCCCCCCCTAGAGACTGCAGGGCTTCAAGAATGAGGGAAATTAAAACCACAAATCGCGAAAGACCGCCAACAATCGCCGCTCAATAGGGATATCAAACTATATTGCCCCGCAGGGCTACAAAGAACCACAAACCGCGAAATATGGATATCCAACCAGTTTAAAAGACAAATTAGCCACCGATAGAGGCCAGGGCCTGAACAAGTAGAAAATTAAAACCACAAACCGCGAAAGAACGCCAAAAACCGCCGCTCACTAGGGATATCCAACTAGATTTGCCCGCAGGGCTACAAAGAACCACAAATCGCGAAATTTGGATATCCAACAAATTAAAACCACAAACTGCGAAAGACATCCAAAACTGCCGCTCAATAGAGACATCCAGCTATATTTCCCCGCAGGGCTTCAAAAACCACACACTGTGAAGTATAGTTATCCAACAAGCTTAAACTATAAATTAACCCCGATAGAGGGTAGGGCATAAAGAATGAGGGAAATCAAAACCACAAACCGCGAAAGACCGCCAACAACCGCCTTAATAGGAAATCCAACTAGATCTATAAATCTAAATAACTATCAACTGCGAAATTTGGATATCCAACTAGATTGCCCCGCAGGGCTACAAAGAACCACACACCGCGAAGTATAGTTATTCAACAAGCTTAAACTATAAATTAACCCCGATTGAGGGTAGGGCATGAAGAATGAGGAAATTAAAACTACAAACTCACGAAAGACCGCCGCTTAATAGGAAATCCAACTAGATTGCCCATGGGCTACAAAGAACCACACACATAAAAGTATAGTTATCCAATGAGCTTAAACTATAAATTAACCCCCGACAGGGGTGTCTATTCTTCCAGAAAATTGAAACTATTCCCTCACCCTACCGCGCTGTGTCACATCCATCCCCAGATTCTTCCCCAACTGAAAACCCCAAAAATGGACCAAAAAGGGAAAATGTTAGGTCGGTTGCTATCTCGGGGGGGCACTCCCATATATGACATACGTCATGAGCCCATGAAAAGACCTCGTTACTTTTGGTAAATCCTACACCTAATGGCCCTGTTTTTTTCAGTAGCCTACACTGAATGACCCCCTTTCTTGAACAATTAGTCCTCAAAATTGAAATTTCGGCGCGCTTCACACACATTTTGAGCAAAATAAATGAGTTTTGTCTATGTTGTACTGTAAAATTGGGTAAAAAGCTATTTTTGATTGTCAATGATGTGAAATATTAGGCGCTCCCATACAAAATCACTCCATTTTTGACATTGCCAACACCGAATGACCCCCTTTTTTCTGAAAATTTCCACACCGATAGACCCCTAGTTTCATACGCTAGTGGGCACAGGTATGTCACTTAACACTTTCATATTCGAGTGCCTCCCCGGGTGCTATCTACATGTACTTTTCCTTATTTTCTTGTTCCCTCCCTTCCCTGACTGAACATAAGTGTGTTGTGAGTTGTTCTATTCTGTCTTCCCTAAAAACATCAAATTCTTTCCTAGATGGTACAGTCTGGACACTGAACCATTGCATCTAAGGACTAATGGTTCAAAGGGAAGACAGGCTGGTAAACACCTCTGGGCTCTTTATTATTTTTAGAGCTAGCTGTGATTTATTATTTATAGGGTGTGAGAGTTCAGCTTTTTTGTTTTGATTTTCAGCTTTTTTTGTACCAGTACACTTGCTCTGTATGAAAGTATAGGATCTTCCCAAATTGCAGCTTTTTGCTAGGTGTTTTGAGCTTTTTGCTATCTGGTTTTTGCGTTTTCAGCGCTTTTATATATATGTGGTGACTCGCATGCTCCTGACTTATAAATCCTTAGAATTCAAATTCTTCTGTTGCCGAGTTCGGAGAATGCCACTGAACTATTGCATCTAGGGAAGAATAATCAAGGATTTGGATCTGAAGCTGATGTTTAAAAGGGAAGATAAACTTGGAGAATAGAGCTGTTAACTAATTGATGGTTCTTCCCTTAGAATCCCAAATGCTTCCCTAGATAGGCAGATGTCCAAACTAAAAAGAAAATGGATTTTGTATGAAATATGCAAAGCAGAGCTCCCTTAATCTTAGTGTGCAAACTGTGCATTATTACCTATAGTATGACCACTAGTCACTATTGCCCAGGCAGGGAAGAATTACTGACCCAACTTTTCCCTGTTTTATGATAAAGTGGTTTCCCTCAAATAACTACATGTATTCTAATGTTATGTACCCATTATAATTCTTCCCTAAATGACACTTGATGAATTCACCCACCCTGTAGAGCAGTTACTGCCAGCCAGTGACCATCTATTTCATTCCAAAAATACCTTTTTTCTTTTTCAAAATGCAAAATTCTTCCCCAAAGGGGTAAAATTATTCCCTCCCCTTTGGGGGCGATTAACAGAAGAATAAACGCCCCTGTTTAGAGGGTAGGGCATGAAGAATGAGGGAAATTAAAACTACAAACCGCGAAAGACCGCCAACAACCACCGATTAATAGGGAAATCCAACTAGATTGCCCCGCAGGGCTACAAAGAACCGCGAAATTTGGATATCCAACTAGATTGCCCTGCATGGCTACAAAAACCACAATCATTAAAACATAATTATCTTGCTAAGTCGTGGCACTTAGACGCTTCCGTAGTATAAGCCTTGCTACATAGTTTCAATTTGAAGTAAATCGGACTGACTCTGTGTCTCGCTGGCATCGTCAACATTGGGTATGTGTTGTTCATATTTACATTTTCTTAGTTGCCTTGAATAATTAAAGTATATTAAAATGTATATGCATCCTATTAACATTACAGTCACGCTGGGTAGCAGTGACCAGCAAGTTTTCAAAATAAACGGCTGATAAAGTTTTATTAAATTATTTACTGTCATAAATCAAGGATAACATAATTTCAAACATCTATTTTCGTTTTATTCGTTTTATGGAGTACTTCAGTAACCCGATGACTTTCCAAGCTTAGAGCTGCTTGGCTACATTCATAAAAAGAAAGAAAATCCACCAAAAAAACGTTGACAACGTAAAGAAAGCAGCAAGTTTAAAAAGCCCCCACCTCGGCTCACTTTTTGAAACTTGGTCCAATTTTGAATATCAACAGCAAATCGGTGTTTTTAACGTTTAAACAATAGCATCATTGCCATTAACATGCCTACTTGTTATTCGTTTAATTCAATCATTGGTCATGAACTTAATAATTATTATAAAACAAAACATATATAGGATATTGGCCAAGAACAACATAATAACCTTTCTGATCGTTCCAGAATGCTAACAACTAACGTCGACGGACATTTTGGGACTTTAAAACAGTGATTTACTGATCGCGAACTTTTGACTCGCGAGCAGACGACATATCTGACGTAACTGCAGAATTTTGCACCAAGAGATAAGCTTACCAATCGACGATCTACTCGACAATCACGATGTCAAGAAGGACAATTTTGAGGAATTTAATGATCAAGATGGCGACATTGAATGTTATTTGGATAGATTATCGCAATATTTTATCGCTATGGATATTGCTGACACGGAAGATAAGATGCCAAAAAGGAGAGCAATACTCCTGAGTAGCGTTGGAAATAATGTCTACAAAACCTTACGAGATGTCAGCTACCCAGATCCGCCTCATGGTAAGACCTACAAGGAATTATCAGACCTGTTAAAGAAGCATTATAGACCACAACGTTCAGTAGTAGCAGAAAGATTTAGATACAGATCATGTAAACAACAACCTGGTCAATCTATCAGTGATTATGCTACCAACTTGAAGAAATTAATTGCTTCATGTGAATTTCAAGGAGATCAGTTGGAGCAGAATTTAAGAGATCAGTTCATTTGTGGTTTAAAATCTGAAGATACGATAGAGAAATTGTTGGGTCCCCAAGCAAAGGATTATAATTTTGCTCAAGCAGTAGACATGGCAATAGCTGAAGAAGAGGCAACGAAGAATGTTAAGGATATCAGCGGTAAAACGCCATCAACGGTAAACAAAATAGGACATGGACGAGGTAACAACAGAAGTTCTGGAAGTGGACGGGGGAGATTTAGACCCAAATTTGGTCAACGGAAGTCAACCAACACGGACGGCAGACCTAACGACAATGGGACACGCAAGGGTTACAGGTGTGGCTTAACTAATCATTCCCCAAATGAATGCAAGTACAAGAACTTTACATGTTACAAATGTAATCGAGTAGGACATTTGAAATCAGAATGTCATGCAACGTCAAGCTATCATGCAAAACAAAACACAGTACGCTACGTAACAGAAGACGATGAACAATTTGAAGAGTCTTGTGACGCTACTTTCACCATTACGACTACAGACGATAGTGGCGACAAACGAGACGATACGCATGATGACGACAAACAAGATAACGCCAAGAAGACAGTGTAAATTACACATCGTCAAAACCAGTCTTCCTACCAGTGGAAATTGAAGGAGTGAAATTACAGATGGAGTTGGACACGGGAGCAGGACCGTCGATGGTCAACATCAAGGATTATCTGAAGCATTTCAGTAATTTTCCTTTGAAACCAGTGTCTCGTCCACTACATGCTTATGCTGGTACACCTTTGAACTTGGCAGGTGAGATCAAGGTTGATGTAAAGTACCAAGATCAACACGCAGGATTACTTCGATTAGTTGTTGTAGATGCAGACAGCTATGCACCACCATTATTTGGTAGAGATTGGCTAGCGGAGATGATCTTAGACTGGCATAATTTATTTCCACAACAAGGTCAATACAGTGTCAAGAGTTCATGCACGGTGCCTGAATTGAAGCAGAAATATAGTGAAGTATTTCAACCAGGATTGGGTACAGTGAAAGGTATGAAAGCAACACTTCATGTGAAGGAAAACGCAGTTCCAGTATTTCACAAAGCACGACCCGCACTGCACGCCCTCGTCCAGCAGTAGATAGAGAATTACAGAGAATGCAAGATGAAGGTATTATCGTTCCTGTAGATTTTAGTGAATGGGCGACACCCCTGGTTTGCATACCAAAGCAAGACGGAACGGTGAGATTATGTGGAGATTATAAAGTTAGCATCAACCAAGCGATACATACAGATGAATTTCCAATGCCGACGCCAGAAGAAGTATTCAGCAAGATGGCGGGAGGTGAGAAATTTACCAAAATTGACTTGAAATGCGCTTATCAACAGATTGTTAGATGACAAATCTCAAGAATTGGTGATAATATCCACATGGAAGGGGTTATTCCGCTATACACGTTTACCCTTTGGAATTTCCTCGAGTCCAGCCATTTGGCAACGATTCATGGATCAAGCTTTGGCAGGATTGGATTTCACATGTGCCATCATGGATGACATTTTAGTATCAGGAAGAAACGACGAAGAACATCTTCACAATCTGGAGAAAGTACTTCAACGACTGCAGAAGTATGGACTACAAGTAAAACCAGAGAAATGCAAGTTCATGGAACAGCAAGTGGAGTACATGGGTAGAAGAATCTCAGCTCAAGGAATTCAACCTACGGATCACAAGATCAAAGCTATCAAGGACGCACCACAACCGCAGAATGTTACGGAAGTGCGATCATTTCTAGGCATGGTGAATTTTCAAGCTCAATTCGCACCTCATCTGTCTACGGTGATACATCCACTGAATGAACTGTTATGTGATAAACCATGGAACTGGACAGACGCTTGCACGACAGCTTTTGAGACAGTCAAGAACATATTGACATCTGAAAAGATACTGACACACTACGACTCACAATTGCCGTTAGAGTTGGCAGCGGACGCTTCGCCATACGGTGTTGGAGCGGTGATCATGCATGTTTACGAAGATGGATCACGACGACCTATCGCATATGCATCACGAAGTCTGGACAAGCATGAGAAGGGTTACGCTCAACTCGACAAAGAAGCCTTGGCAATTATGTTTGGACTCAAGAAGTTCAGAATGTACCTTTACGGAAGAAAGTTCACAATTCTGACTGACCACAAGCCTTTGGAACGAATACTAGGACCAAAGACCGGTATACCAACATTAGCTGCACAACGCCTGCAACGATGGGCTATTACGCTTTCAGCATTCCCATATGACATCAAGTACATCCCAGCAAAGCAGACCACGCTAGCAGACGCCTTGTCACGTCTACCATTACCAGTGATAGAGAAAGAAGAAGACGCAATCTTCAGAGTAGAAGACAAGATGTTGGAGAATTTACCAATAACGAGCAAGGAGATCCGGAACGCGACACAACGTGATCCAGTATTGTCAAGAGTACTAGAGTTTACTAGAACTGGATGGCCACAGGAAGTAGACGATTTACGTTTGAAACCCTATTTCAATCGCAAATATGAGCTCTCAGTAGAACAAGACTGCATATTATGGGGCCTAAGAGTGATTGTTCCAGCAAGGTATCAACAAGATATACTGCAAGAGTTACACACAGCGCACCCAGGTATGGTTCGAATGAAGGAGATAGCACGCAGTTGGGTTTGGTGGCCAAACATGGACAACGAAATTGAAGAGACGGTCAAACTGTGTTCCAGTTGTCAACAAGTGAAAAACAAGCCAGCAACAGCACCTTTGATGCCCTGGATGTGGCCTGGAGCACCATGGCAACGAGTCCATATAGATTTCGCCGAGAAAGATGGACAAAATTTCCTAGTCATTACAGATGCATACTCAAAATGGCCAGAAGTTATACTAATGAAGAGTACGACAGCACAAGCGACAGTTAACGTGCTACGAGAATTATTCACGAGATATGGGTTACCACTTCAAATCATAAGCGACAACGGGCCGCAATTCAGGAGCGAAGAATATCAAAACTTCCTGAAGAAACAAGGAGTAAAAAGTATAAGAGTATCACCATATCAACCCTCTAGCAACGGAGCAGCTGAACGAATGGTACAATCATTCAAGAAAGGTATCAAGCGCAGCTACAGGAATATACAACAAAGATTGGACAACTTCTTAATGACATACAGATCTACCAAACACGCAACAACAGGATGCAGTCCAGCGAAGCTGTTTATTGACGAGAAATCCGAACACGACTATCGCTAGTTCGTCCAAATCTGCAAGAACGAGTCATCAGTAAACAAGCAATGCAGAAAGACCATTATGACATGCACAGCAAATACAGAGAATTCTTTCCTGGTGAGGCAGTGCTGGTGAAAGATTGTAGAAAGGAGCAAACATGGTGGCCTGGTACCATTGCAGAGCGGTCAGCGCCTAAGTCTTACATTGTGACGCTTACGGATGGAAGAGTATGGAAACGACATGTAGATCACTTACGGAGAGGAGATGTGATGCCATCGCGACAGGCTACTCAAAGCAATTTGCTACCAGCTACAGAGAGTAATTTGCCACGAACGCCGTTTCAAAGATCAACTCCAAGAGAATGGACTCCAAGAGAAACGAGTCCAAATCTTCCGACTCCAAGTGAAAGCACTAGTGACAAGACACCGGTAGATGTTCCAAGTCCAGCGATAGGATCTCGCGGAACTGTTCCGGAAGCAGCAGCTCAAAGAAATGCACGTCCAAGTCCATCATCAGTGCCACGTCGCTCGCAGAGGAATACACGACCTCCGCGGAGACTAATTGAGGAGCTGTAACAAGGTCACAGAAGAACTATGTATTATAATGTTACGCTTTAAAAGTTGAGTTAGCCAAGTTACGCGCTTTTAAGAACATTGTTCTACAAGTTTGGAGTTGAAGTTATAAACTGTTTGTGTTACATTACAAGTTAGAAGAATTTATGAACTTTGCTACATACATGTACAACGAATTACCACGGGACTAGCTAAGAAAGGAGGAGTGTAGTATATTGGGAATACGCCCATCCCTACTTATCATAGTACGGACCTGATATCGCCCAGGACGTTGCCTTCGACCTTTTGATATAATCACTGGACTCTATACCATTCTGGTAAGTCCCACCTAAATACATAACAGCATCGGCACATTAAAGATACATAACACTTCTGGAAATGTTTTAAGTTGATAATTATGACAAAGATTTTACAAATCTTACAAATCTTTTACAAATGGGACCAAGCTTTTTAATCCCTATTCATGTTCAGTGGCGTAGATTTCTTTTTGACATTGGGGGGGATGGTGTTGAAAAAAAGTCTTGAAGAATAGTGAATCCAGGACCTTTTGGCGACAGAATAAGTTGATGTTACAAATGCGCGCGAAGTGTGCGAAAAATTGTGCTATTTTGAAGCTAAACTGATGAAATATGGTGCAAAAGTGGAATAAATGCTTGGCGTGAAGCCTGCCAAAATTTGCATTTTGGGGCTAAAATGGGCAAATATGAGGTTAATTTGGTCAGAAACCTATATTCAGGCGTCAACATTGGGGGATGATTGTATGGAGCATCCCCTGGCAAAATATTGGGGAAATCCCCCATCCCCGGGATCTACGCCTAGGCTATGTTCATGTTACGTGAATCACGCTATTGTGGACCATCCTTCTGATACTTGAGTGTTTGGACAAGCGGAACGGTTTTTTGTCCACCTCTAGCTCTCTGTTTGTAAACAAACCAGGAGGTCGAAATCGTCCTCCTCGCCGAATACGAAAGTCAGCGTAATAGTACGGCACTGAATCATGGCATGCTCTTTAAATTTTAAGCTTACCTATCAACTCTGCCACCGCAGAGAACGGCCATTTGTGACTCGTACTATTCGTATGCAGGAACTTTGGATTGGTCTGCAATTGGAATCAAATTAAAAACAAAATGTTACATTTTAAATCATGCTGAAATACACTGTACAATAATACATCTTATCATGTGAAATGAATGATAAATCACCTGACTCGGTCGAATGCCTTTCAAATTCAATTGGCCCTCCATTTTGTTTCATTGGCGCCGTGCGGATCGGGAAATTCCCCAGCCCATGCAATCAAAATCGGGTTCCCGACGGATTCTTTGTATACACATTCAAGCGCTCGTGTGGGGTGCAAACGAGAACCAGCCAAGTTAAAGCTGAACCATGGAACTTTTATCGCTAAGCGATAGCGATTGACTTTTAGCCAATGAGATATCTTGCTAGTTGTTGCATTGGAAAAGTGCGCTATCTCATTGGTCAAATACCAATCGCTTGTCGCTCAGCAATGGACTATAAACTCAACTAAACTCCTTGCCCTTGAAAAGTGCATAGGTCACAAACAGAAACTTGTTAAAAGCTTATCACCATTATGATATTTTCTCTGATAAATCATGTCTAATCTAGGACCAGATTGCACTGTGACAGTGCCAACAACATCTCATTCAATGAGTATAGCTGGGCGCCAAAATGATTGCACCGCGGCCTGGCGCACCGGGACAGATTCAAATGCGGGTCATTCCTACAACAAAATTGCCACCTGATCGTGTAGTGTTGACAAACATGACAAATAAAGATGGCAGAATGCAAGCAGTGCAAGTTGGTGGTACTATTGCACAAGGTCAAGGATCAGTTTCAGGCACTGCTAACATGGCTAACATTATTAAACAGGTGAGTATAATTGTTGAACACGTTGAATGAAATTCTGAATCATGGCTATAAAGCTTGGGGTGGTTTTGATTTTGTTGGCAGGGCATTTTTTTAACAGGTCGAAACGAAAGGCCGGCCGGTGGGGGGGGGGGGGGCAATTTTTGGCAAATGTGACTGAAATGTCCTGCTTGCTGCGCTCATATTCATGTATTATATGATATTGATAAGACAATTTTAAGCCTGGTTTTAAATTTGTTGGGTTGCCCATCTCCAAAATCATGGGGGGGCCTATAGGTTTTTTGGCATGCGAAGGGGCCAAGAGTTTTTGGCATGGCAAAGGGGGGGGGCAATTTTTGGCAAATCATTTTAAGAATTGCCCCCCGGGGGATTATTATGCGTCACAACAACGCTGGCCATCCCATCGCACATGGGGGGGTGAAATGAAAGCACAAATGTGACCAGCTCCAACAAAACCCGGAAGTGCGGAACAAGTCGCCAGGCATGTTTTTGAGTTATAGGCCTTGAAAAGATGACATTCCCATAAAAAAAATCAAATTTTGGAAAATCCTAATTTCATGGTACGGTACCTAATAGGTATTTGACCTTGGGACTGAGTGGACTTTTAAATCCTTGCAAATGAAAGTACTTACTTATTAGGCCCTTCGCACTTGATTATTAGTTTCCTGTTAAAGATTTTGAAAAGGGGACGAGGTGACTTTTAATTATTAATTATTAATTATCTTTTATTTTCTTTATTTAGTTTGAACTATTACAAGCAACTATTGACTCGTTTTGACTAGAGCGGGCATTTAATTATTTCACAACAATATTTGAATTTATAAATAAGTGAAGGTGGAGTTGTACTCTTTTTGTTCATTCATCATTATTGTTGATATTATTAAAGTCAGAAAATGGCAAGTAGAAGTAGTTGAAAGTTATTTTAAAGGAGAAAATTAGAAATAAAAATAAAATAATTAATTATTTTGAGATTTTCAATTTTGGACGCGGGCGGTAAATAGGAAACTAATAATCAAGTGCTAAGGGCCTTAAAGGGGTAACCCTATTGGTTTTGGATATGGATTGTCTTTAAAATTACATAATAATATCAAATATCGCCCCTTTATGCTGCTTTGTGAAAAAAAGCGAGAGCATTTTCAGCGTAAATGTGAATAAATAGCCAAATTTGCAATCCAATACCTTGGTATACGTGAATTGCATTCTGGGCAGGCAAGCAACAACACCAATTCCCGTTCGTATGACGAATGCTGACATGCTGTACAATGCCCGGCCCGTATTGAACGGAAAATATTTGGGTTTTTTCGTACCTTTTCAGAAAAAAAAGAAACAAAATATATTTCCCCTTGCAATATGTACATTTCAAATGAATATAAAAAAGTTTGGGTTAAAAATGGAGAGGGGAAAAAACCTTCCGATACCGGGTTTTGAACCGGGTACCTCGCGGGTAAAGCGTAATGCGCTAACCAATTGAGCTATTCAGCCCACTACATCTATCGTGGAATTTTTATAACTAAATACGGCGCACCGTCTCCTCAGCAGTTAGTGTGGTTCGCTTTTTTCACAGAATGTGTATGACGCGAAACCATTTATGGTAGCTGTTGAGGAGACTGATGATTCGCAATTAATTCCCTGCCCAGAAATCCAAGTAATTTTTATTATTTACAAAATGGTAGCCTGTAAAACCGCTGTGTTTCATGATTTCTCCGAAATACATCGACTTGGAGCGTCAAATTTCAGGATAGTAATGAGAAAAATAGTATCTATCATGTGATACCAAAACCTCATCAACAATGAAAAAAATCGGGGGGATGATGATGCTGTCGATCGGGTTACGGACCTTTAAAAAGAGGTTTATTTTTTAATCAATAATTCACGACAGTTGAACTACATGTATGGTCTATGGGGGTCAAAAACATCAAAGTGCTCCAATTTCGCCAAAAGAGGTGTCAAATTGTTTGTTTTGATCTAGAACAATTCAAATGTAGGATTACACCATCTAGGATGTTTCGTTACCTAGGTAACACAGCAAAATAGGTCAAGTACCATTGAGGCCTATTGACCTTGACCTATTTTGCCAGGTGTTGACGAATGGGGAGTAATTAGGATCATCAAAAAACAAATAAAGAACAGGGTGCATGCAGAACCTTGAAAAGCCAAAAAAGTACTTGAAAATCAAATTCCTGGAATTTTTTGAATAGTCCTTAAAATTCTTAGAAAGTCCTTAAAATATTAATGTGCATGCACCATCCCAAAGCCAGAGAAAATTATGTCTGAAACTATCTATATTTATTTCATTTTACAAGCATGCACATTAATATTTTTTAATAACCATGTACCTGTATGTAACTGCTATGTCTTCTGAAGGTATTTAGTTTTCAAACTATTTGTGCAAAAGAATAGGCCTACAAGATGGTTTCCGACATTGTTTCCAGTCTGTCGGATGGTGCATGCACAATTTTTTTGTACATTAATTTAGTTAACTATTCAGCTCTATTTGTGCAAAAGAATAGGCCTAGGAGATGATTTCTGTCATCGTTTTTCTGACTTTAGGATGATGCATGCATTAAAAAATAATTAATCAATAGGCCTACAAGATAGTTTCCGAAATAATTTTCTCTTAACTTTTAGATGGTTCATGCACATTAATATTTTTTATGAAACCATCTAAACTGCTACACATACTATATGTCTTCTGAAGGTATTTAGTCAACTATTTAGCTCTATTGGTGCAAAAGAATAGGCCTACAAGATGGTTTCCAACATCGTTTTCCTCCTGACTTGCTTCTGGTGGGTGGTCCACCTGAATCAATGAATTATTAGTTTAAAAAATGCTTTGTACATGGTTAAATATAGGAAAATGGACATTTTAAAATTGCTGTAACTTGAAAACGGAGCCTCTTTGAAAATTGGGTGTTTTTTTTTAAATTCCATTTGCTATTGTCATTTTTTCAATGTGAAAATATACATAGGCCTACTTGTGAAAAATAATAATCATCAGTGGCTTTCTGGGCAGTTCTGATTCGGATCCCGCTGGAACCCCGGGTATTGTTCTACTTACACACCTAGTGGCATCTCCGTAGGTCATCAAAAGGAAAATGAGTGTCTGTCTGTCCATCAGAGATCCTATAATAATGAGATAAGACACTCTCTACAAACTGCCTATACCATGCTATACAGCAGTTGAAGACATGCACTGCATGGCGTAAATCGCCGCCAAGTCTTACTACGATCGTGTAATGAGAAGATACCATAGAGTCCTACATATAGAGATCTGAGGAAGAGACGGTCCGAATTGACCTAGTGACCTATAATTTATCCGAGAATCACATTTTTAGAGTATAAGTCCGCCCACCGCTGTCAATCATTCTAATGAACAAATAAAACAAGCTCTGGCAATGACGTAATCCTAATTATAAATGAGAAAATCACATTGTACATGTATTGTACTGTCTGCTCACTCTGCTGTACTAGATGTCTTCCAACAAGTGCTGGAGTGTCGCGGTCCTGTGTCCATGTTTTCATTCCATTTGTCACCAGGGTTGCCAAAAGATTTCAGCCCGAATCGGGGGTCAAATAATCGAAAAGTAGCCCAATTTTTATCTTTACCATTGGTTTCTATGGGGCAGGAAACTATCGGAAGTCGCAGGAGCTATTAAGTTGAAAAGTCGCCTAATTTTTTTTTTAACCATTGGTTTCTATGGGACAGGAAATTGTCAAAAGTCGCGGAAAAATCTTCAAAAGTCGCCTAATTGGGCTACCAAATCGCTGGGTTTGGCAACCCTGTTTGTCACTGTCTCACACACAGTTCTTCACAGCAACACCCCCGACCCCACCAATTGTAAATACCTGTATTTATTAACATGTACAGGTACCAAAACCCAGGAGCAGTTATACATTCATCTGTTTTCGTATGTAAAAGGTACTTGAAAATTAATTTTTTGGTACTTGAAAGTCCTTGAAAAGTCCTTGAATTTGAAATAGAGGTGGCTGCACATACCAAATGCATAAGAATTGTAAAATTGTCCAATACAAGTATCACTTGCATACCAAGAGGACAAATATTAATTAGTGTCAGCTTCTTGGTTTCGGTCGACAGAGCGACTTTATAATATGCCACATTTCATCAACACTTGATCCTGAAACCTAGGATTGATTGCAGATCTATCAGAACCGGGGATGACCCCCCTTCTCTTTTTGAATAGCTCTGACACTTTAACGTGCACAAGGATGAATCCTCCTGAACACAGGACCAATGGCTTTACGTGACTTCCGAACCACGGACATCGCACACACACTACCTATATCTGCACATGCTAAGCAGTGTATGGGGACGAGAAGAAATTCTACAATTAAATTCTGTGCTGAAACTGAACTTAATTGTTGAAGATTCCTGACCATATAGGAACTTTTTGGGAGGCAGGAGAATTTTCACCCAAGGCAAGCGCAAGGCTCGAACTCTCGTCGATCGTATCTCCCGGCCGACAGCGCAATGCCTTAACCGCTCGGCCATCTCGCCTCCTTGATAGGCTTCAGGAGAATATAAATCTTTACCATTTGACATTGGTTTCATCTTCAGTGGCGGCACTAGGGGGCATATCCCCCCAATATTCTTCTTGTGCCCCGGCTGAAAATTTTTTAAAAATTGCCCCCCCCAAAAAAAAAAACGCACTTTGCCCCCTGAAAAATATTCCACCGCCCCTGAAAAAATATTCCACCGCCACTGTTTCGGGGTGTACATGTCATTGCCATGTTACACACTGCGGTTTTTTTAATTTTAAAAATACATATAATATTATGTTGAATGGAACAGTCCTTGATTTCACCTCATGAAATTGAAAATATTCTTACCATTGCAATCATGAACAATATTTGTGTACTTTTTTTTCAGCCTGGCTTTCAGCTTATAGCACCCAGAGGTCCAACACCTACCCTTATTCATCAGCAATTAATGTCACACAGTGCAGCAGGGAAACCAGACACACCTGTCGTTGTCAACGTCACCAAACCTGGACAACCTAACATGACAATGGTCTATACCACATCAAAGAGCCAAAGAACTGTAGGCCCTATAATAGGTGTGCCCTCCCTGATGCAAATGTCGCAACCAATGGTGACACCTGTACTGCAACACCCAAGTACATTGTCAGGGACGCAAATTCCAATGTCTCGGTCTGTAATTGAGAATGCAAGAAACAGGGTGACACACAATCATGCTAACCAGGCTCCGGAAACTAATCTAATTGTAAGTAAAACAGCATTGTGTACTCCAATCAGTGTTGTCACTAGACTGAATTTAGTGCCGGCTAAATTTCCATGTTATTTGTCCAAAATACTCTCATGGATCATTATTCAGCTGTTTTTAAGGGTAAAAAGTACAATTTCTCTATTTTAGTGCCGGCTGGCAAGTCCTCATATTCCTTTGAGTGCCGGTTGGTAAGCCTGAGTGCTGGTTCACCAGTGTAGTGACATCCCTGACTCCAATGAATTCATGCCCCATCTCTATGATAAATATCACCCACTATCTTTTGGTACTATGTTCCATAAATAGGCAATCACCGATTTGATGCACACTGATCCAGTAACTTGTCCTTAATTTAACTTAACTTAATAGGTTAAAGACCACTAATAGGCCTGGGCGATACATTGAAATACGATGAGGAACTATTTGTTTTCATGGCATTCAAAAGACTGCATTAAAATCGCTGAAATTGATCAAGTTATATAGCCAAAAAGTACTTTTTAGAGTTTGATGCTTCAAAATGGTACATTTTCTCTCATTATATGACATTTTTGATGTCATAGTACCAAAATTCATACGCACAGCTTCGGTTTTTAGTAAATAGTCGCCTTATCATATTGTAACTTTCAGCTTCGAGGGCGCACTGTCATTTTAAGGTGTTTACGGTTCAGCGTTAAAACAAGAAAAGTCTCAGGTCAACCTATGTTGAATTTTTGATCATTTGGCATCTAAATCATATAGTTTCACCTGATATTGGTGGCATTGAACTGTGAGAGTTCTGAATATGAGAAAATTCCACCCGAAATTAGGCATTTTCCCATTGAAACCCGTGTAATACATAATTAGTGGTATTTAACCTATAGAAACACTGAATTCTATGGATCTGATATTCGTCATGGAGACTTTTCTCCCGGACTTTTCTAGCTATTTTTTGCTTACATTTCTCAATATTTAACTGTATTTGCCCTGGCAAGAAAACGTGCATCTTCTTCGACTACTAAGGTATGTTTTTAGAACCCGTTGAGGTAGTAACGGGTTGAGGGGGGGGGGGACTTGTGGCATTAGTATTGGGTTTACGGCTGGTTTCTGTGATTTCAGGGCTTCTAAATTCAACAACCTTCGCTTGCCTGCGTATACATATAGAAAGCTTAATGATGATGGAAAATCAATGTTGATGATCATATAGACATGCCACTTTGTTAATTAGACCCACATGCACATTTTGTTGGTGATTTCCTTGCCCTAAATAACGTACATAGGCATATACGTGTAAATACAGTATAGGCCTAGGCTAGGCATTTTGCTTAAGCTTTAAGGCGCATGTAAGGCCTATAGTCATGTGTAAAATAAAACCTAGTCTTTGTGTACACGTTGTCTATGGGCCTCTACAGCATCTTGTGTGGCCTCACTCTATCCTAACTCAAGCCGAACCCTAACTTGATCTATAACTCTATTTTAAACCCATATCTAATCCTCGGACCTAGCCGTATCTCTATCCCTATCCATGAGCCTAGCCCTATAAAAACCCTATTCCTAATGCGAACCTGACCCTAATCAACAATTCTAACACTAAACAGCAAGCCTAAATCGGAACACTAACCCAAAATCAATCTTAATCTGATCTGATCGTGCTAGGACAGGCTACAGATACGAATCTCCAGATATAGTCCTAGGTTGAAGCAAAAACAGCGAAACAGTCATCATACAGAGTGTCCGAAAATCATTGATATTTTACTCGTCATGCTGTTTTCCAGAAATTTTCTTGTTAAAACATGTCTTGCAAATGTCAATGTTTACATTCATGGCATTTTACCCGAGATTTGAGCACTTTTGTGCTTATATAGGTTAAAGACCACTAATAGGCCTGGGCGATACATTGTAATACGATGAGGAACTATTTGTTTTCATGGCATTCGAAAAGACTGCATTAAAATCGCTGAAATTGATCAAGTTATATAGCCAAAAAAGTACTTTTTAGAGTTTGATGCTTCAAAATGGTACATTTTCTCTCATTATATGACATTGATGTAATAGTACCAAAATTCATACGCACAGCTTCGGTTTTTAGTAAATAGTCGCCTTATCATATTGTAACTTTCAGCTTCGAGGGCGCACTGTCATTTTAAGGTGTTTACGGTTCAGTGTGTTAAAACAAGAAAAGTCACAGGTCAACCTATGTTGAATTTTTGATCATTTTGCATCTAAATCATATAGTTTCACCTGATATTGGTGGCATTGAACTGTGAGAGTTCTGAATATGAGAAAATTCCACCCGAAATTAGGCATTTTCCCATTGAAACCTGTGTAATACATAATTAGTGGTATTTAACCAATAGGCAAATCATTTTATGAGTGTTGATAATAACATGTATGTAGTAACATAAACCATTTACCTCAAGTTTAAAGGCTTTCATGCATTAATATTTACTGTGTGTGTACCAGTCAGTACTGGGTACTAGCGATGTTTTAATTGTAATTGTAGAAAAAGACCTTTTTCCTTTGTTGTACTGATGACAACATTCTTTGTGGACATGCAGCTGATCAATCGTTTGGGGGAGGATTGCATTGTCACGATTTTGTGACAAGATAACTCGGAAAAATATGCAAGCAAAAGGTAAACTCTTTGCACTATTGATTAGAGTACATCTAATGCTGGTTTCATACTTTCTGCCGCTTGCTGCTTTTTTCTGCAAGCGGCAGCCGATTGACTCTGAAAGCCATTGTTGCTGCTCAGCACCGCTCCTAAATTGTATTTTGTTGTCATACGTCACAGCGGCACCGCTCCGAGATGACTTGAATTCAACTCCCAGCGGTGCTGCTGCTTCGGAAAAGCGGTGGAGTGATCGATATATCGGCTTGCCGCTGGACACCACTAGCGTTTCTGGTGCGACTGTGCAGTGAAGTATGAAACCAGCATAAGTCTGACATTTTTTTTCAGCCTGTCTGTCAGCCTATACCACTCAGAGGTCCAACACCTACCATTATTCATCAGCCTCATCAGCAATTAATCTCACACAGTGCAGCAGGGAAACCAGACACACCTGTTGTCAACGTCAACAAACCTGAACATCCTAACACGACAATGGTCTATACCACATCAGGAGGCCAAAGAACTGTCGGCCCTGTTACTACCCAGATGCAAATGTCGCAGCCAGTGGTGACACATGTACCGCAACAGCTGAGTACATCGTCACGGACGGTACCCATAGTGCAGATTCCAATGTCTCAATCTGCAATTGAGAATGCAAAGAAGTGCCAGGACTTCCTAGCGACGCTGATTAAATTGGCATCCAATGCTAACAATACTGAGCTAGAAACTGCGCGAAAAGTCAAAGATTTGGTGCAGAATTTAATTGTAAGTAAAACAATATTGCATGTACTCTATTAGGGACCGTTCACAAACACTTGTTAGGGGCCCCTGAAAAATTTTGACACTCCTAAGGGGGGGGCTGAAAAAAATGACCACAAATTTTCCTGGAAAAATTAATTTTATATGCTTTTCTATGGGGTTGACCCATAATTTTCATGTCAAAAAGGGGGGCCCTGAAATTTTTGAGGTCTGTAAAGGGGGGCCCTGAAAAATGTTTGCGGTGAATATTTTTTGCATCAGGCCCCCCTTACAAGTGTTTGTGAACGGTCCCTAATGAATGCCCCATCTTTATAATAAATGTCACCCACCAAATAATTCTGCTCCAATAACCCCCCCCCCCATACCATTTCCTAACAATAGTAACCGAAATGGTAACCTGAGCTTTATTCCTTTTTATTTGAAACCATAAAACCACGACTCTTGCATCTTATGCAGTACGATTTTACTCTTCTCCCACTGCAATATGCTTTACGTTTCCTAATCTTTCTTGCTTAGGGACTGTTCCCAAACACTTGTAAGGGGGGGCCTGATGCAAAAAGGGGGCCCCTGAAAATTTTTGACCCTCCTAAGGGGGGGGGGCCCTGAAAAAAATGACCACAAATTTTCCTGGAAAAATTGAGTTTATATGCTTTTCTATGGGGTTGACCCATAATTTTCATGTCAAAAAGGGGGGGCCCTGAAATTTTCGAGGTCTGTAAAGGGGGGCCCGAAAAAATTTTGCGATAAATTTTTTTGCATCAGGCCCCCCATAACAAACACTTGTAAGGCCTTACAAGTGTTTGTGAACGGTTCCTTAGTATGCTGTTACAATTGACCTTTTCGGTAAATCCCATAAGCCTTTGCGACTACATCATTTGACATCACACCGAATTTAACACCCCGGCACGGTGCATGCTGTATAACAATATTCCTGGTGGACATGCAGGGGGTCAATCGTGGGGAGGGGGAGGATTGAAATTTCACAGATTCTTGATAGTTGTAGCCCATCATAAATAATTTTAATGTATAGGCCTACAATTATGAATTGATTCAATAGTTATGTTACATCACCTAGAGTATATAAATTATTTCTTTTTTTAGGATGACAGAATACAACCAGAGGAATTTACACGGAAACTTCAAAAGGAAGTGCACTTTACAACTCAACCATACCTGGTGCCATTTCTCAAGGTTAGTATTCACTGTGTGCATGAACCCTACAATTTGTATTAGGGAATATAAAAAGAAGAATTCAAATAAACTGTTTAAAGTTGTGGGAAATTGGATCGTAAATTAGAGTGTCATACATAGAAATTGAAGACCTGAGCGCAAGAAGACTGTAAGTCCACTTGGCCCCTCAACATTGTATACACTATATAGTTTTGTATAGTTTGGTAATGT
This sequence comes from Amphiura filiformis, assembly GCF_039555335.1. Lineage (NCBI taxonomy): Eukaryota > Metazoa > Echinodermata > Ophiuroidea > Amphilepidida > Amphiuridae > Amphiura > Amphiura filiformis. The sequence goes on along the minus strand of NC_092646.1, from coordinate 31,098,294 downwards.
TTTATACATGTTCAGGGGCCAAAACAAATCTTTCACAACCTTTCATCATAGTATCTATGCTTTCATGATGTTTTAAATTCACCCTGGAATATGTATTAAACATTATAAAACCCTAGGAAACTATATATGTAACTTTATACATGTTGAGGGGCTAAGTGGACTTACGGTCTTCTTGTGCGCAGGTCTTCAATTATGAAGCAGGCCTACATAATATCTATACAGCGATACACTTTTTAATTGTTTCAGGAGAGTGGGAATAATCTGTGCCATATTTAAATTTGCAGATTTAACCCCATGAGAACTACCTGCCGATCTAACATTGCCTCTGATTGGTCAATTACATGATATCTTCATTTTAATCGCCAATCAGAATGGAGCTTTTGCAAATAATTCACCCCAATTTTTTGTGTGGTGAAATTATTCTAACAATGTTGCTGATTGGTCCAATTGATAATGAAAACTTCTTTTTGGCCAATCGGCAGGTAGTTCTCATGGGGTTAACTACCTGCTACTACCAGCAGGGAGTATTTTTCACTCAGATTGCAAAATACATTCTTGGGAACTGAATTCTCCCCCAAATTAAGGTCTTGAGAGATTAAATAAGTTTACAAACTGCTTGAGCTGGGGTATTAGGAGCATGAATTATGTATGAAAATTAAACAGTTTTTGGAGGATAGGAAACTGCCAAATGTGGGTTTTTAACATGAACCGAATCATGCTGATATCCAAGTGTTCTAGCTTCCTAGGAGCAGAAGATGAGACTGAAAAGGTGCAATCAAGTTAGCTTAATCGATAAGGCGTTCAACTATGATGCAAGAGGTTTGAGGGTTAATTCAAACTCTGCCGGGGTTTAGTATGCTCTCATGGAAAAACTGAGTTGGCCCAAAATTCCCCTGGACAAGGAACTTACTGCTAATTGTCTTATTGTAACCCATACAAAACTTGGGGAGCTGATCCTAGCTGAAAAGGTCAATTGTGGAATGTCTAGGGTGTTTATAGACTTGCAAGGAGTCCTCAGGCATGTTAATTCTTCCAAAACCACAACATGGCCCTGTTTACAGAGAGAAGTTAGGACGACTTCAAATTCGACATCAAATTCATATTGCGACCAAGGATTAGCATAAATTATTTTCTGACAGGGTATTTTCACAAGCAGAGAATGTATGTAGTCGACTTAAACATGTTTAAAAAAAGTGAATTCGACTTTTACGCCCTCTCTTAAAGGAGTAATTCGCGATCATATCATCCTCTTTTTATGACATTTTTCAGTAGCTATCCACAAAAAAGATTATTCCCAAAATTTCAGTTGATTCCGATTTTGCATTTGCGAGTTATGCATGATTATGTGTATTAATTACACTGCTCCATAGACAATGCGTTGTAATTTCGTTCTGGTATACCAGCATGAAATTCAAATTTCACAATATCTTTGCTGAACGAATTAATCTGCAAGAATTTTTTTGTACATAAACATTATGTAGCCAGAGGTATCCAGCGGTATAAAAATCTCAAATTACCATTCCTGCACCTTTCTTTGTAATGTGAATGTGATAATCTGGGAAGTTTGTTTGTTTACCCAGGTTGGTCCGTGAGGGACACATGCTAATCCATGGGAAATCCATGGCCCGTTCCAAGCTCATACTATAAAAATGCACAAGCCTGGATAGCCAGTGTGGGCTAATAAGATGCATGCTGGCCTAGATAGCTTTGATAAACAAAGCAAGAAATGGAAGACAATAGCAAGGAAAGGAAGAAAGAGAGAAGGCCACTCCCAAACAATTGTACAATTTTACTCTTAGCCCATACTTCGTTCTCAAGCCCCGATGCAAAGGCTTGCTCAGCTTATTATTATGGGCCTACATAGTTCTTTAGCCACAGAGAGAAAACTTAAAATTAGTAAATGGATAAAATGGGACATTAAAATATTAAAATTTGATATGGGCCTATACTGAGCAGTTCATAGTGATCAAATGGAAATGATCAAAAATTGAAAGAATAAGAAGAGACGAAACCTTGTATCAAGGCTAGAGGCCCATGCCCCCCCCCCCCAATTTTGAAAAGTAAATAAAAAGTCCCAAAATTTGAGAATTTGTGAGCGTAGCGAGCAAAAATATTTGTTTTTTTACTCTTTTTTTGACAAAAAGGCCCAAATTTTGGGAAGAAAGTCCACTTTTCACAAAAAAATCACCCACCCCCTTGGAAAAAAAGGTCCACTTTTTCAAAATCAACACCCCCCAAATGAAATCCTGCATACGGGCCTGTAAGGCTAGGGTGTGTGTGGAAGGAGTCATCAGAGGGGTTAGTATTATGGGGAAGGTATTTGTACAATGTAAGAAAACTCACATGTCACCTGATTTTCAGGAGTTTTGATTATTATGTTATCCAGCTATTCACTTCTATTTTATCAACGTTTCTATATACTTAACAGAAAAGCTTGCCGTTACTGCGTCAGTCCTTACAGAGATCAGGTGCCACTCTCCAAGGTATCAATCCACAGTCATTCCAGTCTCCTGCTGCAGCCACCCCTACCTCAGTCAAGGTGTCTAAGGCTGCTACCGTCACTGCAGGGTTGCCGTCAAAGCACATGATATCAACAATCATCTCGGCCCAGCAGATGGAGCAGATTGTGCAGAAACGTGTGAAAGCCGAGTTGGCTCAGCAGCAGTTGGCTGAAAAAACTAAAGCACAGGTAAACAAGGGGATGCAGGGGCGCCCCGACGGGGTACTCATGTAAATGTGGTAGGGTTTGTGCAGCGGTCAAGGGTCCCATTTTCAGGCCCTCCAGCAGTTTCTTAAGACCCACATTTGGAACATGCTCCAGTTCTTTGAGCCTCAAACTCTGACAATTGTAGCTCTTTAGCCGAAATTTGGACAATTTTGAATTTTTTTTGGGCCAAATTTGGCTAAAGACCCCCTTTAAATGTTGAAATTTCAGTTCATCAAGCCCCTATTTTGCTCAAAATCAGTTCTTAGTTCCCGCACACCCCTACCCCTATATATTTACACATTCCCTGTGTGACCTCGGGGTCATTGCAAATGTACAATAATGTTAGTTGGGAATTTGTGCGGTAATAAAACTGTGTCTCAGTCTAAACAGCAAGGGTATCAGTACATATACAAGGATTATCGTATACGGTATACTCAAAATGCGGTATATTCACTATAAACACGCTCATTGTTACTTGCAGTTCAGAACACATTTCAGTTGAGGCAAAGTCAATGTCAGTATGCAGATGATGTCACAAAGCATTGTCCCAACCCGACATTTAAAATGCTATTAAAATGTTTTGACCATAATGGTGTTTATAACACCATTATGTTTTAAAACATTTTTGTGTTTGCTGAGCTTGTGACTGGCACAATTATTGGGCGATTTCACAAAAGGTCATCTGTTCAAATCTGTCTCCAGAAGATATGATGCATGGAACAAGTACAAAGCAATTAAGTCAATCAATATCACTTCAACTGGGGAAGTTTATGCATGCATCGTGTCTTTTGGAGGCAGATTTGAACTAATGACCTTTCGTAAAATCGCCCTATGTTGAATGGGCCAAGCATTCATCTACATAATGAAATATGCACTGACCTCACTGCCACATCAGGGTGAATAGTGGTAACAGATTCTTCATGTGCTTTCATTCCACATAATAGGCCTCTAATGACCAAGATGATGATGATGTACAGCTTGTTGAACCAGAACCAATTACCAAACTGAAGTAAGTCAAAGTATTGTTTTACTTTGTGGGAGCTATAGTAGTGCTAGCTTTTCAAACAATGGGTCAAAAATGTCAACTTTTGCGAAACTATGGATCAAAACAATTGAATAAGGGGTTCAAATGACCTTCAGCAACCTCATAATGGTAATTTTGTGGGCCAAAAGCTAAAAGAATGCACCTACATGTATGACCCCATGACTCAAATTAGCGCTACCCCTGTGTGGGATGAATCTTTTTCTCTCTTTATAATAAATGTGTGTGTGTGTTTGTAATTATAGCAAACAGGAACATATTCATTGGGGAGGGGGGGGTAATATACTTTTTTTTCTCAGATTCAACTTGGAAGTCTCTAAGAATTTTACTAGGGTACATAAAGGATAGGCCTACATACTACTATATGCTGAAATAGCCACAAGATCCGAGTGCATGTTTCACCCAAGCAATACGGATTTTCACAAATTGCTGCTTATTTGCTATTTCTCACTGTTTAACTCTATATAGAGAAAGCAGTAGGAACAATTTGGGAAAAGTAGTCATTCAGATGATGTAGCCACTTTGGGTAGTTTGATTGGACATTCCAGAATAAAACCAGGAAGTTTGTGGTCTTTAATTGGTTACTATTATCGTTCACTACAGTCAGGTATATGTAGGTAAATACCTGGGGGGGGAGGGACACTCCCATATATTGACATACGTCATGTGCCCATGAAATGACCCCACTATTTTTGGCAAATTCTACACCCAATGACCCTGTTTTTTCAGTAGCCTACACTGAATGAACCCCTTTTTTGAACAATTAGTCCTCAAAATTCTATTTTGTACTGTAACATTGGGTAAAAAGCTATTTTTGATTGTTAATGATGTGAATTTTGGGCGCTCCCATACAAAATCACCCCATTTTTGACAATGCCAACACCAAATGACCCCCTTTTTTCTGAAAATTTCTACACTGATAGACCCCTAGTTTCGTACTCTGGTGAGCACAATTTTACTCAATCAGTTTTCAATGATTTTGAATTGTTACCTGAGACTATTATACCTGATTCAGGTATAATAATAGTCTCAGTTGTTACATAGATATTATGAAGAGTTTGTTTCCAAACCATGTTAAGTCCACAAACACATGTTTATGATTTACCTGTGTGATATTGCAATGGGTTGTGATGCTATATAGGAAAAGTAATTTCAGTTGGATGCACCATTACAAAGCAAACAGTGGATGGATGCACAGTGACAATACTGTGTGAGGCAGTTGGTTCCCAAATGAGAACAATAGTCTTCATATTGTTAAGCTGCATTGTTGTGGTAAATAATAGCTTGTTTATGGTACAACTCATTGTTGCTAATGTCAAACTTGCCAAAGTAATTGTGATTGTATCACATAAGTAAATGAAAAACATGTGGTTGTGGTCTTAACATGGTTTGGAAACAAGCTCTTCATATATATATGAACTGAAAAAGAAATAAGATAGAAGTCAATTGGGGTAATATTACAACTATGTTCAATTGTCACAAACTTATCTCTTCAGATTGTGTAATTCAGTGGGGACAATTTTCTACACACCGCATAATTTACTATAATGTACTTGTTTAAAACTTATTTTTGGGTTTTTTATTATGATGGTTTTGTTATCATCAAATTGTGATTCTTTTTGCTGTTAAAAAGTCTAGCTTTTTTGTATGAACAAAATTTCTTCCATTGAAAGTAACTTTTCATATTAATGATTTTATTTTTATATCGATATAGTAGTCAAGCTCCACTGAAGAGAACAATGCCTGAACCGATAACACTAGCTAAACGTCCACGGAATGCACCGGCACCATCGACTCCTAATATGCCTACTCCATCCCCTGTAACATCATTGAGAAAATTCCAGTCCCCATTGCAGTCCCCTGTCAGAACCTCAAAGCTGTCAACTCCCAAATTGACCCTGAAGTCTGTCTCCATCAGGAGGAAGAGGGTGCACAAGAGAGTACAGGTGGATGAGGAACAGGCAGAGGCTTTGGAGTCAGAAGATGAATCCGATAAGCCACTGAGGTTTGATATTTTTCTGTTGTTCTTTAACCCCCTGGACACTACTGATCATCTAACAGCATTTCTGATTGGTTGATAACTTGAAATACTCATTTCAATTGCCAATTATAATGATTATGACTAGGCTTTTTAAAAACTATTTATGGTCAAACTTGCATTTGCATATGAACTTATTAATACCCTCCTTGATTGGTTCAAAATTGGACACAATATTCATTTTGGCCAATTGGCAGGTAGTTCTCATGGGGTTAAGGTGGACTACTCCACACTAAGGAAATTTAATCCGCATCAATACCACAAGCGTATACCGTGCACTATACATTGGTTCCCCTCTAGCTCGGTAGTGACATCAATGCCTTTTGATTCGCTGTTGCGCCGCAAGTGTGCCGACAAACCGCTCCTTGTACGGGTGCGTGTATGCTTTACGCGATCAACTTTGCGTGCGCAATTAGATACTGCAACCAACAAAATACGCACCTACATCTGTACCATTACCAAACTTGAAGCAAAGCACAGTATATGCAATGTGTGGTGAGCACAAGCAATGCTATATACCAGTGTGACTTAAACTGGGTCTTAAGGCATACTTCCACATGCATGACACGCTGCATGTGTGCACTTCGCGCTACTACTGCATAAAATTTGCGCTGTTTGAAGCAAGTCCACACGCCAGATCCGTACCTCAAAAGTAGACAGTGATGTGGATTTACTGCCCACGTAGAGTTGTCCAATGTTAGTATTAGTGGACCTTTCTTGTTATTGGCCATATATATGAGATTCCTATGAAACTATGGGAGTCATCATCAAATAATTAAATTTTAGATTTTTCAACAAAGTGAAAGAACATTTTGTATGCTTGAAGATGATATCTTTCCCATTAATGTTGTATGTAACAAATATACAGTATTCGTTCCATTAACTGCCCATAAGCACCCACCCAATGACTTTACAACAACAAGCAAACTATGGTATTTAGAGAATAAAGGTATTGTTTTTAACCGCTGGAGTGCATCTATCGTCTCATATAACACGGGCGACATCATTATTTTCGAGTTGTTTTACACTTCAATTCAAATAAAAATATTATACAAATTTTAATCAACTTAAATCTACATTTTGCAAGGAATTTGTTGCTGTGCGCCTCTGATTGGTCCAAATAGCGAGTATGCGTATCGCGTTGACGCACACGCGATGACCCGTGTGATATCGTGTCATATCACACGGGTAAAGCTGGGTAAGAACCAATAAGATTGCAGGAACGTTCTCTAGAGTTTAAGAATAGTTTATAAACTGCCCATGCAAATCTGAATCATTGTCTGAAACTTATGACATGGTGATGATGATGAATGAATATTTTGGGTCTTTTTTACATATTGTATGTGAAAAATAAGTACCCACCCAAATTTACATTAAGCGCTCTGGGCGGTTAATAGAACAAATACGGTATTACAAATTCCTTATTTATTTTTTCTTAACCATTTTCATTATTAACTTTAAAACAAAAACATAAATAATGTGACTTATAAAGCACCTATTACAAAGTGGGCAGGGAGCTCTAAAAGAGAAAAGACAAGAAAAGAAAAATAGCTAAACAGTGGGAAAGAGGTGGATTTTAAGAAGGCTCTTGAAGGTGATGATAAAAAACCATGGATGGTGTTGGGCAACTCGATCCAGAGGCGTGGCCTTGCAGTTGAAAAGGCACGATTTAGCCGGCTTGTTTTTTGGAACGACTGGGGCACTTTGAATGTGACAGCAGAGTCAAGGGCTAGGGCATGTGGGGTTTGCCACCATTTTTTAAACAATATTTTAACAATATTTTTCCACATTTCTGTTGTCAAAGTTCATCACATCAGGCAGTCGCAAAAGCAGGCGAGACTCATGATTTGAGAACCACCGGTCGTCAATGTTAATTTCATCATGTTATCTTTGTGTACTTTTTTAGCCTTTGTCATGGTTTACTTAATGAATGTAAAAAGCAAATCTGTTGATGTAACACCCTTTTACTTGCTTTTGTATTTTCCAGATTCATGTTCCAGGCTGACAAGAAGAATGTGTCGCACAGTGCAACGCAAGTGGTGGAACATGACTTGTGCGGTGGTTGCTGTGTGTGTCGTCAGTTGAAAATCAAGCAAGAAATCGAAGATGATATCATCACCGTGGAGCAAAAACAGATTGGCATCAATCTTGAACCCGGAATGAGCAGAGATGGCTTCCATGACGTACCTTTAACAGCTCGGGTGTCGCATTCAAAGGAAAGGCAGTCTGGATCATCACCAAGCAACTCTGCGTATATGCAGAAGAGATTTGATATGCTGATGAGGGAAAGAAACTCATATAAACTAGAACTGGAGAGAATGAATGAAGAGCAAGCCAAAGAGAATCAAGAACCATCTGTGAACCAGTTGACTAAAAAGTTAGAAGATAGTTGCCAGAAGAACGAAGATTTGCAGAGACAATTAGATAAGGCTACTTCGGAGAGAAACATTCTGAAGAAAGAATTAGAACTTATACGAGTGAGCCAGAGTGTTGGTGCTAATGAAGCGCTAAACAGAAGCCTTGCTCAACTGAAAGATGCCTCGGAGGAATGCGATATGTTGCGAGAAAGCAGAGCGGATCTTGAGAGACGCGTGAATCAGTTTACTAAAACTTTGAGCGAGAAATTGGACGTACAGTCCAGAGAGATTCAGGATGATTTCAATAAAAAGCTGAGAGAAGCATGTGAGCGAGCGGCGAGTGCTGAAGTTAAAGCAGACAGTTTGAAGGAGGAGAACAATGTTTTGGTGGATGAAGTTGCTAACTTGAAAGGACTCACGAGTCAGGCAAAAGATAGTTGGCAGAAAATTCAGGAGAAAGCCAAGAAGTTGGATGAGGATTTAGTGCAGGTTGTAGGGAATTACCAGGAGTTGAAGAAGGAGCAAGAAGTTTTGGAGAAACAGTTAAAGGATGTAAAAGAAAAAGAAGCAAAAGCAGTCAAGTTGTTGGCAGAGGTGAAACCACAACTGACGCAGGCGATGGAGGCATCCAAATATTTGCAGAGCCAATTAGATAAGACTATTTCAGAAAGAAATATTCTGAAGAAAGACTTGGAAAATCTACAAGAGAGCCAGAATGTCAGCGCTAAAGAAGTGCTAAATAGAAGCCTAACTCTACTGAAAGCACAGACTATGCTGAAAGCTGCCTGCGAGGAACGAGATATGTTACGACAAGGCAAAGCAGATCTGGAGAGACGTGTGAATCAGTTGGAAGTGCAGTCCAGAGAAGTTCAGTATGATTTAAATAAAAAGTTAAGAGAAGTGTGCGAGCGAGCGGCAAGCGCAGCAAAAATAGCTGACTATCTAAAGGAGCAGAACAAAGCCTTAGCCTTGAGTCTTTTGAGCCAGGAAGAAGACAAGCATAGAATCATAGTGGAAAAGGAGAAGCAAGTGCAAGAAGCAGTATCTCAAAATATAGAAGACTGTAAAAAAAAGGTGCTAACTCAATGCAAAGAGTGGGAAGAAAAGACGAACGCTAAACTCACAGAGACGCTCCGTGAGAAAGAGGAACTTGTCGAGAAAGCCAAGAAGTCTGAGTCGGATTTAGCACAGGTGGAAGGGAAATACCAGGAGCTGGTGAAGAAACAAGAAGTTTTGGAGAAGGAGCTTAAGGACACAAAAGAGAAAGAATTGAAAGCTGCAAAGGTGTTGGCAGAGGTAAAACAACAACATACTAGTCAATTGGAAGATTGTAGGCAGGAGTTACAGGTGGGTATGGTTACTGGCATTGTTTAAAGCCTTAATGTACAATCTTTTTTTCAGAATTTACCTTATTTTTTTTTTTCAAAACCGATTTTTTGCCATATTTGTAATACTCACACATGTTCCAACTTAAGAGTAGACGAAGTATTGTTGGTCGAAGCAACCTAAAAATCGATTCTCATTATCAAGATCAATGTATTATTGAAAATTAACACCTTGATGTTTTGCAAAAGTTCATTCTACAAATCGTATACTTTACAAACTTGCTTAATTTATTGTTGTTTTGTACGTAATTTACAAAAGTGTTGTTGTTTCAGCCCTCTTTACAACGTAACTCAAGGACCGCAGCACCTATAAAAGTATATATGTGATATTTTAATTCTTCTACACGCTTGCTATGAATTGAGCAATACAGTTTTAACCAAAGCTCACTACCATTCGTAAGATGCTGTGAACTACCAAATCACAACAGTTTAAAATAATTAATAACCTTAAATCTATGAGCAAACTGTCAAATTTGCCCTATTTGTAGTAAAACAGGATGATTTTCTGTTGGTCCGACATATTATCATAATTTTTAGATTATGATAATATGTCGGAACGACTTGCAAATCGTAGTCTTCTACACAGCCAGTTTGGTTACGCTCCTTCCACATGTGGAGGGAGCGTAACCAAACTGGTTCCGTAGGAGACTAACTCTGAGGCCGCACTCGCCGTCCTATTCCAAATAGTGCGAGATATTTCGAGTGATAGAGGTGAAGTTCATGATGTTGTTTCTTTGCAAATACCCAATGTTTTTCGCGTCCAAATGTATTGGGAACTTTCTTAATGATTGCATATTATTATTTTGGAAGAAAAAAAGAAAAATTTAAAAAGATTGTACATTAAGGCTTTAAAGCATATTGAAATGCATTGAATTGTATTCAACCTAATAATAGTATTTGAGTCATATAAAGGGATTCCTATTCCCCTTGAGGTGATAATGTAACAGGATTCATTACCATAGCAATAGGTTAAAACAAGTTTTGAATATATTGCCCTGCACTACAAGCAGATTGCACACATCACCTGTGTATACATGTCTGCAATCACAGATTGAATACAATACTGCTCTTTTCAAAGATACTAATCTTACAGGTGTGAGTGATCAGCATGATATGAATATTCTATAGAATTATGATCCAAATATTTATCCCTGTTCTTTCACATGGTGCAATGCAGAGGTACCGTGTGAATGTACTAGTGCAGTGCGATATATTAAAAAACTGTTTTAACCTATTGCATGCTGTGGTAGTTAATCCTGTTAATCGTCACTTCTACAGTGAATTAAGTACTATGTTTTGAAGGGCCAGTGGTGGTGGCATAAGGGAATGCCACCCAGTCAAAACTTTTAACCCCACCCCCTGGAATTCACTTTACCCTCCCCAAAAATGTTTTTCTGGTGCCGCCACTGGAACGGACACTTCATAAACGGGTGCGACTAGATCGACAGCTTCATCTCCCCCCTTTATCCTATCGAAATGGGGAATTTGGCATCAGAAGAAAGCTTATCATTTTCTAATAATCCTTTTGAAATTGTAGGTTTGAAATAGATGTTTAGATGCTATGAATGCAGGGTCAGAATTTCGTTTCACAGTGCGAGAATCAATCTTGATTCTTGCAGAATAAATCAACTTTTGTGTAAACTACAAACATTGATTCACGCAAATCTGTTTACGAGAATTGATTCTCTGATTCACCCCGCAATTCTGACCCTGTGAATGAAAAGGTGAAAGCCCCTTCCCCCATTGTGGTGACTTACCACCTATTATACTGCTCTGGGCTGTAGTGAAACCTTATTTTTGCCTATAATATCAAAACCACCTAGTGCAATTTAACCCCATGAGAACTACCTGCTCATTGGTCAAAAAGAGATTTTCATTATCAATTAGACCAATCAGCAACATTGTTAGAATAATTTCACCACACAAAAAATTTTTGGTAAATTATTTGCAAAGCTCCATTCTGATTGGTGATTAAAATGAAGATATTGTGTAATTGACCAATCAGAGGCAATGTTAGATCGACAGGTAGTGCTCAGGGGGTTAAATCAAACTTGGGAATCAGATTTTGGTACAAACCTCGATTTGCAGTACAAAGTACAGTTTTTTAAAAGGAAAATTGTTCTATGCAAACAACAATGTTGAATTTAGAATACCTATAGGCAGTGGTGTAGCCAGGGGAGGCAAATTGGGAGGAGCCCCCCCCCCCGCAAGAATTTCTACGACCTGTGGAGAGTCGTAAGGCAATTTTGAGTCACTTTTTCGGGGATGGGCTGATCTGAGAAGGATACACCATAATTATTTGTTATGGTGTTTAAATATTTTCCACCAGGTTATGGTAAAAGAAATCAGACAACAATACGAAGAAAAGCAGCAAGAGAGCATCAGAAAACTTACTGCTGCTCAACAGGAAGCCATTGACGTGCAAAGACAACAACATGAAGAAAAGGAGCAAGATATTGCCAGAAAACTTGCGGCAGCTCAACAAGAAGCCATCGACATGCAGGTGATGGTGAAAGAAATCAAACAACAAAATGAAGAAAAGCAGCAAGATATCACTAGGACACTTGCCGCAGCTGAACAGGAAGCCAGCGATGCGCAGAACAAGTGGGAAGACTCAGAGAAGAAGGCCAACGACCTAAATCAATCCCTACAGTCGCTTAGACAAGAACTCAATCAACAAAATCAAGTGTTGGAGGGTCTGCGTGTTAATGTGTACAATCTTCTCAAAACTCTGCTTGATCAAAACGTTTTAGATAATTATGTTAACGATCCAAGAAGTACCCAGGTGGATGATATTCTGGAGAGAGTTCTGGATGATAACGGTCAAGAGTGCGTTTGATTTGGAACAAAGTAAACATTGATTCAGTGATTCGGGACATACAGGGATACTCTGCAAAAGTTTGCACAATGTCAATATCATACTTACCAGTCATCTTAGGGAATTTAAATAAAGGCACTTAATTTAATGCCCACGTGACCAGATATGGGCACTGACATTACAGCTAGTAGACAGGATGTCTGGAAAAGTGGCACAGCGGGTGGTCTTCCTGTGTATTTCAATTGGAAACGTGGGATGCATGTCCAGATTTTGTAGCAAATTTGTCATTGTTTTGCAACTTTGTAGTATTATTCCGTTGATAACTTTTTTTCCATCGGTAAAAACTTCCAAAATTTACTTCTTGACCCCATCAGTGCAAGCACTGTTTTTCAGGGGTGCCCAGGGGTCAAACAAAATACATCAAAATCTTTTAAAAACACATACATTAAAATTAAATATGAAATACAGATAATAAGATAGAATTGCACATGTATACAATATACTTTATAACTAGAGCGGTTCTCGACATGCGCGGTTCTCGACGCAAAGCGTCGGCCGCAATGCCTCCACCTCGAGGCGTATCATTTTAAACGGTGCAATTTCACTAGGAGCTGGCCATCTGTAGATGACAGTGTAGGTTTTTAGGAAAAGTGTAACAAATGAAAGATCCTTGACCCAATCGATAGCCTCATCCCATTATGTTAATTAATTTATATGCAAATTGTAATATATTTTCAAATTATATTTGTCACATATTATAGGTACCCATTGCCTCTATCCACTCATGCAGATATTTTACTTTTCCAGTTCATACTTAAAGAATTACATGGTAGAAATGCAAAAAGGGGGCTACAATTACCCCGGTCTCCCCTACTTAATAAATAAGAAAAAAAACGAAAGAAGAAAAACAACTTTAAATAAAAAAACATATATTTCTATTTCTGAAATGGGGGGGGGGAGGGGGGGAACATAAATTTTTTACATAGGGACAAAAATGGGCTTCCAAAAATTTAACTCTAAATGTTGACTGTACCCACCAAGTTTCATGCCCATACAACAGTACCCCTGGGTGACCCCGGATGACCCCAAAATGATCTTCCAATAATTTTTAACTCTAAATGTTGACTGTACCCACCAAGTTTCATGCCCATATGACAGTTTTAAGTTATTTGACCTCAGATGACCCCTGGGTGACCCCGGATAACCCCAAAATGGTATAAAAACACATGTTTTTAGCCGTTTCATCATACACAGCAGGAATGTTGCTGACGTTTATCGCCTCTTAAAGTTGATTGTACTACGCAGGATATGACATTATATTTAATACAATGTGTTACAATTTACTTAACTTGCCATCCCCCTTTTGGTAAAAGCTCCTTAGGGAATTAGTCCAATACTCCTATTTTCCATGTAATTTATGTTCTGTCTGTCATCAAAGTAATTTATTTATTAAAAAACAGAATCCCCCCATGTGTTATTTAGTTGCCTTATACATTTTCAGCAGTTTGGATGGTATTTATCTGGAAAATTCCTATGTCTTAGCATTGTAGCACATCTACTGATCACTTGGTGATCTTGGTATGGTGGCGCTCATAGGTCACATGGGCATTAAATTATTATTCTGGTGCCTTTATTTAAATGCCCAATGATGACTGCTTACAGGTATAGCAAGTTGATATCCTGATGCTACCAGCATTTCAGTGGTGTCTAGCGATGTCTGAAAGTTGCCTTAAAGTCAACAATCAAGTGGTTACAATTTGATGCCAGGAGACTGCCAATCGCTTTTCTGATCAAGCGATGGAAATACATTAAGAAAAAAACATTACGCTGCTTACTACTGTAGTATATGAATATTGACTGCTTTTTATTCGGGGCATGGTTAAAATTATTGGCCTGGGGTGATCTCAAAACCATGGCTATGCCCTGAGGTATGATCTATGTATTCATGGTTTTGAGATCACTGCAGGCCTATAATTTTAACCATGCCCCGAAACAAAGCAGTCAATACATGTTTTATATACCAAATCTTAAGATTCTTGTCATCTGTTTGGTTAAAAGCATCGATTTTGGGAAGAGAAATTAATAGTTTAAATGCGAATGGCATGGATTACAATCTGCAATTTCCGCGTAATTATAGCGCGCAAAAAACATTAACACATGCGTAATGTCATTTTACGCTGGGAACAAAACACACGCAGGACTATGCCCGGGGAATAGTTACTTTTGCGGGCATAGTCAAAATTATGCCCGCGCTTTTAACCAATTAGATGGCAGGAAACTTTAGATGAGGTATTTAATATATCAGTATGATGTGGGTATTAGTGTGCAGTTAAGCAGCTAACTCTAGAAATGTATCAATGTGCATAATTAACCAAACAAAATTGTTTGATTGGCATAACCTGACCGACCCTAAAAATAGACCCAATCCTAGACTTTCTTTCTTTGTTATGAATTCCCGTCGTAAAAGCCTATCCCACAACTTTCTTTCTTCCTTCAAAAAATTGAAATTAATAAGAAAATTTTTAGAAAAGTTCCAAGGTATTTATCATACCTAATTTCCCGCTTAAAATGTGTGTCTAAAAAAAACCGACCGACCTACCCTAATTTTATTTTATGTTACGCCAATCAAACAATTTTTTACGCCTAGGTCAATTTGATGTGAACCCCCTGAGCACTACCTGCCGATCTAACATTGCCTCTGATTGGTCAATTACATGATATCTTTACTTTATATCACCAATCAGAATGGAGCTTTGCAAATAATTCACCCCAATTTTTTTGCATGGGGAAATTATTCTAACAATGTTGCTGATTGGTCCAATTGATAATGAAAACTTCTTTATGGCCATTCGGCAGGTAGACAGGTAGCTCTCATGGGGTTAACAACACGTACGTAGATTTCAAAACATCAAGATGACCATAATGTGCACAAGGATGTTTTCTGTAATTTAAGTTTCAGATATCTGTGACAGCAAATGATAGAGAAATCACCAAGTTTTGAAACACATAGCAATGGAAAGTACAGATTCAAAAGTTGCAATTTTCGCTTCTGTCAATGTTTATCTGTGCTCCATTTCCTTATTTATTATATATTTCTCAGGCATGCATCCTCTGGATCCTCACATTTAATATTTAATGTCTCATATTGACTGATGTCCTGCTAGGACACAGCAGATCTGAGTTTATCTGTAGGATGAGGTCCCATTTTCCGCAGCACCATATGCACTTTTAAGTAAAATTTACGGGTGTGTACCAGATGTGTGTATTCATTGTGATCAGGGGCATAGCCAGGCCTGTCACGGTAGCAGGGGGTGGATGCACCCCCCCCAAAAAATGCCAAAGGCCCAAAAAGTCCCATTTGCGAGCATAGCAATCAAAATGATAGGTTTTATATGCTTTTTTGGTCCAAAAATGTCCAAATCCACCCGCAGTCCAAAAAGGTCCAAATTTTGAAAAAAAAAGGTCCACTTTTTAAATATCAGCACCTCCCCCCCCAATAAATCCTGGCTGCGGGCCTGAGCATAACCAGCTTTCTTTGTCAGGGGGCAAAATAAAAATTATGGGGGAAAAGACAAACAAAATTTTGACCCGGAATATTATCGGAGGGTATTATACGGAAGTCTTGACAGTCTTATAAAGTGTCACATACGTATGGACCAGTATAACATTGAAATCTTTAAAACTGATACACTAAATTCAACCCATAAAGTATCAAAACAATTATAGATGGTCAGATATATCGGGAACTGAAATATATAGCAAAAACTTATTTAATGTATATAAAGCGCAGCTTTCTCCTGCGCATTTTGATACCTCTTTTGTTGCTCTACGATATCATTTGGTTGAGTTATGGGCGTTTGAGTGGCTTCAAGTCGGATTTTGAAAGTTGCACTTACCTCCTATTCAAGCCAAATGCGTTCGTCGTGTACAAACGCGAATCCTGGCAGTGATAGACAGTGATGGTGGGCATACCAAGTATTGAGATATCAGCAGAAAGAGTTCATGAGATAAGTCAGAGATAAGTAAAGGGTAGCAAGTATTGAAGTTGGAAGTCGAAGGAGTAAAATAAAGTTCATGGTTAAGTAAACAGAGCACATCGATGTCCTTTGTCTTGATGGGGTGGGGGTGTGTGTACACGACGAACGCATTTGGCTTGAATAGGAGGTAAGTGCAATCCGACTTGAAGCCACTCAAGCACCCATAACTCGACCAAATGACATCGTAGAGCAACAAAAGAGGTATCAAAATGCGCAGGAGAAAGCTGCGCTTTATATACATTAAATAAGTTTTTGCTATATATATTTCAGTTCCTGATATATCTGACCATCTATAATCGTTTCGATACTTTATGGGTTGAGTTTATTATTGAATTCAGTATTCTGTCATACTAATATTGGTTCAAGTACATTTCTTGCTACTGGTACAATGTATCCCAGTAGTACTACCTGCGGCACGGGTGTGGGGGGATATTTACCTCCTGTTCACCCACCGTAGTTAGGGAGTAACAGCTAAAATGGTTTGCTGAGCTCACCCAAGCTTTCTTGCCTTCACCGATAGTTCAGCTTCTCTAGACCCTTCGATACTAACAAGCGAACAGTGTACCAGTTTGCTGATTATGTATCAGAGCCCAAATCAGCAGGATTATAAACACTTTTATAAACCATTTTGGCTGTTCTACCTTAGATGCACATACCTGATGCAGAAGCATCCACATAGTCCTTGGCAGATTTTTTTATCTGTACAATTCTGCAACCCAATATACAACTGCACTTTGGTATATGTTGCACATAGGCCTATACAAGAAGAAGAATAAAGCAAAATTGTAAGGGGTAGCCCGAGAAGGGTAGGCAAACTCTGGAGCAGGATTGGAGTTGTCTCCAGTGGAGTAGCATGGGTCATCATATTGGGGGGCACTGACAATGATTAGGGGGGGGGGCACCGGGCATGATTGGGGGCACAAGCCATTTTCCTACGGGATTTTCTAAATTTTGCAATCGATTGGGGCCCCCACCCCCGTGCCCTTATGACGCTACGCCACTGGTTGTCTCCCTAACCATACCAAAGCGGCAGAAGTGGGTAAGTGCAATAACTTCCATGTGTAGCTGTCATGGCCAAATGTTCACAAGGCAGCTATTGCACTTGCCCACTTCTGGCACTGAGCAGTCGAATGGTTTACTTTTTATGTGTCCGTGTATCCGCGAACTTTGAATACATCCCCATTTTAATCTCATTTTGCAAACTCTTCAGGATAAACACCCCTAATTTTAGTGATTTCGTGAATTTTTTGCCCTTCTACATGACCAGCTGACAATGCCTCTATTTTCTAATATACCCCTTTTTGATGGAAACGCATTAATTAACGTACGGCACCCGCGGTTGTATGCATCGTATAATTTATGTGATCTAAATGTAATGTGCCCCAAATGGAATAATGAAACTGTGATTCATAAATGAATTGAATAATGAAACTACAATTATTTATACATGAGATTGGTGAATAAAGAGCACCCTTTTTTCAATTTTGTGAACAAGTGTATGAAAAAAGACCCCTTTTTACTGTATTTCTTGAATCACGTTTCTTTATCTATACTTCCTTTTTTTTTTTTGTATGTACTTTTGAATATTCATGTGCAATATATTTTGATGTTATATTATAATTATTGTATATACCAGTGATAAAGTGTAATAAATAAATAAATTTATCTGCAAATACCCCTAATTTCGCAAAATTTCCGACGAGAATAAGTACCAGCGGATACACGGGAGTGCCGGAACCAGACTATGTGTGTGTGTGTGTGGGGGGAAGGGGTTGTGTGTGATGTAGGTCTGTGAGGGTGTGCATTTGCCAAGGCAGTGGCGTAGCATCATAGGCACGGAGGGCATGTGCCCCCCCATTTAGAAAATCCCATAGGAAAATTGCCAAAAACAGCTTGTGCCCCCCAATCATGGTGGGTGCCCCCCCCAATTGGATGACCCACACTACGCCACTGTGCCAAGTGATTGTGTATCTGTGAGGGCGTGGGGTGTATATGTACCACACCGATGAAGTGTGTGTCTACATTTTGTGTTTTTATAACTTGTGTCTTTAATGCTGCCGTACTATAAAATATATATTTTGTGCAGCTGTGCCTAGTTCAGTGGATCTTGACCACCCTCTTAAAATATATATGAAATAAATGACATTTCTTTGAACATAATAAGTCTTTTATGCATTCTTGCCACATTTGTATGAATAATCTTTATATTAGTTTCAGTGTCAGGGCTAAAAGCCTTAAAAAAATCACTGTGGGACCATTGGTGTGCACAAAAGGGGGTCACGTGCCCTCCTTATTTTTGTCAATCGAGGGAAGTGCACCAATTGGGGGAAAATTTTGTAAATTAGCTATTATTACGGCAAGTGAAGCGATCTTCGAATTTTTGAACAATCTGGGGAATTGAGACCCCACCCCCACTTTTAAAAACCAGTGGACACCACTGTGTCGGCCCACAGATTACTAATATTGAATGTTGACTACTAATTATTTGTCATGCATATTTTAGCAAGTTTTAGCTCCAGCCTTATAAAAGTGTCGCATAGAAGTGGACCGATGTAACATTAAAAGGGCATTTCGTGATCCACAGCCTGATTACTAGGGGAGCTAGAAGCACCTTCTTTGCACCTCTACCCCCCCAAAAAAAAACCAACCAAACCAGCTTTTTTAGATTCCTGAGATGACCCCAAAACATAATGTTCCCAAAAATATAATGACCTTTGCCAGGAATCAGTTTTCCCGAGACAATCGGAGCAACTTTAACTTTGACCTGACCTTTGACCTCAGATGACCTTTGCAATTTCATACTTTCCAAGTGCTGGGATTGTTGTCCCCGAGTTACAGCCTGATCGCAGCAACTTTCAATTTGACCTTCCCTTTGACCTCTGATGACCTTTGCAGTTTCATACTCCCCAAGTGTCAGGAATCATTTTTCCCCAAGTTCAATCTCAATCGGAGCAACTTAACAATTGACCTGACCTTTTGCCTCAGATAACCTTTACACTTTCATACTCCCCAAGTCGGATCATTTTCCGCAAGTTAGGCCAAAAACAAAAGATGTTTGCTTGCCCTCAAGTTCAACCAACTGACCCTAATTTTTGGATGACCTTTACAGTGTTATTCTCCAGTGTCGGGGATCAATTGGTAAGTTACAGCCCGATCGGAGCAACTTTAAATTTTATCTGACCTTTGACCTCTGATGACCTTTGCGGTTTCATATTTCTCAAGTGCAGAGGATTGTTTCTGGTGAGTTACAGGCCAATCAAAGCAACTTTAAATTTGACCTGACCTTTGACCTAGTCATGACCTTTGTGATTTCATACTCTCCAAGTCAAGTGTCAGTGATCAATTTCCCCGAGTTCTGAGCAACTTTGAATTTGACCTGAGCAATTTCCCCGAGTTCTGAGCAATTTTGAATTTGACCTTACCAGGCAGAACCTGACTTTTTGTAAATTTGGGACCCCCCCTCCCTTCTGAAGAAAATGCCAGACCTAACTTGAGATTTTCTGAAACAAATTTGACGATATTTTTGCTTTAATCTGCAAGTGCAATTCCAGGTATAAAAATCTCAACTTCCTTAAAAAGTTGAGATTTGTATAGGCTACCACTGGAAACCTCTCTGGCTACATAATGTTTATATGTACAAAAAATTAGATTAGCCTAATTCGTTTAGCAAAAATATCATGAAATTTGAATTACGTTCTGGTAGGCCCCGTGGTAGGTCTACACCAGAACGAACTTGATACCAGGCCTGGTGATTACAGCACATTCATGACATTCTCTATCATTGGGAGCAGTGCAATATCCCTGGTGTAATACACATATAAATCATGCATAGGCCTATCTCGTAAACATAGTCAGAATCAACTGAAATTTTGGAAATAAGCTTTTTTCGTTGTGTTCCGTACCCCCCTAAATTAGAGGCATAATTAATATTAGGCCAGTAGTTTATGTTGTGATATGGTATGTGGCCGAGGTAACCAATCACACCACCACATTGGGTTCGTATATTTTAATGCACTCGGTGTTTCTACCGGTCCCGACTCAAACCAGCTCAAACGATTCTAGAAGTTTTTCTCACAAGCCCCGCCTACTTTTCCTGCTTTATCGGCAACCCGGAAGTAACTGTTTCCATTGGTTTGTGTGGGAAAATACCAATATTTGGCAGCGAATTACAGGAATTCCAGTCGTAGATCTCGACTGAAATGGATATATGAGGTAAATAATACTTTCCTTTATGTAATATCAAAAAATTGTAGGAGATCTAGGACCAGTTTGGTAGATAATCGAGTTGAAATGTGGGCATGTTTTTGGTATAATGCCTGTGTATAAGAACTCAATGGGAATCTCAAGCTTTCGGCTAGGCTAAGTTTTAGTCTCGGCATTATCAACAATATTTTGTAAATTTTTCTCGTAAATCGACTCGTCCATGTGTGGTATACACTCTCTTTTCCATTTAAATAGTTAAGAATGGAAATTTTGGCCTTACGAGCGTAACAATTACGAGGTATTTGTCCGCGGTTTCGATTCTGCTCCCTTCGCCAGTAGTGCAAGACTGTGGAATTCGGCAATATCGAGATAGAATTTTCACGAGTTCATACCCTAAAATGCACTTTATCACTGATTGTCTCCCAACGAGTGTTTGTTTATTAATAACAAATGTCTTCATTACAAAAGAAAATGTCCAAACCTGTTAATTTAGATTTTAGTTATGAGAATTCCCAAACATAAACCACCTTCAAAATGCTGTAATAAAACACTGTGATTTGTTTACCTCTTTGACGAAGTATGTATAATTTATACTACTACTGTACGTGTAATTTTTTGCTTGTTAAATATTTTTAACACTGCATTTAGGGGTTGTGCAATAATTATGAGCTCCGGGGGGGGTACAATTTCCAAACGGCTCGCCAAAAATTGCTTGCCCCCCCCCTCAAAATCGCTTGCCCCACCTCTTGGCCCGCCAAAAAATCTTTACCCCCTCCCTTTGCACATGCCAAATTTTTGGGATCCCAATTTGCAAACCTTAAATGGTTTATACATGTTGCGAGTGCAGCGATCGAGCGAGCAGGAAAATGTGTATAAAATTTAAGCGTTTCCGTACGGTTTTCCTAAGCCTTTTTAGAGCATTTTATTTAAAAGGCGCCGCAAGAATGTGTCCCAAAAATCATTTGCCCCCCCCCTCGGCTTTCTTGCCCCCCCCCAATTTTACCCTCCCCAGGGCTCATAATTTTGCACATTGCACAGCCCCTTAGTGAAAAAAGTAAGTCTGTAATTAGAAATTTAAGGACCTAGGACCTGGGGCTAGGAATATAAAAGTGAAATGAAGGGGTGGGGGTAAAATAAGGGACCGTTCACAAAAACTTGTAAGGGGGGGGATTTGGCGCAAAAAGGGGGATCTGAAATATTTTTTCAGTGCCCCCCCCTTTCAGACCTAATATTATTTTCAGGGCCCCCTTTTTGGCCATGATAAATGAATGTCAACCCTATAGAAAATAGTGTAAATTAATTTTCTACAAGAAAAATTAAGGTGTAATTTTTAAAGCCCCCCGGCAATTTTTCTTTTGGCATTAGGCCCCCCTGTTACAAGTGTTTGTGAACGTTCCCAAATATGACACCTAAATGAACCCTGTGGTGTGCGACAGACTGGGGGGTTAATAACTTGCCCCATAAATGAAATCAATCAGTGCTGAATGACACCGCACCACAGGGGGGGTCAGGGGTAACATTCTCCAGTGACGAAACTAGACTTGCGCAATCAAGAGAACAGTTAGCTGGGGGTAAATCTGCCACCACCACCAAAGGGGGCTGGGGAAATGCTGATTTTTTATTGAAGAATGTGTTCATTTGGGGAAGTGTGACTGGGGGCAAGGATTTCAAACGAAGCTGCTGTAACAGCCCCACGCTGGAGGTATTGTGCCACTGTCCCAGCTCTACCCTAACAAATTTTCTAAAATCCTATTTTCCTTTTCAGACCTGCCAAAAGATGAGAGCTACTGTACAAGTAACAACCAACTGCCAGTCACCATTGACCAATGCCCCTGTGAGCCATTCCATGTCGCTTTTTGCAGCAGAGGCAGACAAAACAAAGGACTGAAATAACGGAGTTCAGAAACGCACTTCACTATGTTGCTAATTGAAGAACAATACTACATGTAGTATTAAAAGTCGGGACTCATAAATTAGGTGTAATGGAATGTGTAAAAAATTATTCAGATCTTGTATTAGAAATATTCAATCTAGACAGATTAGAATACAATTTAATTCAATTTTAATTTAAGGGGTACTACACTCTGTGGTAAATTGTGACTATTTTTGAATTTTCTCAAAAATAATAACACACTGGTAACAAAGTTTTGTATATTATTGGGGCAAGGAATCCAATTACTACACTGAAATATCATTGACTCAAGACAAGCGGTTCAGTATATATGTTAGGAAATGAGGTACATCCTAACGGTACCTTATTTCTTATCATAAATAACGTACTGCTTATCTTGGGTCACTGAAATTCCAGTATAGTAATTGGACTCCTTGTCCCTATAATATACATAACTTTTGTTACCACTGTGTTATTAGTTTTTAGAAAAATGCAAAAATAGACACAAATTTATCGAGGGGTGTAGTACAGTACCCCCTTAAGGGATTAAAAATTGCTTAGATTGATTTTTAACCCCTTAAATTAAAATCAAATTAGATTGAATCGAATTGGATTTTTAAAAATCGAAGCGATTTTTAAAATCGAATTAGATTGAATTCTAGATTGAATGTTTCTAATTAGAGAATAAAGGTATTGTTTTTAACCGCTGGAGTGCATCTATCGTCTCATATAACACGGGCGACATCATTATTTTAAGTAAAACAACGAGGCCGTGTTATATGCGATGATAGATGCACGAGAGCGGCTAAAAACAATACCTTTATTCTCATTCTTAAACACTTCAATTCAAATAAAAATATCAAAAGTATTACAAATTTTAATCAAATTAAATCCTACATTTTGCAAGGAATTATACCTAGGGCTTAAAATCGATCAGTCCCGTTGTTGCTATGCGCCTCCGATTGGTTCAAATAGCGAGTACGCGTTTCGCGTCAATGCACACGCGCTGACCCGCGTGATATCGTGTCATATCACACGGGTAAGAACTAATAAGATAGCAGGAACATTCTCAAGTGTTTAAGAATAGATTAGAATTCAGTTAAATTTCATTTAAATGTTTTAATCCAATTTTGGACTTGTCTCTGATTACAATCACTAGTAGACTGACTTTTTTAGTTTGAGGAATTTGTAGGGAACGTATACTGGATATCTTCCATCAAACAATAGTAGAGGCTAGTAAAAAAATTCCCATCATTTATTCTCTATTAATTAGTAGGTGTGATGAACTATTTTGGCTTGATTGTTTATTGATGCCAAACACAAGCCAACACAGAACTTCATTCTTCATACTTTTTTAATTAAAAAAATAGTGCTTTTTATTTTTTTAAATTTCTTACAGATCTCAAAATAAACTGATCAAAACTACATACCGGCCGTATTCACCATGCTTTCTTGTTTTGTTTTTTCATGAACTCTTGTCTTTTTTATATAGTGTAAAAATAACTTTAATAATGAATTGCAAGTACAAAAAGATCATTTGTTTGTCTATTGGCAGTCACTAGTCTTTTGGGAAGGCTTGTGTGCAGGCCTCGAACTTCAATGTTTTTTTTGGGGGCCTTGAAAATGGGTGCCCCCCCCCAAAAAAACAACATTGAAATTCGAGGCCTGCACACAAGCCTTCCCAATTTCCCAAAAGACTAGCGAGGGCACCAAGGCCAACAAGTGATGAAGAATGCCTTGAAAATGATAAAGATATGGGGCACCAAGGCCAAAACTGAAATAGGGCAGGCAATGGCCTTGGTGGCCTCACTGCAATTCAAGCCCTACTTAATATGGTACTTTCACAAAAGACTAGCATTGACTGACACCTGCCAATGCTAGTCTTCATGAAAGAAATAGTTTGTCTGCCAATAATAAAGCATTTACAAGTCGAAGATTTAGGACCAGAAGGCCCTATCTGCAATAGCTGCCAGGTGTCATATTTTAGATATGTACACTACATAATACAAAAATTATTGAGATGTCTACATGGCAGCTATTGCAATTGGGGCCTTCTGGACTTAAACCCTTGAAGTGGATACTCATCATATTTGTAGTATCCAGATTTTTAATTATTGGAATGAAGGTACACCTAACCCATCACTGCCCCCCCCCCCCCCACAGTCCCCACACCCACCGGAACCCTGGCTATTCATTATATTAGTTTGCCTCAAGTTCGGTAGTGACGTTGGTGCAAAATTTTGTGGGCCGGGGTGGAGTATTGAATCGCACTCGTAAAGTTAATTGCGTAGAGCGCACATGTACAATGTTGGTTTTAGGGCTCTCAACTAACAGGTAATTATGTACTCTGGTACCTGGTTGAATTTTCGGGCGGGAATCCGGGTACCCGAAAATAAAAAAATAACAAAATCTAAAAAAAATTACTTGTGCTTCTATTGAACAGGCAGGGACAAATTGAATTAGTATTCATTGCTAGCTGTTCAATAGAAGCAAAAGTAATTAAAATGTACAACTTAATTCAATTTTTAATTTTTTTTTATATACCGTAGCAGTATTTCTCTTGTTTCCAAACTTGAATAATTTAAGGCCTGTAACTGCCAGGTTATTTTTTCAAATTTTGTAAAAAACAAAATTGGCATTTTTCAGGTACTTTAACCCGGGTAGGCCAAGAACAGGCGGGAACTCGGAATTGGTTAGCGCCTTAGTTAGTTTGTATGGCACAACCGCGAAAAGACATTGATGTCATAGGCCTACCGAACTTCAGGCAAACCAAATAAAAGTGCCTGCACATTGAACATTTCCAATCATTCTGTGCTATAATTTACAGTCTACAAAATCTATAAGGAACTCTGCATTGTACTTGTAGGCATCACATGTCAGTGTCACTTATTGTTTAAATAATTGGAGTTCATATTTACTACTGCATCGTGCATGTAGTTAGTTTATGCACAACATGTATTGCTATGCAAGTATTTAATTTCTTTTAAAATGTTCAACCTCCAGATCAGATTTTTCTTTAAAAAATTAAATTGTTGACTTTTTTGCGGTCCAGCAGCATGATGGGAGAGTTTTAAATGCATGCAACAGATGGTTAACAGATGCCAGCTGTTCACTTCAAATCATTATCTTTTCGGTCTTTCAAGAATTGCGCTATTATCCTCAGTTGTTCTACTGCACCTGGAAATGAGAATAAAATAAATTGTAAAATAATATTAGCCAATGATAAATTACATATTATTATCCATGTATCAGGATTATAGACTGCCTTTTACCATGGACAGCATCAAGCGATGCTATTAGTTTCATTCTTATAACTCGGATGCACTCGCTTTTAAAATTGAAAATCACATTGCCACGATTTATTAAAAATTCCTGTAGTAGGTTGCAGAATAGAAGAAAAATGGCGATACAGATCACCGTGGTGACAAATGATGCATTGCTTTTTTGTACAGTAACTGAGTAAGGGGCTGTGCAATAAGGGGGCTGGCATTTTCTTTGGAAGTGGGGGTCACAAAAATACTGGGGGGTCATAGAATTTTCAGACCAAAAATAGGGGGTTATAATTTTTTAACACCCAAAATAGGGGGGTTATAGAATTATTAAGGGCTGGTGACTCAAAATTTTACAGCTCAAGTGCCTGCATTGTTTAACCATGAATCGAAGTGTGCATACAATCTATGCACAATTTTTACACGCTCCGCGCGCCTTCTTTACACTTACAATAAAAATTTTAACGCGCGCCTTCTTTACACTTACAATAAAAATTTTAACGCGCTACACACACTTTCTTCACTATTAAGTTTTAAGTTTTGACGCGCTCCGCGCCTTTAGTTCCGGCGATGAATAATTTTTCTTGAGTCTGTGTAGTTGGAAGGGGGGTCATAAAATTTTTCGATCTGTGATAGGGGGGTCGTAAAAAAAAATTGCCCGCGATAGGAGGGGTCATAAAAAAATTGACTCCGGTCACCGACATTTATTATATTCAAGGTTTATTACAACAATGCATATGGCAGCCAAAAGGCTGAATTACATACATGCTACAAAGAAATTGGCAACAACAAAACACTAAATATATCTTACAACAGCATGAAATCCAAAACGAAATCACATACAAACTATATATAACTGCAAACAAGCTAGCAAGAAATTATTGACCTGCTCCTGAAGCATCCTTGTTCCACAGCTGAACCATGTATGGGATGGGACTACGCTGCGTATCTTTGAGTGCGCACCTTGGGTAAAGACAGGTGGTTAGCGTTTCGCAGGTTCCTACCAGTCCCCTTCCTGTAACCTGGAAGCCAGATACGGAAGTCAGGATGCTCCAGGAGTTTGTTGGCAAACTTAAGACAGATTTGATCGCGACGTGATCTCAGCTCAGTCAATTTGCAACGTTCTAGAGCATCTTGATAAGATGTGTATTTGAAGCCCAGCATGATTTTGCATGCCCGCTTTTGGACGCCAGCTCCAGGGCGTAATGCTGCTGCTCGGTCAAACCTGGATGCCACGCTGGAACAGCGTACTCAACAAGCGGTCTTATAAAGCCTATGTAGATGGTTTTAAGGTCATCCAGATCTAGACCGAACCGCTTCAGCGTGGTGAGCATGAACAAACGCCCTGTAGCTCTTTTGATGACATCTGTAGTGTGCACATCCCATTTAAGATCCTGAGTTATCTTCACACCCAAAATTTTGACACAATCAGTAGATTGCAATTCGACACCAGCAAGTGTCAGTGGTTGATGATCTGATTGAGTATGACAAAAATTAATATCCATGAACATGCATTTTTTTGGGTTTAATGTCATCTTATTGATGTTAGCCCATTGATCAAATAGATTCAAATTATCCTGGATACTAGATCTTTGATTGACAAAGGTGTTCTCAACAATAGTGAGATCATCAACGTGTTTAAGCACCAGTTTGTTCTCATCTGTAGTTTGAGCAGCGTCATTAACCTGACAAACAAATGTGGCAGGGCCTGTAAGTGTGCCCTGGGGTACACCACCTGTAAGATTGAGCCATGCAGAAAGGCAGTCTTGATATCTAACACACTGAGACCTCTCTGGAGAAAATTACAAATCCAGGGGATTATGCAAGATCTGGCTCCCATTTGAATTAATTTTGGAATAGCAATGTTGTGATCCACGCGATCAAACGCCTTACTAAAATCTGTTATTGTAACTCTGGACATGCTTTTAGTATTTTCAGCGTGAGACAAAATATTATCTACAAGTCTAACAAGATAATGAGAGGTGGAATATTTCTTTCTGTTTCCAAATTGATTACTATCAATATGAGGCTCAATGTCCTCCATTAGCCACCCAATAATGTATGATTCCGCCACTTTGGCAAAATGGTCTGTCAAAGAGACAGGACGGAGTTGGTTCCAAACAGGAGGGCTAGACTTAGGGATTGGGACAACATATTTGGGACCCCCCCTTCCGAAGAAAATGCCAGCCCCCTAATTATGAGCCCTGGGGAGGGCAAAATCTGTGGAGGGTAAAATTGGGGGAGGGGGGGCAAGAAATGTTTGGCGAGCAGAAAGGGGTTGGGCAAGCAATTTTTTGCAAGCCAAGAGGGAGGGGCAAACAATTTTTTTTGGCACACATTCATGGGGCGCCTTTTAAATAAAAGGCTTTTGGAAAACAGGACGGAAACGCTTATATATGTAAATGTTCCTGCTCGCTGCGCTCGCAACATATACACCATTTGAGGTTTGTAAGTTGGGATCCCAAAAATTTGGCATACGCAAGGGGGGGGCAAAGAATTTTTGGCAGGACGAGAGGGGGGAGGCGAATTTTGACGGGGCGAGAAGGGGGGGGCAAGTGATTTTGGCGAGCCATTTGGAAATCCCCCGGCTCATAATTATTGCACAGCCCCTATGTCAATGATGGCTGCAGAGCTAGAAATATGCAGAATTTGAAAACAGTCATTTGCCCATAACATAGCTAATTTTTGACATACAATGTACAGACATGGTGGCAAGACCCCTCATTTTTTTGAGTTAAATCATCACCTTTTTAAACAAAATAATTTTGCAAAAAAAAAACATTAAATGTAAAGGACCGTTCACAAACACTTATCTGGGGGCCTGATGCAAGCAAATTTTAGCACGAAAATTTTTCGTGCCCCCCCCCCTTTACAGACCTCGAAAATTTCAGGGCCCCCTTTTGACATGAAAATGATGGGTTAACCCCCGCCCCCCGCACTTCGTGCATCCACAGGTATTCATGCTTGTCGGTGAACTTTAAAACACCCCTTTTGCATCTCATTTGCGAAGTTTTTAGGGAAAAACACCCCCCCCTTTTTAGCGATTTAGTTGCCTTTGACAATACCCCCCTATTTTCGCTAAAACGCAAACGATATTTCTAATATACCCTTTTCTGGCAGAAATGCATAGGTTGCTCGATGAAAATACCCTTTTTTTCAATTTCACAAACATGTGGTTTGAAAAACACCCCTTTTTGTGTGTTTCATGAATCGCGTTTCTTCATCTAAAACACCCCTTATTTCACGAAATTTTCGACGAGCATGAATACCCGCGGATGCACGGAGTGCTGGGGCCGGGGGTCAACCCCATAGAAAAGCATATAAACTCAATTTTTCCAAGAAAATTTGTGGTCATTTTTTTCAGGGCCCCCCCTCCTATTAAAGGGTCAAAAAAATTCAGGGCCTTTTTGCATCAGGCCGCCCCCCCCCAACAAGTGTTTGTGAACGGTCCCTAATGGTTATATAAAAGAAACCCACCTTGCAGAGTCGTGTATACAACACAATCCAACATACTCTTAGCATGCTCAGCTAGCTGTACACACAGATCAATGCATAATGCATTATGATTATGAAAACACACGGGCAGCCGGCAGTGCAGTACCGGTATTCATCAATGGAATGCAGGATTGGATGTCCGTGGCAATATTTGTCCTTAGTCCATCTTATTATTTGCTTCTATGATACAAGATTAATTGAAAACCTATTGCAAACGTGTCAAAGCACGTCGGTAAACGAGGCAGATAATGCGATGTTGTGTGTGTGTGAATGTCTCACTGGGCGCAGCCATGTTTGTGATCATCGAGGTCAGAGGTGAAATCTGTCAATCAAACTACTTGCGATATTTTAGGGAAATATTTTGCCGAAGGCATTGAGGTGGTGTGGTAACCAATTAGGTTACCTGGGCTTCGCCTGGCCACACACTCACCTTCCGGGACCCTCGATAACAGGAAGGCTATGTTGTGAGTTAAGGAGCTATTCTTAGACTATTGTTGTGTATAGAGCTACCTGGTAGAGGCTACGTGGGCGCCAGACTAATAACAGGGATTGTTGTACGTTCAGGTAACTGAACAGGTTACCAAACAACATTTGTTGTGCATTCCCAGGTTACCAAACAATAATTGTTATGTAACCAAACTGGTTACCAAATAGTTTCTATCCCATGATATAAGCGATCACAAACCCGAGTCGGGGCTTTTTGCAGTTGAGCCGTTGTAGAGGACACACGTTCCAAAAGGGATGTGGCTTTATTATCTCATATATTGCTAAGTACCTGTATTGAGGATCCAGAAGAATAAAAGGATTCCACTAAGTAGGGGAGAGCGGGGAGTGTTCGCCCTATTTTTTTCTGACCAGCCTAGCGATGTCAATTTTAAGGTTAGGGATGACCTGATTAGCCCATGTGAAAGCCCTATGTCGATCTTAGCTATATAGCCTACGGCCACAATCCCAGACCTATAGGCCTTACAATAGCAACAGGACAGAGCAAACAAAAAAGTCGAACTTTTTCAGTAGTTTTACCTTGTTTAATGGTTTAATTATCAATATTTTGCATAATACGCTGATGGGGGCAGGTTCGCCCTCCAGTTTGGGGTAAGTCCGCCCGGGGAAGATATAGGGCGAACATGCCCCATCCTCAAAAGGGCGAACAGAGCCCCTTGTGCACATTTTTGTATTTTCTTCAGGGTATGCAAAACACAAATCGAATAAGGAGATTATAACTGCATTAAATCTTTGACAAATCCCATATGTTCCCAATACAGATTTCCATTAAAACCATCTGTATTTATGTATCAATGATAATACAACATTATGAATGCAAGAAAAAATTACGTTTTGGTGTCATTTTTTTGTTTTGGCTGCAGTTCGATGAACACGTCCCTATATGTCGCGTAGCTAATATGAGAAGTTTATAATGACCTATCTCACCTAATTTTGCCACCACCAAATTCCCTGATAGCCGTAGTGCTGAGAAACAAGGGGTGGGCGAACCTGCCCCTAGGGCGAACACTCCCCGCTCTCCCCTAAATGTCACCATGCTCGGACTCTTTTCTTATTAAACTCCCTGATTGTGTACCTCGCCTCGCCCACACGCTACCGTGAGGTACGCAACAATTATGAACAATATCTAATGAAAAATGCATGATCATGATGATAAGGGGGCTGGCATTTGCTTCGGCAAGCAGGGGGTCCCAAATATATCGGTGACCGGAGTCAATTTTTTATGACCCCCCCCCCCTATCACAGGCAAATTTTTTTACGACCCCCTTAGGGGTGGTGCAATAATTATGTGTACCCCCGGGGTGGTGAATTATAGGGGAGGCAAAGATTTTTTGGCAGGCCAAAAGGGGGGGGGCAAGCATTTTTTGGCAGGTCAAAAGGGGGGGTCAAGCGATTGCAGGTCGATAGGTGGGGGCAAGCAATTTTTGGCACATATATTTTGGGCACCGTTTCTATATTACGCCCTAAAAAGGCGTAGGAAAACGTTCAAATATGCAAAATTCAAGTATCAAACATAATTTTCATCCATACTTCATCTGTGTCCCTTGTCGCATTAACTGTCACCCAGCTAATAAATCACTTTTCAGATAAAAAGTCAAAAATGACAATTTCTGTTTTTTCGTAATTTTCACAAAGAAAGACGAGACCCAAAGCGCTGGTAGTAGTACACGTGAGGTACACCTTGAGGTAGCTATTTACCCTAAGGTAGTATAATAGTGCCACCCTTCTCCGTTTAGTTGCAATCGATGTGTCCGGGATTCCCCACAGTCCGGCATTACCCCACTTTCCCCTACTACATCGCTGAGCGATCAACTGATCCACTGAGATAGCTTGCTTTTTGTTACATTGGGGCGCTATTTCATTGGTCAAATACATCGCTCAATGATGGGAGTATAGAATACCGGAATCCTTGCCCTTGCCTATGGCCATGATGCTGTTTTCATGATGTACACAGTCACAAAGGACACACAGTCACACAGATAGGTATGAAAGTTTATTATTTCTGATGATAAATCATTCTTCCGCTAGTTTGCACTGTGACAGTGCCAACAACTGTAAGTACTAACACTGAACCGCCACCGACATGACAAGTAGTTCACCACGTAAACTTGTATGGCATCAGTTCCTTGTACCATTGTAAACTTATTGTCCATTTTCCTATACTAGCTACACAGTGTGTCTGTAAGGGACGCACCATTAGATACTCAGGGGGGGGGGGTAGGAAGTTGGGGTCGGGGAAGAAATTTTTTTCGCCGCCGAAGGCGCTTTAAAGTTTTATTTTTTTGCCGCCTTTGGCGGCAAGTTTTTTTTTTAAATTTCATGCATTTATACACAGTTAGGTGGGGAAGGTTTTTTTTTTTTTTTTTTTAGTGTTGGTGGGGAAAGTTTTTTTTTTTTGCTCATGTAGTGGGGGAAGTTTTTTTTTTTTGAAAAACTTCCTACTCCCCCCCTGAGTATCAAATGGTGCGTCCCTAATTGACGCGTGACCTCAGCACACGGCTCTGTGTTGAAGGTATAGGAAACTTTTTTTAGAACGTCGTCCTGATGTTATTTTTAATTCAATGTCTTAGAAACTCAGATCATCATTTGGAGAAATTTGTTGTGATTACTAATATCTTTTCAAAAAATAAAATAGAGCATGTTTTCAACGTAGTTGTAGGGTTTATATGACATGTTGTGCAAATCTATCACTCAAGAATCTGTGTACTAATTGAATGGGGATTTCATGCCTTCCACGGCCTGAAACTTTCTCTGACTTTGCAACAGCGCCACAAGCGAACCATAAATTCGATTCCTTAGAAACTCACATGTCAATCATCGTCATTTTTTTCTCTATCATGAGTCCAAAAAGCAATTCTATTGGTCAATGTCTTCAACGTAGTCGCCCTGTTTGCATGAGTGACAGTTTTTCCTCAGTTAGTGGCCCTCCCAGCCAAACTCAACCAAGTCAGCACTTGGTTTTCAGCAGACCAATGCATGACCAGTTATTGATTTATTGACGTCATAATTGGCCAGTGCCTTTGTGATAGGCAAACAGTTATTGATTGGCCTAGATCAGTGTTGAGCAAAGAGTTTTTAACCAGGATTAGGGTGATAAAAGGTCGAATTTTATTTTACACAGGGATAAGTTTATGATGCTAGGCCTAGATTACAAGTTATTTAAAGGAGTATTTCGTGATCCTAGCATCCTCTATTTATGTCATTTTTCATTAGATATCCACGAAAAAACCTATTCCCAAAATTTCAGTTGATTCCGATTTTGTGTTCGCGAGTTATGCATGATTATGTGTATTACACTGCTCCACATAGACAATGCGTTGTAATTTCGTTCTGGGGCACCAGAACGAAATTCAAATTTTACGATATCTTTGCTAAACGAATTAATCTGCAAGAAATATTTTGTACATAAACATTATGTAGCCAGAGGTTTCCAGTGATATAAAAATCTCAACTCAAGTTTTTTGAGAAAAGTGGGGTGATGAGGCTGTGGATCACGAAATGCCCTTTTAACAGGGGTGCAAATTGTGTGATTTCTTCCTCAGGAGCAAGGTTTTTAGGCTCAAGATTTCCTCAATCCAGTGGCGTAGATTTCTTGTTGACATCGGGGGCGGGATGATGGGGTTGGAAAATTGTTCTTGAAGTAGGGGAGAGCGGGGGAGTGTTCACCCTAGGGGCAGGTTCGACATGTCTGAGTGAGGGCATGGCATGGCATGGCCATGGCATGGCCATGGCCTGCCCTTAGTTCACCACGTAAACTTGTATGGCTCAAAATTCGGACCGCTCGCCATTAAGTTTACCGCTTTCTGTGTTTTGAAATTTGTTGACGTTTTATTGATCCCCGATTTCCGGTGGATTAGTTTAGCTGTGTCACGTCACATGCATGACGCTAGTTGGTACCAGCCAAACTTCAGAAAAAAAAAATCATGATCGCCGATAACGATGTGATATGGGACTTACATAGGATTACACAGAGATATTTCTTGCCAAAATTTGACCATTTCTAGGTGCGTTATATGAAAAGGACAGTCTTAAGTAAGTAAATGTGCAACGCTTTTGATGTTTTGGGAGACTGGGAGGGATCAGAACAAAAAAATGATGGAGCCTATTCTTGACTGTGTAATATTATTATTCTTTAACCAGCTGCCGTGCGGTAACAGTCTTATACGCGGCCTTATACGATGGACAGATAGTATCAGTTTGTGAATGAGGACATCGTATAAGTTCCTTGTACTAAGGTTCGCCTACCCCTTGTTTCTCAGCACTACGACTATCGGGGAATTTGGTGATGGCAAAATTAGGTGACAAAGGTCATTATAAACTTCTCATATTAGCTATGCGACATAATTCATCAAACTACAGCAACAAAAAAATTACACCAAAACGTAATTTTTTCTTGCATTCATAATGTTGTATTTATCATTGATACATAAATACAGATGGTTTTAATGGAAATCTGTATTGGGAACAGGGATAAATTGTCAAAGATTTAATGCAGTTATAAACTCCTTATTCGATTTGTATTTTGCATACCCTGAAGAAAATACAAAAATGTGCACAAGGGGCACGTTCGCCCTTTTGAGGATGGGGCATGTTCACCCTATATCTTTCCCGGGCGGACTTACCCCAAACTGGAAGGCGGACCTGCCCCATCAGCGTATTTTGCAAAATATTGATAATTATACCATTAAACAAGGAAAAACTACTGAAAAGCATGTTTTTTAAAGTTATGTGGTATCAGTATTACTCATACCACCGTTTATGTCCTAATCCATAATCTCCCCGAAGTTGTAAACATGATAAGTTTAAGTTCACTTTGGACCCCTACATTTTACCCTGACCCAACCCCTGCAACAAATTTAGCGACTCCCCTAGAGAATGAATGCCATGTATACTCTTGCTAAATGTTTGCATTGGATATGTTATTGTTATGCAATGTTTAAACCTTTTTTTGTGATTAGGGTGAACTTACCCCACCATATGGGCGAACCTGCCCCAATATGGGGCAAGTTTGCCACTTTGCAAAACTTTTTTGTTTGCTCTATCCTGTTGCTATTGTAAGGCCTTTAGTTCTGGGATTGTGGCCGTATATAGCTAAGACATAGGGCTTTCACATGGGCTAATCAGGTCATCCCTAACCTTAAAATTGACATCGATAGGCTGGTTAGAAAAAAATAGGGCGAACACTCTGCACTCTCCGCTCTCCCCTGATGCAAATCTAACACTTTTTGGTGACAAAATATGTTCATGCTACAAATGCGCGCGAAAAAATTTACCATATTGAAGCAAAAATGGTAAAATATGATTTAAAAGTGGAATAAACTTGCGAGAAGCGCACAAAATTTGGCACTTTTGGGGCTAAAATGGCCAAATATGAGATCAATTTGGTCAAAAACCCACATACAGGCATCAACATGGGGGGATGAGTGTATGGAGTGATGACGCGACGAGGAAGTTTCTCGAAAGCGCTCCCGGTAAGCGAAATAAACAAGTACCGGTAGTGTTGAAGTATAATTTATTAAATCACTTTCATATCCCTGGGTTTCATGATTAAAGGCCCCAGTGGGCCCATGGTCAAAAACAAAAGTGTCTGGGGGGTGGGGGCAAAGTGAAGTTCAGGGGGGCAAAATCGACAAATTTTGCGCAAAACTGCAGCAAAAAGTGGAAATTTAGGGTTTGTCTCAAATTGGGGGCAAGAAAAAAATATCGGGGGGTAAATGCCCCTTTCCCCCCCCCAGGAGTATTTCGTGATCCTAGCATCCTATTTTTAATAACATTTTTCAGTAGATATCAATGAAAAAAGCTTATTCCCAAAATTTCAGTTGATTCTGTTGCATTTGCGAGTTATGCATGATTCATATTGAAAACTTTGGTGCATCTGCTCACGCCACTTTCAAAAGGTTTTTTAACACAGGAAAATTTATTTAAATGTTGACTTTTCTACTGTGTACACCCTTCCAATAAGCTAATATTTATGTTTTGGATGATCAGTCAAGATTAATAGGAAAATTTTCACGGGAAAATTTTCTGGACATGTGACACCCATGGGCGCAGACATATAGCATTATGGAATGTGACCCCGAGCACAGCGGGTGGTCTTCTAATGTATTTTGAATAGGAAGAATGTCTCCTTCGATGCAAAATAAGTTACTTGTTGGAAGTTAATAATGTTATAATAAGAGTTTCCGTAGATATTTTTTTCCGCAGGTAAATATTTTTGAAATTACGTTTTGATTATATTGTGATTAAGATTGCATAACTTTCAATAATATTGCAATGCACAAATTTCTATCGAAACTGCGGCCAAAAATACTATTCCAATTCATAATAAGACTTGAATAGCGAGGTCACCGCCGGGGGTCAGGGATCAGGCTCGAGGTTACACTCACATTGATACGCATTGGTCACATGTTCAGAAAATTTTCCCGTGAAAATTTACCTATTAATGTTGACTGATGATGGATGTTGAATTCCCGGGGGGGGTCACTCCCATTGTGGCCTGTACACCATCCACAATAATCACCTTTTGAAAAGCACCCTAAACAAGGATTTAACCCTTGGCTAACACGACACCCTAAACAGGGATTTCATTCCTAACATCAAATTTCATACCCTAAATTTCATTTCCGCGTATTTAGAAATTGCAATTTTGCTACCCTTTTTCCAATTTTTCATGTTTTGACACCTAAACGCGATACGCGCGTATCGTGCCTACCACGAAAAATGACCCTTTTACGCGTTTTCATTATCGCGGATGGTGTACAGGCCACAATGGGAGTGACCCCCGGGTTGAATTCACATAATTGATGTAACCGCACAAGATTAATTTTTGTGCCTTGATTTGATATTGATTTGGGGAATTTTTGCTTCATTGCAATTATGATTTTTAAATTAGACCCACTCTTGTTATGTCTGTTTAAAATATAATGTTTGTTGTGAAACTGTGCCCATTGGCCACGCTCACAGTTTTGTTTTCGTTTTGGAATCAGACACAATTTTGGGTCAATCCTTTCATGTAATTATTTCGTGTAAGCTAATGCTAACCCTAATCATAACCCTAAACTAACCGTAACCCTAAACCTAATTTCGTGTATAATTACATGAAGGAGTAACCCCGGGGGAGTAACCCAATTTTGAGACAAAAGAATATTAAAGTCAACAAGTCATTGCTTAAAATTCTTAGACCATGCTTATTTTTTCAGTTTTTATGCAACTTAAAGATGAAGCCCCTTAAGTTCCTTAGGGAATAAGTCAAGGTTAAAATGTATCCATGTAAATTTTGTTCTGTCTGTCATCAAAGTAACAGGTGGAAGTCAAGTCAGTACTTCTGTGGGGGTGTCTACAAAACTAAGACCTAAGACCTAAGACCCAAAAACTAAGACCCTATCTACAAAACTAAGACCTACAAAACTAAGACCTACAAAACTAAGACCTACAAAACTAAGACCTACAAAACTAAGACCTACAAAACTAAGACCTACAAAACTAAGACCTACAAAACTAAGACCTACAAAACTAAGACCTACAAAACTAAGACCTACAAAACTAAGACCTACAAAACTAAGACCCTGTCTACATGTAGGCCCTACAAGACCTACAAAACTAAAGAAGCGTGACCATAATGATTGAATGGTAATCTTTTATGAAAGTTCTCGTCATTACTCAATTATTGCCAATTACTTCACTCAATTATTAATTATTATTACTGCTCAATTATTATATTAAAGTGTTGAGCCCAAACAGTATACCAGCAATACTAGAACAGTTGGCTTTTGCATTATGATGTAATTGTAGTACTTCACCCCTAATTTCACCACAATGACCTCATCCCAATGGCATTGTTCAATAACCTCAATAAAACAATCACAGTACAAAATTTGACCTCAAGTTGGAGAGTATGAGTTTTTGTACCCACATTTTCAAAAAGGTCATTCAATGAATGCACAAATGTATTGGGCTTAAACAACTGCCTTGATAAATGAGCATGTTGTGGATCCTAGTGTATCATGGTAAGGAATAGATGGTCATTTTATTGACCTTGGTCAGTGCTATGGCATGGCAGCAAATAAACTATTGGATAAGGGCTGTGATAAGGGACTCACCATCATATATTTTAACAAAGACCCGGGAAAAGATAAGTAATATTAAGGTCTTTTGGTCTTTAGTGGACAGCCCTGTTACTGTAGCCAGCATGATTTCGCAGATGGGGGGGGGCAGGTGCAGATTTTTCAAATGCAGACCTTTCAGAAGAAAATCTTCATTCTGGCTAAAAGGCTATTGGTATTTTCTATTTTAGACAATTTTTACAAAAAGTTCATGATTTGGGGTATATGCCAAAATTTATTGAAAATTGTGTAATATTTTGCCTAAATTTGAAATGGGCTAGGGTTCGCGGGTCGCTGCCCCCCCACTCTGTATGGGCCTGTATGTGAGGTTGCAGAGACCGTAGTTTTCTTTGAGAAGTTGGACACAGCAATGTGTCAGAGGTCATGTGGGAGTCATTTAGGCCTATAGAGAACATTTGGTGAAGCTTAAGTAAGCTATTTAACCTTAGGATTTAACAGTAATAAAAGCCATAAAAGGGGGAAGTGTATGTAATTACACCAATATGTAAAATAAGATAGATATTAATGTCAAGCCAACTGTTAATATAAAGTTCAACCAATGCACTATTGTCATTATTGTGGCTCACAATAGACCCTTCACAATTAATTTGTAGCATCCAGTCATGTTTGATGATATTCAAAAAACAAGTGAGACAAGTGTTTTACACACCAGATCAGATCAAAGCTATGCATAGTGGTGAACATGGTGAAACTCACAAGATTTGATCCCCCCAATGTCCAATTTTACTAGTCCCTAATATCTGGAAGTAGGCCTACCCTTGGTTGTCAATTAGCACCTACACAGGTGGTGTCACTTTCTCTCATGGCAAAAAGCACATTGTACCATAGACTGTGATTGTACTGGAATGTTCATTGTGTCAAGCTATTTTAAAGTGGGTTTTTTAATACCATATTTCACCAGAAATTTGTAAGAAGTATCCCCAGTTTCAGTGAAAAATCTCAATATCAAAGAGGAAAATGCCATGTAATTAAATCATAACAAACAATTAAATCATGCAGCACCAATTTTTGAATTGATCATAAGGCCGTATAAAATTAATGTTTTGGTTCTCGTCCGAAGGATTTTCATGAATTGATGAGGGAGGGAGGTGTTTTATTTTTTTTTTTTTTTCAATTTTAAATTAGCATTGTCAGTAGTTTTCTGTCTTCTCCAACAGTGCTAGTGGAAACGATGAGGCCCTTTTTTTTTTTTTTTTTTTCAAATGTGAGATTCTGAGGGATAAACCCCCTAGAGTACCACAAAAAGACTTGGAAGTGATGCTTGTTCTCTAATACAGGGTGATTTAAAATGAACTGTACCCAACTTTACCCAATTTTTGTTATATATTTGCGGATATTATACATATCAAAAATACTATCATAGAAAGCAGTGATAAGTGTTCTGTAGTAGAAATTTTGAATTTGGATAATAAGTGGTTTTAGTCAGAAGATATCGCATTTTCAAGTTATCATCCCATTTTAGACCAACACACGGAACTAAGTTTATCAGTGTTCTCTACCGCAGTAACAAAATGCATCTACCAGCAAAACCAAGACAAATTAAAAAAATTATTTTGCATTATTAAATCAATAATATTCAATTACAATGTCAGGTTTGCAAAGATTACATGTTAGAACGAAGCGAAGGACCCGTTGACTTGAAATTGTAGAGGGAAATTTGAATTCAAATAGAAATGGTGCTGGTGCAATATCCATATACTCGAAATTGAGACCTGATATTTTTCACCAATTAATAGGAAACATAGCCTACTACCTTATTACAGTTTGTAATATAAAATTATTTAGATGTCGGTAAGTATTTAATTCTAATTGTATTTATTTATCAATTCATCTTTTTTTAAATATTTTTAAATAAACATGCGCAATTTATGTTGAACTGAAAGTGTCTGAGGGCAGCTGAGTGAGCAAAATGCTGTAGAACAGATAGTTTGAATAAAATACTCATCCGTGTGCAACATCGTTTTCAGTGTGTTTTCTAAGAATGTACCTTTCTTCAAAACCATTAGAGGTAAAGACATGATTATTTCACCAATAATAGGAAACATACTATGATATTACAGCTTACAAACACACATTATTTTAATGTCGGCAAGTATTTAATTTTAATTTTTGAAGTTGGGTACAGTTCATTTTAAATCACCCTGTAAACTTATTTATATGTATGAAGATTTCATAAATCATTCCAAAGTCTAAAAAATTGAAAAATCTAAAAAAAAAAAAAAAAATCTGACAAATCCCAGAAATTGAGGAGGGAGGGACGAGAACCAAAATATTAATTTTACACGGCCTAATGGTCACAGGTCTTAGTTTTGTAGGTCTTAGTTTTGTAGACAGGGTCTTAGTTTTGTAGGTCTTAGTTTTGTAGATAGGGTCTTAGTTTTGTAGGTCTTAGTTTTATAGGTCTTAGTTTTATAGGTCTTAGTTTTGTAGGTCTTAGTTTTGTAGGTCTTAGTTTTGTAGGTCTTAGTTTTGTAGGTCTTAGTTTTGTAGGTCTTAGTTAATTTGTAGGTCTTAGTTTTTGGGTCTTAGGTCTTAGGTCTTAGTTTTGTAGACACCCCTTCTGTGGAGAACTGGCCAACAGGCCGACTTCCTGTTTAAAGTTTTCTTTGTAACTTATAAAGTTCTTACAAAATGTAGATTTGTGTTCATGTATATTTTGATAAAATGACAAGGGACAAATGTTTTGAAATTCTGGCCCTGGCATATGCACATTTTATAAATGTAACATTTTATCATTGTTTATGTCAGGGTGCTAGTGACCTTCTCTGTCCAGACAGGGGATTATTAAATATTAGCAAAGATCCTAAATGTTTTAGGATCTTTGGATTAAGACACCACATGCCCATTCAGTCAACATGTTCAGGGTTGTCCTTCACATGCTTGTTTTGTCATATGGTTTTGTTTTCTATCAAAAACATTTGCTCCCACATTTCATTGTATATCAATTATTGGTTTTACCTAGCCGGGACACCGGCTAGGTCTTGAAATGCTACCGGATCTTTCTTTCTTTCTTCTTCTTCTGGCAACAAATTTCAAAATGCTTCTTCCCTTACATGTTACATCCTACAATGACGTCACTTGCACATATGCATCGTCTATATCCAGTGTCTATAGGGTGTTCACAGATTTGTGGTCAAAGGTCATTAAGGGGTCATTTCCGGTATAAAACCAAATATCTTCAAAATGCTTCTTCTTCCACAAATTATATGTGATGGTGACATGCTTAGGTCATGTGACTTGACTTTGGTTGGTGTCTATAGGGTGTTCACAGATAAGGGGTCAAAGGTCATTAAGGGGGTCATTTCCGGTCAGAATGCTAAAAATATTCAAAAAATCACTGTCTTTACAAATTACATAGCAGAGTGTTGTCATTAGCACACATTTATTGCTACTAACCAGGGTCTTTGGGGTGTCTACAGTTTCGGGGTCAAAGGTCATTAAGGGGTCGCTTCCGGTCAAAAACCAAAAATCATCAAATATGTTCATTTTTTTTTATATCAAAACGTAACCAGATCAGAGTGACATAAACTTCATATATGCATTAGTGTTACCCGGTGTATGCACAGTATTTTTATTTTTTTGGTTAACGGTCATTTAGACGTCATTTCCGGTTTTAAGCTAAATAACATCAAGAATTTTTATCTCCATAACTAAGCATAGTAGATATTTTTAATTTAAACTGTAACAATGCATTTTCTAGGTGTATATAAGGTTTTTTTTATATTGGGGTCAAAGGTCATTAAGGAGGTCAAAACGTCAACTTTGCAAAAAAATGTTTAAAATTACGGAAAAGTAGCTGTAACTCAGCCTATGGAAGACGGTTGTTTGAGACGTAACACAGTTCTAACTTTCCCGACGTCAATCAAATTATGCAAATAAGCGTGGCTGCTTATAATCATGTTGTAACCACAGATCTTGAATCTGTGTTGCAATATGTTGTAACGGTCATATTTTACTGTGTGTCCTTGATTGGTTTATTGCATGTCTTTGTGTTTGCCGAATCATCAGAATTTACTACATGCATACACGCTAGCCAGTACAGTACAGTAGAGCTAGGCACCAAGGCCAATGCATGTACGCGTAGTCATGTACAGTCATGTAAATAGATCATATTAATTTTAATACGTACCTGGCATGTAAATAAATCATATTAATTTTAACAGGCCTACGTAGGCCTACCTGGCATGATATGCCAGCGCTGACCACACTCAACATTACAATCAAATTATGATCATGTTATATACCGTAGCTTAGGCATATTTTGCAAACTTGTACTGGTATTATTTCACAAATTGTGTGATTTCTTAAATTTCAAAGTGATATTTCATTTCAAAATGCACCGTCCTGCACCCATAGCCTACTCTTGTAAGCCGAAATCATATTAATTTTAACAGGCCTACGTAGGCCTACCTGGCATGATATGCCAGCGCTGACCACACTCAACATTACAATCAAATTATGATCATGTTATATACCGTAGCTTAGGCATATTTTGCAAACTTGTACTGGTATTATTTCACAAATTGTGTGATTTCTTAAATTTCAAAGTGATATTTCATTTCAAAATGCACCGTCCTGCACCCATAGCCTACTCTTGTAAGCCGATTTCCTTTGACAATGCACCGTCCTGCACCCATAGGCCTACTCTTGTAAGCCGATTTCATTTGACAATGCACCGTCCTGCACCCATAGGCCTACTCTTGTAAGCCGATTTCATTTGACAATGCACCGTCCTGCACCCATAGGCCTACTATTGTAAGCCGATTTCATTTGACAATGCACCGTCCTGCACACTGTACAGGTTAGGCCTACAGCATGCAGCAAGACGCCGCATGCGCTATGCCGCATAGTTCGAAAATAAATAAACAAGTTAAAATTAAAATATGAAAATAACATAGGCCTAAGTGGTTAAATCGGGAAGAAAGAAAATAACAAGTATTTAAATGAATTAGTTAAATCATTAGCTCCCCCTCCCCTCCTATCGTAACCATACGCCGTAGAAGTGACGTCATAATCGGATTAACTACCATAGCAATAGATGAATACAATTTTTCAATATACCGCGCTGCACTGCAGCATGTTGCTCTAATCACCTGTCTTCAATCATAATAATAGATTGAATACAATGCCGCTCTTTTCAAAGAGACTAATCTTACAGGTGCAAGTGATTAGCATTTCTTTGACATCTATGGTTCAATGCATCGGTACCGCATGAACGTTGTAGTGCGGGGCGATAGAGCCAAAATTGTATTCATCTATTGCTATGGTAGTTAATCCGATTAACTACGTCACTTCTACGGCGTATAGGCCTATAGGCTGGCTTAATATCAAAAACAAGCGGAAGAAATCATTGGCGTCATCGTCATAATCCCCTCTCTTTTTGTACGTCATTTCTCATCATCATCGCCATCATTATCATCATCACCCCATCTTCCCTTCACCCCCTCCGGCCTGCCAAAATGTTTTTCCCCACCCCACCTCCCGTAGGCCTATTTAACCCTCCCCGGGGCTCATAATAGGGCTCATAATAATTGTACATCGCCTTATGTGTGATGTAGTACAATTAAATGTTTTCCCTGAGGGTAAACAGCTTCAACATTCATGTAGCTCATTTATTATTTAATGTTTGTTATTGGCACACCCACATAAACCTAATGGACCCTTATTATTTATGCACATTTCATTCACGCCGACACTTGTCCCCTCCTCCCCTCTCATAACTATACAGGCTAGGCTAAATTTAAAAAAATATTAAAAACAAGCGGAAGAACTTAAATAATTGTATTATATTCTTCGTGATCATCATCATCATCATCATCATCATCATCATCATCATCATCATCATCATCATCATCATCATCATCATCATCATCATCATCGTCTCGCATCTCGTTCTCCGCCTCTCATCATAACCATGTAGGCTAAAATCCTCATGATTACAAATACAATGATCATTCACCTTCATCATCATTTATTTTAATTCATTTACCAAAGAGATAAGCCCCCGGATAGGCCTATATAATCTGTGATCTGTTTGACTTAATAAATCTAACAGTCATCACATTAAAAATTTATTTGCCTCAATTTTGTTGATAAAACATTGCAATGTCTAAAGTGTGAAATTAGACATAAACATGAATCAATTGATGATAAATAAAATATGCAGAACGCATTAAATGCACACGGCCTTTTCCCCAAAGCCCCCTCCCCCACGCCCCTGAACTTACATAATATATGTAGAATATGGTTTAAACCTCGGGATGAAACTTATTTAATAAAAAGGAAAGCCTACTATCCCAGAATTCGATTTTATTTACCTGACCTTATATTCATTTAATTATTTCTTTGTTTAGTTATCATTTACTTATTTACGTGTATTATTTACTTCATCATTTCTAGCAGTAGCGGCTATGATTCTCCTCAAGTTTTTTCTTGTGCTCAATTAATAGATACATTCTTTTACCAATTTTACGTCATCTGGTGTGTTGGATGTATTTTGTACACTTGTACTTGTAGTGGACAATGCAGTGTAGTATGTTTATCGACACTACGCATAGTACACTCGGCGAAACACAAAGGGGGTGTGCGCGTGGTACACAATACAATGTCTTTGTGGGTACAG
The DNA here is from genome assembly GCF_039555335.1 of Amphiura filiformis. Classification (NCBI taxonomy): domain Eukaryota; kingdom Metazoa; phylum Echinodermata; class Ophiuroidea; order Amphilepidida; family Amphiuridae; genus Amphiura; species Amphiura filiformis. The sequence continues at coordinate 31,053,803 of NC_092646.1, read as the reverse complement.
TGATGTGGGCGTGGTTTGGGTGAGAGAAAACAGGTTGGTACATGCAGCCAAAGATAGGGGATGCAGGGCTGGGAAAAAATATTTTGTCAGTGTGTCTAGTGGAGTTGCTCTGAATAAGACACGTTTGTGATTGCTCGATCGTATAAAAACCTCGTATAACGTGAACGTGAAATAAGAAAATTACTTGTTTGTTTTCTTATTTCTAGTAATTTCTTGCTTGTTTCCTTCCTTCATTCATTGATTCATTCATTTACCCGATCATTCATTCAATCATTCATTACTCATCTCATTCTTTTATTCTTATCATCTCTTTTCTCTGCCTTCTTTCTTTCCGTTTGAGACCGAAGTTGCCTAGCTTCAGGTGCCTACCCCAGGCTGTGGGGCCACATAAACGTAGCCAGGACGATAACCAACTTGAGTGCAAGAACTTGATATATACTTATACTTTATACATACTTATATACTTTTACATATTATAAGAACTGAGATACATTTGATTAAAAGAAAACTGCAGTAAGTTATTCAGTAAACTTTGTTATTATTCATATTCATTATATAATTTATAATCAGTGCTTAATATTATATTCACCCTACTGCCCGGTAGGCCTAGACCTACTGTACGAATTTTGGTTACCTTTTGAAAATACCATTAACTTGATATATACTTATAGGCCTACTTTATACACACTATCAACAAACAAATATGCCACGCAGATCGAGAAAGTCCCGTGTAAAGTCGGAACAGCATACAAAGAAAAATCTTGTTAGGCCTACAAGTTTAGTAAAGCATGAAGCAGGATTAACAGATAAGGTCATTGGAAACTTCCACCAAGGTGATATGCGGTTTTCCGAGTTATCAAGAGGGAGGCAGTGTAGTTGTAACACGTTAGCCATGCTATGCAAAATTGATAGGGTGTATAATTCATTGAATTCATCTCATATAGACGAAATGTTGATACATGGAAATACCTTATATAAGACTACCGCTGCCAAACTAGAAGCATGTAGTGAGCTTGCTGTTGATGGAATTTTGACGAATGATCAATTGCCAACTAATTTTGCCCTTGATAATAACACTTACACAGTTCGGTACGAAAATGTAAGGTACGGAAGGCTTGATGACAACCCAAACATTGAACTTGACCCACTCACTGTTGAATTGGAAACATCTTTTAATATTACAAATAAGGTAATTTTCAATGTTGATTGTTACATGATGGCCATTTACAAGAATCCAGAGACTGGCGGTTTTATATTTTTTGATTCTCATTCTAGAAATGAGTCTGGGTTTCCTACTGCTGACGGCACTGCTGTTGCATTGTTCTTTAAAGACGTTCAACATTTGCATACATATTTGAGTTGTTTGGCTAGCACACTGCACTTGGCTGAAAGAATGTTTTACATTATACCCATTGTTACTAATGAGGATATGCATACAGAAAGTAACCCAGCGTGTTCCTTCTTTCCAACACGGACAAATGACTCATCAGATCATACTCAAGTTCAAGAACAGGAAACAGAAAACACAAGCTCTCTAAATGAAATAAGTGAGCCATGTGCCAGACTCTCGAGATGGCAAACTTGGTACCAAGGGCTTTCCGAAGAAAAGAAAAGTGACCTTCTTGCCAGAAAGCGTAAACGTGCAAGAGAAGATTATGCTTCGATAGATATAGGCCTAGCAGAACGAAAGAAACAACAAGCGCGTGAAGCATATCAGAATCCAAATATAGCTGAAATAAAGAAACAACAAGCACGCGAAGCATATCAGACTCCAGATATAGCTGAACAAAAGAAACAACAAGCGCGTGAAGCATATCAGAATCCAGAAATAGCTGAAAGAAAGAAACAACAAGCACGTGTACATTCACATGTAGCATACCAAAATCCAGATACAGCTGAAAGAAAGAAACAACAAGCACGTGTACATTCACATGAAGCATACCAAAATCCAGAGAAAGGACGACGTAAACGTGCTCAAGCCCGCGAAAGTTCTAAAGATGCTTATAACGACCCTCAAAAGAAGGTATCAAAAATCCAGGAAAACCAATTACGTAGATCAAGAAAGCCTTCTGATATTGACACGGTTGTTTCACGATTCAAATCATTTTGCAAAGAAGGTATGCAGCTGATATTTGTATGTCAAATATGTCAAAGAATTAACTTCAGACACCAGGTTAAAATACTCAGAAAAGAAAACTACAACCAACGGATTCTACTCAAAAGTCTCCCTCCTGGCATGTCCATTGACGATATAAATGTAGTGGAAGATAGGGATGACCACAAAACATGGATATGTAATACCTGTCATGGAAGTATGAAAGCTAAACGTATGCCAACAATAGCAACAGTTAACGGGTTGAAAGTACAGGAACAACCTCCGGAACTTTCGCATTTGAATATGCTAGAAAGACACCTAATAGCTCCAGCAATACCTTTCATGAAGATGATATCTCTAATTAAGGGCGCTCAAAAAGGAGTTCACGGTCAGATAGTGTGTGTAAAAGCTGATGTTAACTCAGTTGCCCAAAGTCTACCAAGACTGCCAACGGACCATAGTCTGATCAGAGTAAAACTGAAAAGAAAACTGGAATATAAAGGACATCACATGTGCCAAGATGTCAATCCAAGTAAAATAAGATCAGCACTTGTTTGGTTGAAACAAAACAACCCTGAATACGAAGATATTGACATTAACTTTGAAGCATTTGATAACATGTTAGATGACCAGTTAATTCACACTGACCACTCCGATGATAATGAAGATGACATACCAGATTCAGGAGATGAATGTACACAAGGTGACAGTGATACCTCCCCCAATGTGAATCATATCCAAGATAATGATGATGTTGCTTATGTTCATGACTTTGACAACGATCTCAATGATGAATCGGTCAATCATGCTGATGACAATAGTATGAATGTAGATAATGTCACTGATGAGTGTGGAGATGATATAAGTTTGCGACACTCCAATGATAGCAATGAAGACGATCATTCTGATAATGAAGATCAGACCAGAGATGACAATGTTGTTGATCGAGATAACATTCCAAGTAATGAAGTCAATGAAAATGAACATGATGTTACAAACACGTCAGCACCGCTGTATTCATTCTTACATGCTGTAGATTTTGCACAATACGCAGCAGACAAGAGTGATAGCACTATTTTGTCAGTGGCTCCAGGACAAGGCAATAAGCCAGAACACGTTTTAGAAATGGAACCGAAGTGCTTCCCAGTAGAATTTCCAGATGGTTCTAATACGTATAACGAGAGCCGAGAACAAAAGCTGTCGCCTTCTAGATATTTCAATGCCAGGCTCTTTTCAGCTGATAATAGATTTGCCAGGAACCCGGAATATATATTTTTTGCTCTCTACTGCACAGAAGTACATCAAATTCATTCAAATGTATCTATTGCTACCAGAATAGGTTGCACAAAAACTTCAGATGGAAGAAAAATCACAGCATCTATGTTACGAGACCACGAACAGGTGAAGCAACTTATTAAAAGAGACGAAGGTTACCGATTCCTGGCTCAACTTAGAGGAACCCCTGCATACTGGGAAAAATCGAAGAAAGATATCTTTGCAATGATTCGTCAACTAGGAATACCTACTTTCTTTGTGACATTTAGTGCTGCTGATAGACGATGGATCGAAATACATAATTCTATCCTTAAGATGTTAGGAAAACCACCAATGACACCAGAGGAACATAAGAATATGTCATGGGATGAACATTGCGATATCATCATGTCCAATCCAGTTGCAGCTGCCAAACTGTTTCAGGAAAGACTACACACATTTATCAATGACGTGATTATGTCACCAGCTAATCCTATTGGCAAAGTCAAAGACTATTTCTACAGGACAGAATTCCAGCAACGTGGCTGGCCGCATATTCACATGGTTGCGTGGGTTGAAAATGCCCCCAAATGGGTGAAGATCCAGATAATGAGGTCCTAGAATTCGTTGATAGATACATATCATGCGAAATTCCACCAGAAACTGATCCTGAATTACATGAAATTGTTACGAGTGTGCAAGTTCACAGTAAAACTCACACAAGATCGTGCAGAAAAACCGGGAAAACATGCCGGTTTAATTTTCCAAAACCACCATCAGACAGAACATTCATTTGTACTCCAACAGCAGAAAGAGATGAAAATGATGAAGAACATCAGAAAACCCTAGATCGTGAAACGAAAGCAAAAAATATGCTGAACAACATTTGGGAACTTTTGCAGAATCCTGATCATGACTTTGCAGATTTTTATGACGTTCTTTGTTTAGCTGGAATTGGACAAGACGAATTTGAACAGGCACTAGAGACGCTTTCAAAGCGGCAAACCATGTACCTAAGAAGGCGTCTTGAAGACCAATGGATCAACAATTACAATCCAGACCTGATTCGCTGCTGGAATGGCAACATGGATATTCAATATGTACTCGATCCATATGCATGCGTTATGTATATTGTTTCTTACATTACTAAATCAGAAAGAGAAATGGGTGACTTGCTCAGAAATGCTCAGAAAGAAGCAGCACAAGGAAACAATGATGCCATACAGCAATTACGAAAGCTTGGAAGTATCTACCTCCAAAACAGAGAAGTTAGTGTCATGGGAGCAGTCTACCTTATCTGTAGTATGCCTTTGCGAAATAGCACACGAAAAGTAATGTTTCTGCAAACTGCGTTAGACGGACAACGGATATCTCTACCTCTGACACAACTACAAGCAAATGCAGGTAATTCTGAGCAAGTATGGCAGACTACTCAAATTGAAAAATATCTTGATAGACCAAGTACGCCAAAGTACAACAACATGTGCATGGCCACGTTTTACTCAACTCACTATCAAGTGTCGGCCAAATCGGACAATATCAATAGAGACCCAGATGATAACGTAGATGATGAAACCGATGATGACGAAGCGTCTGATCGTCGTGATAAACTAATACAGTTGAACACCCATGGCATCAAGATGAAAGAACGTAAAGGAAAGTCAGCTGTCATTCGTTACCCAAGGGTATCAAAAAAGAAAGACAGTGAGAGGTATCATATGAATATGCTACGTTTGTACCTTCCTCATAGGAGTCCAAATATCAAGCCAGATAGTTTTCCCACCTACGAAAGTTATCATATGACTGGATACACAACTATCAACAATGACAGACTACGAGTTAAAGACGTGGTTGAACAAAACATGTCAGAATTCGAACCGAAAACAGATGAACTAGATGAAGCGTGGGAAGTACTTCAAGAAGTAGAAAATATGGAAGATGCTTGGGCAGGAATTGCTCCACAATCTGAGCAGCAACGTATTGATGATAGATTAAAAGATGTCAGAATCGAAGACTCAGATGATGACTTAGCTGAAATTGAAGTTCCTGAACTTCAACCAGGAAATAGACCTGGCCAACGTGATGCAGGTTTACCAAGGTGTGCTATTGAAACCCGTAATCCAGATATAACTGAAGAACAGGCAGAGACTATGATGCGTCAGCTTAATGATAAACAACGACAGTTATTTAATCATGTTGCTAAATGGTGCGATGAAAAAGCCAGAAATCACAGAATAGACCCATTTCATATCTTCCTCACTGGAGGTGCAGGAACTGGAAAATCGCATGTGATCAGATGCATCAGTTACTATGCTCAAAAGAAATTTGCAACAATGACCGAGTGCGCTGATGATGTAACTGTGCTATTAATGTCACATCTTGGAACAGCTGCATATAACATTTCTGGTCAAACCATCTGCACAGCCTTAAAAACAGGTATTAGAATGGCCAAAGATTACAAACCTCTTGGAGAACAAAGTCTCAGCACGCTCCGCACAAAGTATCAACACGTACAGCTTGTAATTATAGATGAAATATCTATGGTTAGTGCTACTCAGCTATCGTACATTCACGGACGATTACAACAAATCAAAGGAACATCATACACTTCCTACTTTGGCAATGTCTCTATCCTGGCAGTAGGAGATTTCTTTCAATTACCACCGATAAGTCCACCCACACCTTTGTGTTTCCCACACGAAGAACCCTTGAAAGACTTATGGAATTCACTGTTTGAGAAAGTTGAACTAACTGAAATAATGCGACAGCGGGATGATGCAATATTTGCCCAAATGTTGAACCGACTTCGCGTGCGGAAAAAAAAACGAACCACTAGAAGAAGCAGACAAGGAACTCTTACGTTCCCGCATAGTTCATGAGCACATTCGTCAAGCACCTTCTGACGCGTTACACTTGTTTTACCTCAACGTGGATGTTGACAGTCACAATGAAACAAAGTTAGCTTCACTAAACACGGAAACATTTACTATCAAAGCAGAAGACGTTGACCAAAAGGGTGGCAGAGTGATCAAAGTCCACGAAACACCACATGACACATCACGTCGAAAAGACGACACATCGCTTGTACCTTATCTGAAGTTAGCAGTAGGTGCTAGAACTATGCTAATAGCTAACATTGATGTTCCCGATGGTCTTTGTAATGGAGTATCTGGTACCATTAAAGGAATTGAATTCGGTAACTCCAAGAACATGCCACAGGCTGTCTATGTCAGGTTTGACAGTGACAAAATTGGAAGGAAGGCTCGATCATCACAAGTTATACCACCTGAGTATGTATCGTGTGTCGCTATAATGCCACGCAAGGAAACATTTCAATTGAAAGGAAGAAACTTCAGTACCACAAGAGAACAGATGCCATTGAAACTTGCTTGGGCTGTTACTGTTCACAAAGTCCAGGGACTGACAACTGAACAAGCTGTGATTTCTATGAAATGTTTCAAAGAATCAATGGCATACGTTGCACTTAGTCGAGTGACAACTTTAGAGGGAATGCATTTAACCAACTGTGATTTTTCCCGGATCTATTGCAATCCAGATGTAGCACGATATGTTGCAGAGATGCCTACTTGTGATCTATCCAAAGCCAATCCTATGCTACCCATCGATCAGAATAAGTATTTCATAATTGCTCATCATAATATACAGAGCTTACGTCGACACATCGAAGACATGAAGAGCAATACAGAAATTAGGAAAGCACATGTTATTTGTTTATCAGAAACATGGTTGACAGACAATAGTAGCTTAGACTCTCTTGCAATAGAAGGCTACTCTTTAGAAGCAATACATTCTACTCGAGGCAGAGGTGTGGCAATTTACATTCAAAATGGTGTCAACTACACAGTAGTGCCCATTCCAAGCGATGTATGTGATGCACTTGCAATTAGGACACATGGAAACACAAACATGCTAATTACCGTCATATACAAACCCGTTGGAACTAGTACAGGGACATTTTGTACAGAAATGAATAACATCACTGCACAAACTGATTTACTTGATACAGATTATACAGTCTTTGTTGGCGACTTCAATCACAATTTAATGGGAGGTAGAGCAAATGAGTTCCAATCCTTAAGCCAATACCATCAAGTTATCACAGATCCTACCACGGCTGGCGGCACTCTTCTTGATCATATCTATGTAAAACCATGTCCTGCATTATATTATGCACAGGTACTTAATACGTATTATTCATATCATAATCCGACTTTCATCGCATTTTAGGTATCAGTAATCTGGGAATCGATACCCATAGGCCTATACGAAGAAGTACCCACATCTGCAGCATCACATCTGTATAATTTAGTGCAATGTCTGAAAATTAACCTATAGTAATTATTTAGTGCAATTTATAACTATGTAGTGCAATATTTAATGCAATGTCTGAAATTGAACCTCGGAATTGAACCTGTATAAATTATTATGTGCAATCTGTAGCATTTTATATAGGACGTTTCGTGCAATGTTTAGTTTCCAATATTTGAAAGTAAATCTTTAATATTTAGTACAACCTGTATATTTAGCAAGTTGCATATTAAGTGCAATCTGTAACATTTAGCACGTTTAGTGCAATATTTAGTATACAATATGTGAAATTAAACCTATAATACTTAACATGCTTAGTGCAATATGTAATGCAATATAGTTTAGTGAAAGTTATATTTGCGCGTATTAGTGCGCCTATAACAAATCTTACTTCATATGAAAATGTAGGCAAAAATGTCAGCCTGAATTATCAATAAAATAAACGGATATTTTATTTCTATCCCTCTCAAAGATAATAGTAGCTCTGAAATGTCAAGAACAGGAACAGGGTAGTGGAAATTACTCCACTACCCCCCCACCTCCCTTCCATTCACCACCGCCGCGCCACAACGAGACCCCATCACCTGGCAAGATTCTTAGCCTTGAAGCGGCAGAAGGAGTATAGGCAACATCTCACGTATAACAACCACAGACATATCGGCTCAGCTCCCAGGGGACATGGCACAGTCGACAGCTTTGGTATCACACAATGCTATACGATCTTCTACCTCATCGGACAGAAGAAGGCCACACCAAGACTATGGAATATTACAACGGGGCAGGTCATCGAGTTGTCATTTCAACACGATCGACCATACATGCTACAAACATTGACAATAACATACTGGAATGAGATTTGAGGATGAAATTCTGTTTCGACGCATGCAGTACCAAGAAAACAATGGCCAATTTACATGTATGTTGTAAGTACATTTTGATTATGTTGACTGATATGACTTAATAACCCATTAATACCAAGACCAATTCCGGGAGATAAAACTTGCAAAATACTCTTTCTTTTAATATTCAATGAATAGTCCAACTGCAGCCCTGATTAAACCTTAAACAGTATAGAGGTTGCAATGACCATTATACTCCGTTGTTTTCATTAATAAAAATCATAGATACAATTACATTGTCCATTTCCAAAACTAAAATGAATCTCTTCATAAAATAGCCTGCATGTGTCTTCAGAGATACCACTGTAATCTTAGATTTGTTCTCATTAAACAAATTATATTTGTGTCCAAATCCCTGATATTGGTTAACATTTTATATTACATTTACCATTTTTTTGCAGGTTTCCTTTTCCAGACCAACACACGTCCATGGGACCAGGGCTAAGCCTATAGAACTTCATATGAACCAGACCAAGGCCTTATCATGAATATAGGTCCTATAATATATAGGCCTACTAGGCGACAAACTTAATGAGAATTCGGTCAATATATGTCCCTATGTTGGCCTCCACGTTTACGGAATATGCTAAGTAAGTCTTCAAATTGGGATTTCAAGATCATTCAAGAAAATCTGTCACAAAAGAATAACCAAAGATTCGAGGAATGTTTTACAAATCAGACTTTCGAGGACCAAATTCCAATAGCACATCAGTACCAAGACTTAAAACCCAGCTTGATCTGCAAAAATATTTTGTAAGTACACTTTTTCTTTTGTTTAATTAAAGTTATAATTGATTGATATGATTAATTCCTCAGTGAAACCTTCAAGACATCCAGTTTCTTTTCAAGGTCAATAAAAATGTTGACCAACTTTTCGAAATTTCCACCAAAAGTCATCAAGAAATGCTAAATTTTGCTCAAAAATCATAAAAACCTGTTTTCGTCCAAATATTTTTTGTGAAGTTGATCCTAGATACTTCTAGTTTTTAATAATTTTTTTAGGATTTTCTCAAGAAATTCGCATTTTTACCCAAATTTGACCTCCCAGATGGATTCATCAAGTCCTGTCTATTAAAATATGTATATCTTTTATGTCGATCAACAATTTAGCAGTTATGAGGCACAACATTTTCCATTATTCCAGTGTTAAGACCAGTACCACCTTTCAGTGACTAGATATTGAAATTAACATGGAATATTCGCGGGCATGTTCGACATGTTGAACTAATTCGGATGACTCCGGGGATGACCATTGATTTTCATTCATTCATTGGAAATGTTTATTGTCTGAAAAAATTATTTCTATTTTTGTTTTTCTATGATTTTCTTTGCAGCATCTTTCGCAAACACCGCCGGAGGAATCCGCCTGAATCCACCAAGGGTCATGTATGCACTAAAGTTGGTTATCAAAATAGCTACAATGAACGTGGCAAGGAACAATATGAATTTAAAAGGATTTTTTACCATTGGAATTTATATATAACTTTTAAATAGTAAAAAAATGCCGTGACCCGTCCACCATTAAGTTAGGCAACAGGTTACGGCGACCAAGAGCCAGGACATGCCGCTGAAAGCGCCCGTCAAACTCGGATAATAAGCCATGCATATCCTGACCAAAATCCAGAAGACGGAACTGCATCTGATGGAGTGCGAGCGCGGTTATGGATCTATCCTGGAAACTAGACTTTCTAACCTGGAATTACTTTTGTGCTTCAATTTGCTGAATGGATTTCTTGTGCTTTTGAGCTTGAATATGTCGGACAGAGCCTGAGACTAGAACAAAGCAGTGTGTGGACTTTTGCAGTAATTTTGTTTCGTAAAAAGGTTTACTACATGCATGGGAATGATTTCCTATGCTGGAATATATTTCGTGTTTGTTTCCTGAACGGACATTAGACTCATGGAAGCTAAAAGGTGAGCTTGTATTCTACGTCATAAACTTTCGCACTTCTTGTTACCTGAGTGCTATTTGCCTATTTCTGCTTTGAAATAATTATAAACTATGGTGAATGACATTTGCACCGGGGACGAAAAGTATCTATTCTGGCCACAGCCGAGTGTCTGTAGCCCACGTGCAGCGTCTGTTGTTATTTTAACAAATGTATCTTTTTTGCCAACTCTGTACTTAGAAATTTTGTGCTATATTGTTACTAATCTTTTAAGATATTATCAGCTGTATATTTCACGTGATCCTATTGAATGTAATAATTACATTGAATGACTTGTAAAATGTTGGTTGATATTAAAGACCCATTTAGTGATTTGCTCATTCAGAAGATTATTATCAAAATTCAGTTATTTACACCATTGTTAGTAGCATACGTGTGCTAACATAGACTGCAAGTGGTTGAGCCAAAAGCTGTGTATTCAAGACAAAATATGATATTTTACATGAAAATGTAATTTCTCTATTGCTCCATTTCGCTCGGATGACTGCATGGGATTTTTAATGTCATTAAACTGAATAAGGCTTGTAAATTGTGCTAAATTGTTTATTATTTTTGTTTATCAAACGAAAGAAAATCCCATCTGTCATTTAGTGAAACCGCAATTTTTTCTAAAGCCATGCTTTATTTTATGAAACTTTGATAAGGTTGTAAAAAAACTGTACATCTTGATATGAGACTGGGTTGGGAAAACAAAAAAAAAATTGTTTTGCACATGTTTTGTAAATATTTTGCGATACATTTTGTCATAAAACAAGCAAAATAATTATGTAAAATCAGCTGTTTTGATTTTGTTATATTTTTCGATGACTATGTTCACAGACCATCTGCGAGAGTTAATTTTTTTAGAGTATTGCTATGTGCGCGGTGCGTTTGTGCATTATATAAGGTCTAGTAACCTACGGATAGTATTGTCTGGGGATCTGTGTTTTGGTACACCACTCCCGTAGTTATGGGCGCACCATTTGATACTCAGGAGGGGACGTGGAAGTTTTTAACAAAAAAACCTCCCCACTAGTGAGTGAATGAAATATAAAATTCTATTTAGCTGTGTATCAAATGCTGCGCTCCTATTTATGTCACAAACAAGGGTGTTTTTGAAATTATCAGGTGCACTTCTCAGAAATGGGTTTGGTGTATGTGTATAATGTACAAATTGGTATCAATCAGTCTTCTTATTCTCTTTGTTCTTTTGCTCCTGATTGTAAACAATTAGTGCTTCTGATTGTAAACAATTAGTGCTTGAACATAATCCTTCACAGGCAACGATGACAAACTTTGTATAATACATAATTATATTACTCTGGACAAATTACAGATTCCCAACAAACATAAAACTAAAACCTTTATAATCCAAAACAATTCTATAAAGTGTTGATAACTATAATTATGTAACTGTTTTAAGAAAACGTGTGCTAAATTGCTTGCACCAGAAAATTTTAGTTTTAAATATGTAATTTTCTGTTTGTTTTGAAAATGTTATGCATTATTATTAAATTCACATGTAGAACGTTGCATTTCACTCAGTTTTCTACGCGCACGGCATGCATGTCCAGACGGGGTCTCCCCATCCAGAAATAGCCTGACACCCCGCCTGATACCCTCCTTTCATCTTTTCGCTTCCGACTGTCATGCGTAGTTTTTTTTTCCTGGATCGTATTCACCATTTTGCTCTGATCTTTGCCGCGATACGTACCGATGTATGCGCCGCATTTCCGTACATGTATAATGTACGTACATGTATACTTGGGGACCGTGTATACTGAACTTGTTTACAGTCATCAGCGAAACTTAAAGTTATGGGCGGGGCTAAAACATTGCCGTTGCAATAACAACAAACAAACAAGTTCGTAGCCGACGGGTTCCTGTAGCGTGTACCATGTGTAGGAGTTGTAAATCGGCCCCAATGCGGATTTTGATTTTCAAAATGTTGGGAAATAAGTGTGATTTTACTTTTAATTTTACAATTAAATCAATAACTTGTCAACACTCACCAAAATTTTCATCGGATTTTGGCAAAATTTAAAGCAAATTCCCATTTTCAACTGTGATGTAGGCCTACATGGTTACTGAGAAATGTATATTATTATTATTATTATTATTACTAGTGTTATTATTATTATTGTTATTATTATTATTATCATTTTATTATTATCAAATATTATTATTATTACTGTTGTTGTTACATTTCAATTCCGTACAAATGACTGATTAAATGTACCAAAGACATTTATCACAGAAAATCATACTCATGTATTCTTTGTATTCTGTTTGTTGTAGTTTTTATGTAGGCCTATCGCAATATCTTGTATACAGTGTATTTTACCAAAACAGAACTCATTATTTACCATGATATTTTACTTTACAAAATACATTAGTGGTGTGTTCTATTATGATCTGTCAGTTATAATTTGAATCTTCTCTATTCTTGAGATCATGTCATGTGAGGGGTGACTTCCTGTCAAAAACCAAAAATGAATTTTGTTTATTTCGAAAAGTAAACAGGAAATTGACTTTGCTTTCACATATGCATTGCTACTATCCAGTGCCTGCAGTAGATTTTTAGATTCGGGATCAAAGGTCATTCAGGGGTAACATGTTGAAAATATTTATGACCCCAAAGGTCAAAGTTAAGCGGTCAAAAGTCAAACTTTAAGACTGGCATATTTTAAAGTTCATTTACGGTCATTAAGGGGTCAATAAAGGGGTCAAAGGTCAAGTCTTCAAAATGGTCCGATTGAGCTGAAATTTAAATGCAATGATCCTTATGCCAGTCTACACATGTTTAAAATATTTTAAAATTCATTTAAGATCATTCAGGGTCATAAAGGGTTTAAATGTCAAAATTCCAAAATGTGCGACAGTGGCGGACCTATACCACAATATGCTGTCAAAGCCACATGGTTCAGCTATGGTGCGGTAACCGCTCTAGTTTTTAATAAGATGTATTCATATCAGGGTGATTTTAACAATTTGGCAGTTCACATTTTATGATTTTTCGTATGCAGATATTGAAACGTTCAATTCATCCTCCGTAAAAGTTTTTTCTCGCACGCAATCTTTGCCCAGACAGCGTGACGCGACATGAATTGTTCATTCATATCTCATGTATTTCCACGTCATACCTCAATCCCCTCCCTTCTTTCAACTTACCGCGTGTACCATGTCTTTATGCGCGCATGCATACTTGTTTACGTCTTTGATTAAATTAAAGTAATTTCCGGCGCCTTTTGTGTTCTCACCGTTCGATAAGTTTAAAGCGTGTATATTGTGTATAAAAGTCCAAGACATGGATGAGAGTGATTGTATTGTTTTCAAGATTTGGCGCTATGCATGTTTACCAGATATGAAGATAAAGCTTTGTTGAAACAAATTTTGACAGTGATATCTGGGAGGAAATTCATCTTCGTAATTTAAAGTGTACTATTGAATCTCGCCTTCGTTCATTTTATTTCAAGGTGTTCCATAAAGCAATTGCCTTTTGATTTTTTGTTTAAAATAAATAGAATTGACTTTTTGTGAATGTGTTTAGTTTTTCCACTTTGGGATTAAATACAAAATATTTTTTATTTACAGACAGGTGATGTCTTTCAATTTAATAACTCCCATAAAATCTTTGGTGTTACTGGTAACTTCTTTTTAACTTACATAATTTTATGTACCAAATTTTACATTTACAGATGCAAATTCCAGGATAAAAACCCCAATTTAAGTGGTTTTAAGTCATTCCTAAAAATTCAAAGACTTTAGAGAGACTGAGTATCACATTGCATTGAAAAGAGATCAACTCTCTCTTCATTATAAAAAGTAAATGTAAAAGTTCTTTGATATGCTGCTTTTTGTCGTTGTTTTTATGTGTTATTGTTTAGTTGTTTGATAAAAAAATCTGCCATTTTGTATTGTGTGTATTTGAAACTGAATAAATCACAGTCTAGCAGTAACACCATGGCTCATCGAAAAGAAAAAAAAAAGATTTGGCGCTATGCCTTTTTTTTATATCATGATTGACATGATCATGTGTGATGTGTACAGCTTTAGACGTAGCGCTTTATCATATATCCCCACGCCGCAAAGCGGCTAAGTTGAAAGAGAGCAGCATGTATCACACTTTGTGTACTGTTTAATATCTATGGTACATAGATGATGTTGTACATGTTGTGGGGCGCAATCTCATGTATGGCAAGCCATTAGGGCCATTAATACGAATCATCACCTATCAGATCATCATTATCATCTATACGTCAATAACGAAAAATGACGTACGTTCCAACCCTTAACCATCCTCTTAAGCCATTTTTGTAACATTGTTTACACGGGACCCCCTTGAATTTATTTTTATAATATTGGTACCAATGGATAGCTATATGGTCCTTCTCTTTACATTGATACCAAAATAAGTACCAACATACCTAGTATGACGTCATAGTGACATCATGACTCTCGCGAGTCATTAACATTTGCTAAAATCACACGCTTTCTTATGGATTATTTTTGTTTCGTTTTAGTGTTGTTGAAAAGTTGGATTTTCCGGGGGATTTTGAACCAGATTTTTTAGCTCTATATGAAGGAAAGTAAACATATCAGAATATTCAGAGAGTTTTAGGCCCATGCTAGTAAGAGAAATAGGCCAACTACACAAAAAAGGTAAAAAAGAGAAACACAATTAGGGTGCCCCCCCCCCCCGCACCTAGACTTTGACGGGACACCCTGGCTCCGGGGGAGGTGGTAGCTCAGTATTTATTTCGCTAAAATGACCGGAAAGGATGTACCTACAACTGCACTATAGATTCCTATTGTGGCCGCATGCACAGGTACACCATCGCGAAGGTACACACAGAGTACCTACATATAGGTACTCTGCTGCTCCTGCATAGGTACCATTAGCAGCGGTATATACTTTACTGGTACTAGTCTGTGTACCTAGGTACCTTGACAATGGTGTAATACCCATGCAGGCGGCCGCAATAAGAATCTGACCCACTTGACGGTAACTTTTAGCGTTTTTACGCAAAAAAAATCAAAAATTCATGGAGTGTAACCACCTCCTGGTAAGAGGATGGTTAACCATCCTCTTATCTTACCAAGAAGTGGGATGGGTGCTAATGCTAACAGGTATACCATACGTCCATAGCATATAATGGCGTATATTAGCCCAGGGCCGTTCCTGAGGATTTTGCCGCCCTAGGCAAAGCCTCTCCATGCCGCCCCACCAGAGAATACCAAAAAAGTGTTAAGGTGGGTTACCCCCTTGAAAACTCATTGATCAGTGTTTTTTTTTTTCAGTGGCGGAGCTAGGGTTTGAGGCGCCCAGGGCTAAGGATACATAATTCTTGACACAATTGCACGCGGAGCGAGCAAAAATGTGCACAAATAGGGCTTACCACTAATTAATTTTGTTTATAATGATATTGAATATTGGTCTTAAATTGATATTGGAAATGATTTCGTGCGAAATTTTGACTTTCATCACTTGGAGGGGCGCAGCATCGATCCTGAATTGGTCAAATCGGCGCCCCTAAGGGAGGCGCTGTCATTTTTTCTTCCCTTTTCTTTCTCCATTCCTGTTTTTCCTTTTTCCACCCTTTTTTGCGCCCCTCCACGTTTGCCGTCATAGGCGACCGCCTTACCTGGCCTTATGGTCGGAACGGCCCTGTTAATCCCGGCCCTTAAGTTATCTATGCATTTGGAGTTATATTTTCGTCTGTATTCAGGAATCAAAGCAGTTAGGGGCGCACCATTAGGCCTATATAATATTCGTGAGGGGAGTATGGAAGTTTTAAAAAAAATCGCTCTCCACTAGTGCATTAGATTATGAATGGGGGGGGGGGGGGCATGGAAGTTTCTTCCAAAAACCCTTTATGATCCCTCACCAAACTCTAGATATAGTAATACATAAAAAATAGGGGGGGGGGAATTTCACTGCCAGACCCCAACTTCCATGCCCCCTCCCCAGTATCAAAGGGTGCACCCCTAAGCACCTTCCCAGCAAACACAAAAACGTTTTAAAAACGTTTTAAATAAGCTATATTTTGGCTTTTGGTTTAGGTAAAAACGTTTTAATAACATTAAAATGTCGGGTCATGATAACGTTTTATAACGTTTTGTATGAAAACACACTACAACAATATTTTTCAATGTTTTCAAAAAATGTTATTGTAAACTATTTTTGCAAACATTTTGCCAAATATTGTGTCAATACTTAAATAACATTATGTTAAAATGTTTGAACCCAGCAAACACAGAAATGTTCTTAAAATGTTTTTATCAATACCTTTAAATAACATTTAAATGTCGGGTTATATAAAGGTCATGAAAACGTTTTTAAAACATTATTGAAAATATTTTGGGCAAACATTTTTCGCAAAATATTTTTCAACCCCAAAATAACATTCTGTTTAGAATGTTTTGTATCAAGTTTTCAAGAATGTTTTTGGAATGTTATTAAAACGTTTTTATACCCTTTATATAACCCGACATTTAAATGTTTTCTGTAAAACATTTTTGTTTGCTGAACAGTAGATTATCAAAAAATGTTTTTATAAGTTTTGAAAACGTTTTATAATCTTAATATACCCTTTATATAACCCGACATTTAAACGTTTTCTGACAACCTTTTATAACCTTTTGCGAATGATGTCGAAAACGTTTTGTGTTTGCTGGGTTGTCACACTTAAATCGAGGTAGCTTACGTCAATATCGAATAATGACGTACGTTTCAACCCTTAACCATCCTCTTACAATCAGGATCACTATTTCCTAGATTTTGCGCAAAAACGCTTAGGTGTCGTAAACAATAATAAGATCATAAAAAGACAAAATTTGCAGTTGTCCTCTTTTCGTTACACAAATTTTGATTTTCACTAAAATGTGTTTTACACCAAATTCGTGCTCATTATAAAGATTCTTCGTCTTATTTACTTTTCAAAAAGTTAGGCCTATAGGCCTACTTTGGTTTATTTCCGTGAATAATTAAGAAGTTATGGTACTTGTTTGGTGACGTGCATTTCTGAGAGTTGACGTCCGCGTTAACAGTATATCAAGGTAACTTTGCTTTCTTTGCCTATACAGCTGACTAAGCAACGCGTTGCCGTAATGGCATTCACAACTCGTTGCCTCAATACGTTATGGCCTCTATGGCTTACGATACACGTCATCTTGAGACTTCAATGGCAAACAATAACAGACAGGACCTCACTTCTGTACATAAATTATGTAACGCCGCACCGTGTGAACAAACTGGTTCAGGTTCATAAAGTCTTGTAATTTTTAAATGTGGGCGTGTTTACAAAGTCTTTGATTTTTTACCTGCGTTCAGTAACCTCACACATGCTTCAACATCATTTTGCTCTCAGATTCGGATACATTCAGACGTAGGCCTATAATTTGGACTGGATTGTTGAATTCATTTATACAAGCAGTCAGTATGCAGGCACACGCAATTACGTTGCTTTTCTAACCCACACCAATGACCCGGAAGTACTCACGCTGTTACGAAGCAGAGTTTGACCCTGAAAAGTTGGCCCAGGAAAACTTCGTTTTTTAATGTTTAGAATCATAAATCAATGGAAATTTGCTCATTATATGCCAGGATAGGGATGATATTATCTATCCATATGCATAGATTCATGCAAAATATATTGCATTGTTGGAAATACAAGCAATGTTTTTTTTTTTTTTTTTTAGTATGGTTTTGGATATTTTCTCACGAAATTTAACGCAAATATCTGATTTTCAGAATGCCGGTCCTTGATATCACTTGACAAAATACATAATTTGTAATCTTTTGCATTGAAAAATTCAACTCCGATATCATGAAGATATTTTACCTGGTCAAACGGATAGATATAATTTGTACTTTTCATTTTGAGACTGGACTGTCAGACCGCCGATCATCGCGTTTGTTTTGACTGGGCTGAATCACGCGCAGTGATTGGCTGGTTATAATCACGTGGCACGTAAAATAATAAAAATCCCTTTAAAAAGGGATAAATAAAATAAATAATTTTTTTAAACTTATAATAACATGTGTGACAATACTAAGAGGGGGAGGGCTGGGGTTAGAAGGGCAATTTTTAAAGGTCAAAAGGGTAGCCTATGGTGGGGGAGGGCAAGAGGGCTTGGTCAATTTTTTTTAATCCCCCCATCCCCTTCCCCCGTCAGCCAAAAAACCAAAAAAAACCCAGAAAATCCCTTTACTTTGCCTTTGGGCCAAAATTACCATGAGGGTCAATATTTTTCCCAAGAAAAAATATTAATCCCAGAAAAAAATACTTTTCCCAGTACAAAATATTTTCTCAGAAAAAATATTTATTCCAAAAGAGTATTTATCACAGAAAAAACACTTTGCTCCGAAAAAGTATTTATCCAGGAAAAATATTTTTTCCAGATAAATTTTGAAAGGTCAAAAGGGAGCAGCCTATGGTGGGGGAGGGCAAGAGGGCTGGGTTCATTTTTTTATTACCCCCCCCATCAGCAAAAAAAATAAAAACAAAAACAAAAACAGAAAATCCATTTATACTTTGGGCCAAAATTAACATGAGGCAACGAAAAAAAGAAACCCTGTTCTACGGGCAGACAGACCCTTCAAGTAGGGTCGGTCGATCGATTTTAAGGTGTTTTTCGGTTTTTAATGACCCAAAAATGACTAAAATCTGTAAATAAATTGCAATTTGAGAAAATACAAAAAAAAATTTCCTGAAGTTTCCGAAATTTGGGTCGGCATTCATTTGTACAGGAATTTTTTCGTAGAACAGGGTTTTCTTTTTTCGTCACCTGAGGGCCAATATTTTTCCCAGAAAAAATGTTACTCCCAGAAAAAATTGGTTTTCTTACAAAAAAGTTTTCCCAGAACAAAATATTTTTCCCAGAAAAAATATTTATCCCCAAAAAAATATTTATCCTGGAAAAAACATTTTGCTCCGAAAAAGTATTTATCCAGGAAAAATATTTTTCCAGAAAAAAACCCATTAATCCCAGAATATTTTTTCTGGTTTAAGTTATTTTTCTGTGAGAATATTTTTTTTTTGTGGGAATAATATATTTTTTGGCATTCAGTAATTCTATTCGTATACTACTAGTCAATACGGATGAATGAATCATACAACAAAAATTATACACATAAAAATTCCAAGTTTGTTATATTTTTCTTTTTTTATTAAATAGAAAAAAAGGGCATCAGGCCTAAAAAATTGTTTGATTGGCGTAACATAAAAAATAGGGTAAGGCCTACCTTTAGGGTAGGTTGGGCTACGCCAATCAAACAATTTTTAGGCCCAATTATTGTTATAAATAATAATGATTAAATAATTATTAGCTGCAAATAACACCGTCTTTTTCTGGTTTTTTTTGTTGCACATTTCTGCCTTGTCAAAGGAGGACACATAAACCGAGGGGTATACACGTCCGGTAATCCCTGATGCTGCAACACTGCAGGATTTCATCAGCAACTTGTTCTGTAAATTATAGTTCCCCTCATCTCTGTTCAGATGAAGCAGATCATGTTCGGAACAGTCTGGCTTTCAAAGTGTTTGACTTGCAAGCGTGAAGTAATAATTTGTGCCCAGGCCTGCACAAACATTCTGCATTTGAATGTCAAGTAATTTTATGGATGCATTAATTGTCCAAGTCAGAACAGTAGAACTGCATGTCTGTGGATGACATTGTTAATGAGAAGCTTTAAGAGTATCAGGGTACTTGTATATTGTCTTAATTGTGGAACACAACTCTGTAAATTCTGCGACAGTTCGAGAAACAAATTCGGAATTTAATGTGTTTGATCCGACATGAAGAAATAATATCTGGCAAAATTCCTATTCCTATTTCGAAGCTTTTCGACATCATATTCAATAGCCATCTGCGTTTGAACCATTTCTCCTTGCTTGTACATGTAGAATGGAGTGACATGTACGACCAGTCAACTGCGTCTTTGTAAATATCAAACATGTCCATAATCTAAGTATTTGGTGAGCGAGTCCCCAACGATAACAACTTGCAGAGCCCCCTAATCTGGCGAGCACCTGTAATAAAAAATGAAGATATCAGGTATTAATACTAGAGCCCCATAAAAACAAAATCGGATTCATCATTCTTAGAAGACTTTTTTCAAGCGAGGATTTTACAAAAATTTCCAATTTTATGCAATTTTTTGCAAATCTTTTTTATTTCACCCCCCCAAAAAAAAAACACTTTACCCCCCTCAAAAAAAAATCACTTGCTGCCACTGTTATCATGATAGTTGGCAGTACAGTACACATTAAGTTGGGTGCATATTAATATTATTGTGAGTTAAAAATATGCAATGTCCAACAAAATCGTATCGACGTCTCTACAGGTTTCAAACTTAAAAAACACTTGGGACCACCGATTTTTGAGGTCCGAGACCGAGATCGACATTTATACATCAGAGACCGATATCGCAATTCAATATTCATGAATTGTAAGAGATCTAGCATGTCTAGTTACGTTTGTTGTTATTGTTGTTGCAAAGTTGGACTTGGAGATGATGAATGCATTTATCCATCCATTATAGGCTATAGTTCTTCATGATTTCAGTTTAAACACTTCTTCATGATAGTTTGAGATTCGGATTCCATAAATAAAAGTTGATGAATTCAAAATTTTAACCAGTTTCCTGACCTGAGCTGTCATTACTGTCCAGACCAGAGCTGAATTAAATTTATAAAACACGTCATATAATCTGGGAATACCATGTTAAATCGTACGCAAGTGCCGATTGAATTGTATAAAATGGCCCGGAAAAATGGTAATTTTCGTCGGCGGATTTTTATTATTGGAACTTGTCGGTCCCCAATGATTTTGGTATCAAACAAAAGCTTGATCTCTCAACTATAACAAAAACACACCGAACTTTACGTCAATTTCTTGACCCGGTCAAACGGATGGTTACAAACTACTCATGTCACACAATTCTTCAAACCCACCCGAAACTTTCAACCAATATTTCATCACTTTACGATCACCGAAACTCATCAAATTTGGACTTAAAATACTCGTAAGAATCTGGACATTTCAACTTACCTCGCCATTTTGTCGCAGCTCTGCATACCAACCCGGAAATAGCCTCGAAAGATATTTGACATAGGGCAGACCTTTCCTATGACGTATTTCACAGGGTTGACATCCTACGATCGCGGTTTAGAAAATGCGAGGTCAGCGCTGTGAGCACGATTGCTGCACACTGACTGCAAGATGGCATTTTTTCTGCAAATTTTAACGGATCCGACAAAGAGAATAGCTACCTCCATGGAATCATATCATTTTTATGGAATAGACGGCACAAATGAGATATACCAATGTGGCATCTTTCCTTCAGACGAGTCAAGTATTGCAACTACCAGAGACATGGCAAGTCAAATCAAGAAAGATAAAACGGTGTTGATAAAAATCATAGCATCAACCGCAAAGATTACTTCCCATCTGTAGCCATACATAGCAACAAAGGTCATGTAAGTACAATTGCAGAATATTACCCAACTTTTATCTATAAGCAGGCTGTATTAAAATATTCATAGTCATACGCATATTAATCTAATTATTCTAAAATTATACTCTATAGTAAAAGTAAGTTTACATTTTCCCGTAGACCTATCTGGTCTTCGTGATCATCTTAGAAATAGAATTATCGTTTCCAAGACCAGTATTTCCTCGCCCAATATCAACGTTTAAAATCACTTTAAATAATCTGATTGTCGTGAATCGTGGCGATGTATATCATTAATCAAAGAGACGATTTGTCTGATTCTGATTTTTCTGATTGTGAATGCAAGAAGAGTCCAAATCAAGCTTTAATTTTAATTGGCCGACTGCATCAGAGACCTCAAATTTTCGCTCGACTTGGAAAGGTAAACCCAAATCGCTTCGTTATTGCTTTAAACAAGTATTCCAAGGGGCCAACTCAATTAGCAAAAACAACGTTTTCACGGAATAAATAATTCCAAGAACAGAACAAAGGCAAGAGAGTTAATGCACTCAATTGATTACCTTACCTTATAATTTATACTTTTTGTGTGTTTACAGGTGTTTCAGACCAACAAGAGACTAGACCTGGACCAAGACAAAATATCTCTCTTCTACAACCCACCATTGGTGTCACTCGCAGATGTAGACGCATCCCCAAAGAAAAAACTGGTTTCAGTTAAAGCCACAATTGACAAGGTAGGCCTAAGCTATGTGAATAATAATTACAAATAAATACACTCTATGCTGCTTTCAATACTTCTTCAACTCCTATATAGGGCCTAAAAATCGGTAAATCACAAGTATTCGGGCCAAAAAACATGCCATGCCAGTCCAGTATTGGCTGGTGTACATTCCGTGGAACTTTAAGCGACTTGAGAATATTAATATCTAATCACCGTGACTAGCACCAATTTAGTCTTGATCAAGACGGTCTCTTTATTATACCAAAGTATTGGCTAGAATACTTTGATTATACTATGGCCAGCTGATCTCCGCACCCCCGGCCCAGCCCCTTTGTAGGCCTACTGCCAATTTAATCGACTAAATTTCTGCTCTGATTTTGAATCATTGGCGCGCAATCGATTGGCGAGCGAAGCGAGCTCGATCGAGCAGTCACAGCCAGTATTAAACCGCTATCGGTCTGCGAAGCAGACCGTATTTGAGCACGCCCCCTCCCCTCTCTCTATAGAATCGATCGGCGGCCGTACTTACACGCAACAACTTACGCACACAGCATCCCGCAGTAACCGGGGCCCGGGCAGTAACATACATGGCCCGGGTGTATAGAGTCTTGAATCAAGACTAGCAACAATTTAAATTTCATAATTTATCCTTCTCACGAATTGAACCTGGAAAAAGGAAAGAAGTGTTCTAGTCAGTGCCAGTTCTACAAGACACAAACTTCTGTACAGGTTTTTTTTATTTCCAAAACCAAGGCTTCGTATTTTTGCAAAATTCGTACTTTTGTGTAAATAATATATAAAGTATAGATCTATGATTTCGTTTAATTCAATTAACAGGTGTTCCAGCAAAGGGAAGGTTCCTCATGGAAAAGAAAAGATATCATGATCAGTAACGAAGACAACAGCAAACGGATCTGCCTAAAATTGTGGGGAGATCAGGCTACGGCGGTTACAGACACCGATGAAGGGTCTTCTATCCTGGTTAAAAATGCAAGTGTTGACAAATACAGATAAAAAGCCCAAATAAACACAACGGAGATTACATCTGTTGAGGTAAGCTGGCTATAGGCCTACGTCATAAAGAGTGCATGTTAAAAAAAAAAAGGACTAATGTAAAATTTTCTATTTTGAATGTAAATGGCCCGGGTAAATGGGGCTATGGCTAGCTCGATACATCATGATTCATGGCCGTACTATTAGGCCTATATACTCCAATAAAAAGGAGCTTGTATCGCAGTGACCAACCTCGGGCAAGGCTGTCAATAATGATGAGGTACATATCGTGTGAACTGTAAAATACATGAATAACCATGTGAAATCATTGATCTTGAAAATTGTAACTCTCGTATGTACCAATTTCAGTTGAATCATGGTCGAATACACCGGCCGCAAACCACGTCGAAACGCATAATAACGGCGCAACGGAGTGAACCCACGGACCCATTCCCATTATTTTCTAATTCTTTACCTCCAACACGTTGAACACGATTGCGCAGGCCCGTACGCAGGATTTTTTTGGGGGGTGCTGATTTTGAAAAAAAGTGGACTTTTTCCAAAGGGGGGGGGGCGATTTTGTGAAAAGTGGACTTTTCCCCTAAATTTGGACCTTTTTTGACCAAAAAACCGTAAAAAACCTGATTTTTTTTCTTCGCTACGCTCGCAAATTCTTAAATTTTGGGACTTTTTGTATACTTTTGCAAATTTGGGGAGGTGCGGTCGCACCCCCTGCGTACGGGCCTGCCGGATTGCGGTTTTATAAAATGCACTGAGACAAAATTGTTGTCACAGAATCTGGAAAGAGTGAATATTTACAAATCAGTATCACCACAAGAAAATATATTAAACTTAACGATCAAATACAAAATACGGTACTTGGTGCAACAGTCACTCGCCAAGAAAATTCTGCTGAATGTGCAAATTGTGCATGTTGTATACACAAGATGAACCCGGAATGTTACGCCGATGCGTACAACAACAAAATGCTTGACATGTGTGCATCAAGCACACGCGATTTCTCTCTCGTGCACAAACTTAATATGATTGGAGTTTTCTGAGCATCTACAAACCAGGCTATTTTAACCTGTTTTGTTTAGTTTTCCAATACAATTTAAACAAAGATATATTTAAAAAAATTGAAATTTCCAGCTGAAATATTTTTTTGCCTTTAATTTTGTGTTTGAAAATATGACAACCTGTCCTCTATTTAGGCTACGTGATAATAATTTTAGCCCGGAATTTTAGACATTGGTTAATTTAAATTTTGTTCATAGTATAATCCCATCACTTGAAATACCAAATAAAATTGTGTTTTACATCTTCCTATACTAAATACCATTTTGCCATTTTTTCGCCATGTATTGTACAGGTTGAAAGAGGTGTGGTACCAAGCGAGGACACAACAACAGAACAAGAAATAATTGGAGCTTCAGAAACTGGATCGTAAGTTGTAGTATTAAATTAATTCAGCCTGGGCTTAAAGACCAATTCAGTGATTTGCTCATCCGGACGATCGTAAAAATCATCAAAATTCAGATTTTGGTACCTTTGTCATTTTCATAGGTGTGCTAACATAGCCTGCGAGTGGTTCAGCCGAAAACGGTATATTTAAGACAAAATAAGACATTTTACATGAATCTGTAATTTAGATACTGACAGGATCTAAATTAGCTACATGTATTTGCATGGGGCTTTAACTTCGTCAGTACTGCTGTTTTCTTTGTTTTTTGCCAAATTTGTCATTCAAAAATACCAAATGACAATTTGAATGACTTGTCCTTCACATTTAAGCAATTTATAAACAATTTTAATTTTTTTTACACTTGCGCTGGAATCACTGAATTGGTCTTTAAGTTATATTCATAGATTTAAAAAACTTTTTGTTTCTCCTCACTGAGTTTATCAACAAACTTTCTTACTCGTACCTTGTTTAACAATTGGAAGTTTCTTTTTTAATCAATTTATCGAGAAAACTTTGACCATTTGTTCTTTTTATTTCACTGTAAAATAACATTTTGAAATAAAATCAGAAACAACCCTTGTTGACCACATTAACCATGTTAATTACTTGGCTACTTCAGTATTTTGCATAATTTATTCAGAAACTAGAAAATGCATTATCTGGACATCAGTAAGGGTATGGGTGTTGCAACTTCGGTTGGCAGGTAACCTAGACTACTTCGTAATTAAAATGGTCAAGATCATGCAATTAACTAGAGCTCATCTGGAGTCACAGGTATAGATTGCAGTATTGTAATAAAACATAGTCCAATCTTCAGGCTTATTAGAGGACATCCAGGGCAGGGTTGTTGAACCCCTTCCCAACCACATGAGACCTTAATAGCTTTAGTCAACCAACGTGTCTCAATAATAACTACGAGTTATACAATAAAGCAAATATAATTCAAATGCAAAATACCGTTCAGTGGAAAATCGTCATGAAATCTTGTGAAAAGTACAATGCATGAACACAGTTTTCATCCAAAAAATCCAAACGAGTGAAAGACCTATAAAGGGTTCTTTAAAATGATGAAGCACATCAAAAAGTCTAATGCAGATGATTGTTACATGATAATGTCCATAATCAATGAAATTCAAAAAAGTTTAATTTTAAAAAAAAAAATCATTTGATTTAAATCGCAACAACCATGTCCATAGGTCATGTCATGTAGTGTCATTATAAGTATAGATTGTTCAATTTTGATGTAACTTTTCATAAATGATGTACATCCTAAACCAAACATGTTCATAGTCTTAATTCACAGGCCATTTTTTTATGTACTAGTTGCCGCAAACAATTACCAGTTTTTTAATGATAATTGATATAGTGTGCAGTGCATTGCTTTAGAAAGGGTGGGGTTAAACATCTGAATAAGAGGTAAAAGGTTGGGGTTTGAAATTTATCAATAAAACGAGTGTTATTGTAAAAAGGGTCAGAAAAGTGTGGGCCCAGACCATCGACTACATGTTTTTGGTAGCAACATGAAGCGGACAAACTGCATAATTATTTCTCTACTAAGTCTCACAGCAACATCAACATATTTAGGCTATAAATGATACCGGTAGTAAAAAAGGTCAGAAATCTTCACATTTTGTTTGCACAGTTTGAGAACCCGGTTTGAGAACAAAAATCATTCAAAGAGATTGGGGTTTTGACTCAGTAAAAAGAGCGGGATAAAACCCCGCTGCACACTATGTAATGTTATGAGTGCTGAGTCATCTTGGTCATTATTTGAGGTACTAGATCAACACATACCTTCCTACAAGTTGATATTACTTGCTTCTCAAACAATACAACACTTGTTTGGTTTACAATTTCAGAGATATCTACTTTGCTACTGAATCTGACAACATAACAGTACCAAGAAGCGTCTTCAACAATATGCACACAAACCTACAAGAATTCATTGGACAGCTACCTATGAAACTTCTTATCAGCTATGAAAACGGTCATGTAACTCAGGTTACACCACCAGATGCAGCGGCTGTAGGAGCTGATGAGCCAGCCAACTGATAGAATCTGCACACAAGCCTGACATGATAAAAAAAGCTGCCAATATAAAAGGTGCTTTTTCAGCTTCAAGTAAAAACTGTTAACCTTTTAAATCTGATCAAGAAGTTATTGTTGAGTTAGTTTTGTTATTGTTGTTCAGACCTGAGACAAATATCTCGGGTTCAGACAGGTTACAGCACCAGCTGCATTGGTTAATGAGCGAACTGAGTGACTCATGAGCCTGCCTTGATAGAAAACTGCTAATATAAGTTATTCGATTGTTGAGTTACTTTTGTCACTGAGCGGGAAAAACCTCATATGTACTTTTGGCCCTTGAACATGGATAAAGCATTGTAGATGTAGACCTTATATTGAAGAAGTTGCTTCATCCATGTTCAAGGGCCAAAAGTACATGCAGGAAACACACACTTCATAATTACTTTTGGCCCTTGAAAATGGATAAAGCCTTATAGGTGAAGACATTATCCTATTCTGACTTAGTTTTACAAAACAAACACTTTAACACCAGTTTCATTGAAATCAGTGCATTTTTTCAGGTCTTTTACCTTTGTACATATAACGGTATGTCACAGGTAACTCATAAGCCAACTGAGTACGATATGTCCCAGATGGGTCAAACTATATCGCCATCTCACAAGATTCACTAAGAATGGGCAACGAGGTATGAATGAAAAATGAAGCAGTGTTATCATACTGTGTAACATTATCCAGGTATCAGAAACAGTAAATATTTGTTTATACATTCCTCATCTTGGAAAAGATGATGGGGAAAACCCCTGTTCTACGGGCCTGACCGACCCAGAATTTTTGTTTTTGAGATGATTTTTTTAATTTTGCAAAAATCATGTAAAATCATCCGTTTTTTGGCTGAAATATTTGGATTAAAAAATTCTTTAGATTGTCTTTAGATTTTGGTGATGTTTTGGGGTCATTTTAGCCTCCAGAATAAAAAGAAAAAGCCCAACCAACCCTACTTCAAAAGTCCATCCGGCCGTAAAACAGGGTTTTTCTTCGTCGCCTAAATACCAGTGCCGAACTGCACTGGTCTTTTCATATTAGTTTTGTTAACTTTTATCCTGTCATTGTAATATAATTCAAAAGATTGTTTATAATAATTATCAATGAAAACACTAATCATGTTAAAATTGGATTTATCTTTAACTATAATACTTTAACCATGTATCCAAGCATGATTTACCAAAAATAGTTCAAAGCAAATTCACTGAGATTAAAGTTCAAAAGTGATCCACTAATACAATGTATATTTAGCTGTTCCTACAGAAATGTATAACATGCTAATTTCTGCTAAATTAAAAAACATGCTAAAATGCTTCCTGCAAGTACAATGAGTAGTTTCTGTAAAACAGATATTTCCACATAGCTTTTGGATACAAGGGTGATTAGTAGTGTTTATTAGAACATCAGTTGCATAGTTTTACAGAAAGAACATTTAAAGCTCTACATTATTATCAAGAAGATAATGACTAATCCAGTACCATTAAGATGATCTTGGAATAGTTTTTCACATGTGTCATGTATTATTATTATATAAATAGTTCATGTAACTTACATGTATAGTTTACATGTTATCAATTTTGGACATTTGTTAAAAAGGCAATGTCTAGAAACTTCTGCAGATTCATATACCATTTTGTATACTAGCTCTAAGATCTCTGTACTTCGGTTATTGAATACGGACAATTCACCAGCGACACACAATAGCTTGTTTCATATTTAACTCATTTTGGCCCAGGTTCTTTGGCATTTGCACAAAATTGCTACAATAGTATTGTAACAATTATACATCAAAGTCTATAGATATATATGCCTACATCCCACTAGTCAAATACATAGGGCCATACTAAATCATACTGAATGCCTGTTATATAATTATCTGATGTTAATTAAACGTAATTTCATATGATTGTATATATATGTGACTGCAGGAAATGTTACTTTTTGTCAATAAAGAGAAATTGAAAGCTACACTTCTGCTCTCTCACTGAATGACTCCTTTTTCCTGTCATAGAAGACCCCTTTTACAAGAATTTTGGACAAAAGTTCATTAAGGATTCATTGCCGGTATAAAAATATCTTCAAAATGCTTCTTTTGCCACAAATTATACATAGTCATTGACGACACTTACACATATTCATCGGCTGTATCCAGTGTCTATAGGGTGTACACAGAATAGAGGTAGTCATTGAGACGTCAACCCCGCCATCTTGTGGGTACGGAGTGCCTTGTTGCTTTTGACGCTTGGCTGAAGAAGTGCGTCATACGCTGCGACTTCCTCGTAATCGGGGCATAATGTCTAATGCATGACATGCAGAACAGCAGTACCCACAAGATGGCGGATCCCGTGGAAGAGGCTGACAGCCTCTATTGGGATCAAAGGGGTAATTTCCGGTCAAAATCTTTAAAGTCAAACATTGCCCAAAGTATATCGACCTTGGTACCATAATGTAGCAAATTTGACAAGGAAGACTGCAGGTGGTGTTGGTTTTGTGATTGGGCCTTTCTGTCTCAAGTTATATACAAATTTTAAGATGGCATTTCCGGCCCCGGCTAGGTCCAGATCTGTCGCCAGATCTAGTTGTTTTTGTTACCTAGCCGGGACACCGGCTAGGTCTTGTGATGCTATCGGATCTTTCTTCTTCTGGCAACATGTGCGTGACTTGCCACGTTTCGCCCTAGCTCTCTTATGCTTTGACCGATTTTGACAATACTTGCTCACAAACACCACTGACCATGTCCCCACATGTGACATGACATTGAACTCCATTTGACCTTTGACCTGCTCACAATGGCAAAAATGCGATTTTACTCTAAAATGCTTCTTCTTCCACAAATAACATGTGATGGTGACATGCTGAGGTCATGTGACTTGACTTTGGTCGGTGCCTATAGGGTGTTCACAGATAAGGGGTCAAAGGTCATTAAGGGGTTATTTCCGGTCTGAAAGCTAAAAATATTCAAAAAATCACTGTTTTTACAAATTACATAGCAGAGTGTTGTCATTAGCACACATGCATTGCTACCAACCAGGGTCTTTGGGGTGTCTACAGTTTCGGGGTCAAAGGTCATTAAGGGGTCACTTCCGGTCAAAAAACAAAAATCATTAAATATGTTCATTTTTTTTATCTCAAAACGTAACCAGACCAGATTGACATAAACTTCATATATGCATTAGTGTTACCCGATGTATGCACGGTATTTTTATTTTTTGGTCAAAGGTCATGTAGACGTCATTTCCGGTTTTAAGCTAAATAACTTCAAGAATTTTTATCTCCATAACTAAGCACACTAGATTTTTTTAATTTAAACTGTAACAATGCATTTTCGTGTGTATATGAGATTTTTTTAATATTGGGGTCAAAGGACATTAAGGAGGTCAAAACGTCAAATTTGCCAAAAATGTTTAAAATTACGGAAAAGTAGCTGTATCTCAGCGTATGGAAGACGGATAAAGCCCCTACATGCTACAGTGATGCACCATTAATGGTGTGAGATGTCCATAATTTTTAAGACTGGCATTTCCGGCCCGGCTAGGTCCAGATCTGTAACCAGATCTAGTTTTAGTTGTTTTTGATGTAACTTTCCTCACTATTATTTCTGTAGTTTTGACATAGTAAGGTAAGAGTAGCATTGTGGTTTTAGATTTTGTAGCTGAATTTTGCATTCAGTTGACATAAACATCTCAAAAAAAGTAAATAACCCCCCTTAAATAATGGCCATTATTCAAAAAGGGGCTATTGTATTACAAATCTGTAAAATGCGTTGGAAGCAGAATTTATTTCTGCACATTTTGACACCTCATTTGATATGATAGTCCAGAAAACAATAAAACACCGGTCAATTTAATGTAGTTAGGTCCAGATTTGAAAGTTGCACTTACATACAATACAAAAACACTCAGATATCATTACACAGATTTCCTTCCATTATACTAAGTACAAAATTACTACATGTACAATTTACTGCAACTTTCAAATCTTGGGTTACATTGATTTAAATGTACGCTGTGACATCAATATCTAGTCAATTGCTACAAATGAGGTGTCAAAATGTGCGGAAATAAATTTTACAGATTTCTAATACAATCGCCTGT
The DNA here is from genome assembly GCF_039555335.1 of Amphiura filiformis. Classification (NCBI taxonomy): domain Eukaryota; kingdom Metazoa; phylum Echinodermata; class Ophiuroidea; order Amphilepidida; family Amphiuridae; genus Amphiura; species Amphiura filiformis. The sequence goes on along the minus strand of NC_092646.1, from coordinate 31,022,497 downwards.
TTTTGAATAATGGTCATTATTTAAGAGGGGTTAGTTACTTTTTTTGAGATGCTTATATAGGCCCAAACGATGAGGACATGTGTTAGCAACTATTTTATACTGTTGCGATTTGGTAGTTCACAGCATCTTGTGAATGGTTGAGAGCTTTGACAAAAATTACATTAATCATTTCATAGCGAGTGTGTAGATGAATTAAAATATCACAGATATACATGTAGTTTTGTAGGTCCTGTGGTTCTTGAGTTATGTTGTAAAGAGGGCTAAAACAACAACACTTTTGATAAACATACATAACTCATTAGGCAAAAAAAAAAAAAAGTTTGTCTCAAAGCTCACGAGAAATTTAAAAACAAATGCGAAATGCGATTTTTTTTTTTAAATAAAAAAAATTCCGCATTTGTTTTTTGTCAAATCGTGGGATTTTACAAACGCGCGAGCAAGCTTTGAGACAAACCTTTTTTTTTTTTGGCCTTAACAACAATAAATCAAGCAAGTTTTCAAAGTATATGATTTGTAGAATGAGTATTGCAATACACCAAAGCAGGGGCGGCAGGGTATTTTGATAGGGGGGGGGGCAAAACAATTTTGGAATATTTTTATGCGGCGCGACAGCGCTGACGCAGGGGGGTGTGTGAGGGGGATGTGCCCCCTCAGAATTTGGAAAATTTTCAAAATGAAAGCACAAATGAAGCCATTTGATGCACCATTTTCACCCTTTTTAGGGTTATTTATTTACTTTCCAACCGCATATTTTTATGGATTTCATTCACAGGCCGGGCCCGACTTTCAGCCCGCTGGTTTTAGGCATGGACCTACTCAATTAGTAAATGCAGCACTTTTTGGCAACAAATTAAGTTCATGGTACAAATGTGTACAAAGTGAAATATGGTGGAAACATTAAAGAAAGTCGCAATTGGCACTTTTAAGGCTAAAATGGCCAAATATGAGGTTACTTTGGTCAGAAACCCACATACAGGCGTCAACATTGGGGAATGATTGTATGGACCATCTACCCTATCAAAATATTGGGGGGATTTATACCCCACACCCTGGGTCGGATCTACGCCTCTGATCGAAACGCGGTGTATGTTTTAACATACACCGCGACTTCAGTTGCATTGTATATGATATGCTGGTTTGTTTTTTTAAATATAAATTGGCATGATAAAATGATATGAATGAGGGGTGTCTTGAGGTTGGAAATATTTCAAACTGAAAGCCGTAATCAGGAGCGTAGGCGAGAGGTAGTCGCCCCCTATGATCACTAAAAGCCGAAAGGTCCACTTTGCGAGCGTAGCGAGCAAAAAAAAAGTTTTTTATGCTTTTTCAGTAAGAAAAGGACAAAATTTGCCCATTCGCGAGTGTAGGTTCTTTATGCTTCCAAAACAGGTCCACCTTTTCAAAATCAGCCCCAAATAAATCCTGGCTACACCCCTGGCCGGCCGTAATGAAGCCAATTGCATAATTTTTACACTATTTCTGAGAGGGGCGTTCTAGTATAGGTTTTGGATAATACAATGTGATGAAACCCCGTAAAAGTTGTGTGATATCGGACTGAAAGTAAACTTATTTATAATGATTAGGCCTAATTGCTGCATGACACAGACTTGCATGTGTTGCCGCGCCAGGAAAGTGACGTAGCCAGGATTTTTCCAAAGTAGTTGATAGAAAAGGCAAGAGAGGCCATGTGACTTTTATGGGGGAAAATTTGCCGAAAATGGGCCCAAAATATAAGAACCAACAACTTTAAAACCGCGTATAGGTCAGCATTCCACAAGGGGCAAGATGTCCGAAGGGGGAGTTTCCTCCATCTAACCATGGCCAGGGAGGGGAATGGCTCCTTTTCTTTTCTCCCTCCTCTCTTTCTCTCCCCTCCCTTTTCTCTCTCCTTCTTCTCTTTCTCTTTTTCTTGAAAATCATAGGGGGCAATTGCCCCCTTGCCCCCTGTGGTGCCGCCCCTGTCAGGTGCCGCCCCTGCACCAAAGTGTTATTTTTCACTATACTATTCCTATCAGTTCTATTCCTATCTCTTGGCAAATCAAATTAGTAATTTTGCTTGTCAAAACCAGTAAGTTTTTACTTACTAATATTTCGTCCATCTCGTCGGAGGACTTCATCAGATGTGAGCATCTGATCCACTTTCCCGGGAAACTGGCTTCCGGTTTTGAGTAGTCTTACTTCCAGTCTTCAAAAGTGGGTCAAATACGTGACTTAGGAAATAAGTGCCCTCCTCTCTGTTCATGGTCTTTGTCCCCTCTTTCTGATCTCCATCGCTTCTCGTACTTCTCTAGACTTTCTGACATGTTCCTTGCCAAGTATCTTGGAATCCTCCCAATTGACGACATGATTTGCCCTTGCGACATGGTCGGATATGGCCGACTTTGTTTGCTCTTGCTCGGATGCCCTACGTTCTGACCGTGTGAACTTTTTCTCGTTGGCTTTCTTGACTTCCGCTTGGTGTTCCGCGAGCCTAATCCCAAACAGACGAGACGTCTCGCCAACATAACTGAGATCGCAATTTTGGCAGCCGATCTCGTAAATGCAATTGCCTGTTTTCAGCTTGTCTCTTTTGTCTTTGGGGTGGACCAGGATTTTTTTGAGGGTTTGATGTGGTTTCATAGCGGTGTCAACTTTGTGCTTTTTGAAAATTCTTTGAACTCTTTCAGAAATTCCATTCACATAAGGGAGCACTACCATACCCTTGCTTTTGTCCTCATTCTTTTGATCTTTCTTTGCGCTAGGTTTTGCAACTGTTTTTGTTTTTTGTTGCATTTTAGCTTTCACTTGGTCCACTGCCCATTTAGGATAGCCACAGTTTTCAGGGCTCCACGCACATGTTTCTCTTCATTCGCTCTATCCGCTTCATCCGTGACCACGCTGTACATACGATCAAACAAAGTTCGGACTACACCCATTTTCTGATGGAGGGGGTGTTCTGACTTAAAACTGAGATATTGGTCAGTGTGGGTTGGTTTCCTGTATACCAGGAGCTTTACCGAACCGTCAGTGGATGCTCACATCTGATGAAGTCCTCCGACGAGATGGACGAAATATTAGTAAGTAAAAACTTACTGGTTTTGACAAGCAAAATTACTAATTTGATTTGATGTACAAACCTGATGAATCTATTCACTGACTATCTCTTGGCATTGTAGCACATCTACTGATCACTTGGTGGTCTTGGTATGGCGGTGCCCATGGGTCACGTGGGCATTAAATTTAGTGCCTTTTATTAACATGATTAAATAGCCTATGGTGACTGACTTATCTGATTATTTTAGGCATTGCTTGAAGGCGGATCCTCGGTCCAAAAGCCTGTGAAATTACTGTGGGCCCGCGATACATAGGGCCGTTACATTTTGTCATCAAAGTCTGTTTGGGCCCTTTTTTGTTTAAAAGCAATGATAATAGTGTAAAAATGATGCACCAAATGGTTTCAATTTGGCCTTCATTAATTGTCAAACTTTCGGCTTTATTCTCAAATTATAATTTTACACAATAATCTGATACTATTAAGGGATCTAAAATGAGCGTTTATTGCGTTTCGATAGTATTTTTGTGGGACATGAGAGCACCTCAGACCTATCGAATTGCATTCTGAATACGAAGCATGTCTTTCTGATATCAAATAATTTTCATTTTTGAAAATCACAATATAATACAAATTTTATGACAAATTATAAAAATTTGATATTTTTCAAATTTTTGATATATAACAGTCCTCGAAGTAAATTATATAAATCTAATGATATATTCTTAAAGTGTATGTAGCAGGGAGGAAAAGCTGACAGTCAATTGAAAATTTTGACCTTTCATATTGAAGATATGGATTTTTTTCCCAAAAAGACCTAATTTTTTTTGGTGTTTTGGGAAAAAAATCCATATCTTCAATACGAAAGGTCAAAATTTTCAATTGATCGTCGGCTTTTCATCCCACCTACATACACTTTAAGTATAAATCATCAGATTTATAAAGTTTACTTCAAGTACTGTTAAATATCAAAAATATCAATTTTAATGATTTGCCATAAAATGTGTATTAAATTGCGAATTTCAAAAATCAAAATTATTTGATATCAGAATGACATTCTTCGTATTCAGAATGCAATTCGATATGTCTGATGTGCTCTAATGTCCCAAAATAAATACTGTCCAAACGTTCATACCCCAGCCCTTAATAGTTACAAAATATTCTACCAAATGGCTTAATTTTTTAGATCTTCATTTTGCAAAAAATTCTCACTTCCCCCTGCGTATGCATTAAGAAGTTGCCCTTTTCGCTTCTGGTTTGGGCGCTCCATACTTTATGTTTAAAGCAATAATTTACACAATAATATTGAAAACTTGTCCACGAATAACGGCAGGTTCGTTTTGCATACCTGCATACTGCATATTTTTAGAGTTTCTTAGTGGTGAGTTATATATGGAGTGCGGTAGAGTTGTATGTGGCTTGTTGATGAGGAAGTGTTTAGGGGGGTGTTATTCTGGTGTGTGAGTGGTGTGGGAGGGGTGGGTGTGGGGGTCTTGTGGTGTGGGGTAGGGTGGGTGTGGTCTTGTGGTGTGGGTTAGGTAGGGTGGGTGTGGTCTTGTGGTGTGTGAGTGGTATGGGATGGGGTGGGTGTGCATGCATGTGCATCGATGCAGGGATGGTGATGTTAATCGCAAACATGCTCATGTATCAAGGCACAGTTCGTTAACCTGTTGAAAAAAACCAATTTGAACGTACTGGGTAGGCCTACACATACCCCGGACACATACTCATACTCCAAAACTTGAGGTCACATTTCCAAAGAAGTACAAGGCAATTTCTTGCATTAGTGGGTCACCCCTACACTCACACACACACCCACACCACTACCACACTGGTGAAGAAGATGTTAATTAATGGTAGCCTATTAATTTGGAAAAAATCTAAAATGATTCAGCATCACCTTAAATATTTCATTTAGAGGTTACTGCTGTCTGAGGTGTGAAATGTTACAAAGGACCTTGCCTCCTGACAAAAGCATGTTTATGCACAGATGTTACTTTTATGTCAATAGGGACATAATATCCCATAATGCCTATCTTTGGATGGTATGCCCCTGTAGTACTATGAAATGTCACACTGAATGATGGGACATACCTGAAATCCAGATTTTTGAGGTGTAGCTTGCAAAGCTTAAATCTAGATTGTGTTGTGAGCACAGAAAATTAAACCCTACTTTTGGTTCAAGTTCCTTGGGGAATTAATCAAGGTTAAAATTTATCCATGTAAATTCTGTTCTGTCTAGTCCTGTCCACACGGAGGGATATTTCCTCGAGCACCGCGTTGCTCGAGCACAGACTCGGGGATCTGCCGTCTGAACGCTTTCGAGGATTCCAGTCCTCGAGTTTTTCCCCAAATTTATCCTCGAATTTATCCCCTAGAAATTTAGAGGATTTCACAACTTCCCCGAGTGGTGCTCGAGCTCTACTGCCGTGTGAACGATAGATTTTGCGATCCTCGAGCACTGAGCTTGACCTGTGCATGGTGGAGTTCCATTGCACTACGATAGATGTACATTAAATATGGCAATTGTCGCTCATTCTGCCTCTTCTTTCTCAACAACTCTCTTCTCCCAGTGTTGATGCCAAATCTAGAACATCATGACCACTTGGCACTTTCAATCATCCCCCCATCATGAATTAAGTACAAACAAGAGCAAAATGCTCTTCATAGATCGTGACATCGCAATCGCAGTAATTGGTGCCTTTTGATTTGGTGGTATGGTTTGTTTACGTTCTGCCGAGTTATAATATTAAATAGCTTTATTTATACACGGTAAAAACATGTTCAATTTCGCGTGATACTGCAGAGGTCACATTCAGCTTTCAGTTGTAATTCTCGAACTGACGTCATCAGGAATTGCGAAACTCGAGGATTACAGGCCACGACGGAGTCGTGTGGACACGCACTCGGGGATTGACTTAGGGATCGCAATCCTCGAGCACGCCGATCCTCGAGGATCCTATGACCGTCTGAACATGGCTTCTGTCATCAAAGTAACAGGTGTATTGTTAGTTCTTCTGTGGAGAACTGACCAAGCGGGGCTTCCTGTTTAAGCCTTTCCGCACTGTTTTAAAGCCTTTTAGACTGTTTTATTTAATAAAAGGCGCCCCATGAATGTGTGTCAAAATTTTACCCTCCCACGGCTCATATTTATTACACATCCCCTAATACGTGAATGCTACCACCCTACATGTATAACCACATACCATTGGTCTGGGCACATAGGCCTAATAAAGCTAATCTGGCACAAGAAACAATTTATAAAATGTATGTGGCCATCACTGATTTCTGGTATAATAATTATTCTAGAGATAAACCATACACATGTATAAAACTGTTTGGTTTGGATAAAGATTAATGTATAGCCTTGGGGGCATCAGTGAAACTGTTAGTGTGCTTTAAGGTGACACTGCATCTATATACTAGTAGCTTGGGTTCTTGTGGTTGTTTTTTTAATGAGCTAAACGATACTCATTAACCTAGCAAAAAAGTCAAATGTCCAGAAATGTAACGAAAGTGCGTATCCAGCGACACACACGCCCATTCACCTCGCTCCATGTACTCCACCAAAAATTCACGCCAACATTACCAAAGCATGCACTCCCAATAAGGTAGCTTATACTCGCCACTAAGAAACTCTAAAAATATGCAGTATGCAGGTATGCAAAATGAACCTGCCGCACGAATAACTTCCAATTTTTGACTTTTCAAATAAAAATTGTACACAATAATAGTGCCAAAATTGTCCAGCAAATGACTTCAATTAGGTCTTTCTTTTGCAAAGGTTTCTCACTTCCCCCCTCAGACACCCCTTGTGTATATGCATTTCTTAAAAGAAGTTGACCTTTCCGCTTCTGGTCCCGGGCTTCTGGTTTGGGCACTCCATACTTTATCCAGTTGACCAGGCAAACTTTCAAGGGCAACCCAATTAAGTAGGCTTAAAATATAATCAAGTCAATGTTCATCTCTATAGGCATGATCACACGGGAGCTTACCTCTGTGTTACCATAATATGGAGGTAGTGCAAGGTCATGACTTAACACGGATACTTGTCCACACGGTCCTTCCTCGTGGTCTTTAACTCTAAGCACTCCGTGTTAGCTGCACGGCTCGGTCTTTGCTTTGTGGTAAATATAGGAATTTCCTGAAATTATAGGACCGTTTGCTATACTGTTTTTTTTACGTGTTTTTTTCACGGCAGTGAAATAATGCCACTTGCACCCACATCTCATATGCACAGTTTATCCCTTTAATACATATCCTGTGTCTTGAATAGCTATATAGCCCACCAACCCTGTGGTTAACAGACTAGGAAATAATTCCTAATATCTCATACCCTAGTTTGTATGCATTTATCTAATCTTGCCCCACATGACAAGGACTATCAGCCCTTAAACCCCTCAAAGAGACTGCTCTCGTGTAGGAAATGTTTACCCTTTTTTATAAACATGTTTGCAATTGGCTTATAGCCATCACATGCTGACAATACACATAACTGATTGGTTAATCAAAACTAGACAGGTCATGGTCAGCAATGTTTATTTTGTGATTTACCCATCTATGTATAGAAAACCATGCAGCAGGCGATTTACTTCAGAAAAAGTTCAATATAATTACATTGCACAAAACTAAGTCCATTATCTAGTTAATTGAATGTTTATTGACTCTTGTAATAACCCAGCAATGTTTGTATAAACCTGTATAATATATTTTCTGTTACAAAATAATAATTGGTGTTCATAAAAGCAGGGCTATATATGAGACACATATCCTTGACAAAATATAGCAAGACCAAAATAGCTGTGTAATTCGCCCAGGGTACTAGTACTTTGTTTAGTAATAAGGCATGCATCTTGCATACAATTTTCTTCTTGAAAAAAGGAATGGGGCGCTCAATGGGAGCTTTGATGTGGTGTGCTGAAATCCGGAGGGAGGGGCACTCCCACTTTCGAGGTAACGCGTATGTACAATGTAGGGCTATTAAGACCCCCCTTTTCACCATCACTGTCACCCAAAGACCACATTACCAGCACATGTTCTGTCATCCAAAGACCTCATATTTTTCTGGTTAAAAAAATTGTTTTCCAGAGTCAAGACGCAGGTATCATTATTAAGCCTCATATCACTTATTTATTGTCGAATAAGTGCAGAGTAGGTTAGATATGAATATTAAATGTAACCCGTTACAGCGAAAGGTACATTATGTCGGCTGCTACAAGTGTCTCTTTTTCCCCAATGTTGGCAGAAAATATCAAACAATAATGACAATCTGAAGTGGCGGTCATTTCAAATCATCTACAAGTCAACGAGGTTCAGGAATGTCCTCTCATTGTTAGTGGGTGGCTACATACCTATACAAGTACAATACAATGCTTTTGTAACCCACCACTCACGCCACTTGAACAGGGATTAGCCATATCAAATAAAGACTAGAGCTGTATAACAAACAGTTCTATCTGAGACCATAATAGACAGGTACAAGCTTATTATCCTCTACAACAATAGGATTAATGATTGGTTTAGAATGCATTTGATACTAGCAAAATAAGGCATATGTAGCTCCCGACTTAAGGTACCTTTTGCTGTAACGGGTCACAAATGTTAGACCAAAGTAGCTCAAAGTAGGCCTACTATACACCTGATCCGTGAACTTGTCTTTTTAAAGACAAATTCTTGTTAGCTGTTATTTTCTTCTCCAATCAATGTCTTTGTCTTTCAAGACACTTATCAGCTCTTCCGTTTCTTCTTTTGACAAGTTCAATGTTTTTTGGGGTTTTTTTTGTTGTTGTTGTTGTTTTTTGTTTTTGTTTTTGCGGTGCTTCTTTCATCATGTTCATTCTCGGTGAGAAACAGAGAATATATTGCTAAAGAAATTTAAAATACTGCGAAATTGTAAGTGTTGTATCCATAAAGGTCAAGCTTACCCCGGAATCTTGTTCATACGGGCGCTCACACGGAACGATCGCTTCGTGTTAGCGCGCTACCACAGAGATTTCTCTGTGGTAAATCTTCCGTGTTAAGCTTCGAGGTAGTTAACACGATACTTGTTCAGACGGGTGTTAACACAAAGCTACCTCAGAGGTAGCTTTGTGTTAGCTTAACACGAACTTACCCCTAAGCCCGTCTGAACACGGCTTATACCACCAAACTTTGCACAGCTCCCAAATTAATGTGTTTTCCAGATATTTGGAGCAGCCTTTAAAGCAATATTTTATGCAATAATAGTGAAAAGTTGTCCACAAATGACTTCAATTGGGCCATCATTTCACAAATTTTCGGCTTCAGTATCAAATAAAAATTGTACACATTTAATATAGTGCCAAAATGGTCCAGCAAATGGATTCATTTTGCAAAAGTTTCTCACTACTCAGGGGGCACAGGGCCGTTCCGACCATTAGGCCAAGTAAGGCGGTCGCCTAGGGCAGCAAACGCAGAGGGGCGCAAAAAAGGGCGAAAAAAGAAAAAACGGGACAAAAAATGAGGGCGGATAAAAAGAAAAAATAGGAGGAAAATAAAAAGGGGCGAAAAGAGAAACAGAATACAGGGCGGAAAAGGGGACGTGAGAAAAAGAAAAGAAATGGGGCATAGAAAAGGAAAGAAGACACGGGCGGAGAAAAAGAAAGAATAAATGGGGCGGAGAAAAAGAAAGAAGAAATGGGTGGAAAAAAGGAAGATGAAAATGGGCGGTGAAAAAACAGAAGGAATAAATCAAAATAGAAGGAAGAATAGAAGAGAGGAGAAAAGAAGCAGAAAACACGAAGTGCTGAAGAAGAACAAAAAGTGGGAGAAAAATACAGAAAAGAAGTAAAATCATTGGCGTAGATCCTGGGAGGATGGGGGTGGTCCATACAATTATCCCCCCATGTTGACGACTGTATGTGGGTTTCTGACAAATTAAGGGGGGTACTACACCCCTGGTCAATTTTGTGCCTATTTTTGAAAAAAAAAAAAAATTATAGCGTATTGGTGACAAGTAAGATATGTATATAGGGGCAAGGACTACAACTACTGCACTGAAAATTCAGCACTCAAGGCAAATAGTTATTGATTTATTAATCAAATATTGGTTTTCCCTCATTTTTGACTGTAACTCCACAACTTTTGTCTGTGCTGAAATAAAATTTCCAGTGCAGTACATATCTTACTTGTCACAAATGCGCTATAATATTTGAGAAAAATGCAAATTTATTCCATATGGGGTCTTGATGGCTTCAACACATTAGTTAGGTTTGCCTACTCCATAGAGTTGTACACATTTTTGATTTCGCATGTATAATGATTTAATGTACAACTCTATGGAGAAGGCAAACCTAACTAATGTGTTGAAGCTCATCAAGACCCTAAGCCAATATCTCTCAGAAATGTTGTCCAAGAACATATCTTCAACATAACTGAAATTGATGGTGGGGAAAATTGTCTGACATTGGTTTTCCGGGGGGTACAAAAAGTAAAAAAAGTGGTTTTGCATGGGTAATATCTCAGGTAAATGTATTCTAATATGCTCAATATTGGATAAGAGTAATGTCCTACCAAAGGGCTCTGACTGGCAAAAAAATGGACAATAAAATTATTTTTACTTTTGGAGTTCTGGCCCCCCCCCGAAGTTGATCCTGGTTGGACGAGGTTGCCTTTTGAGGGCCCTATATCTTTTAACGTAAAGGAGTTACAAGTTTTCTGATAGCAGATTTGAATTCTACACAAAAAAGTACCCCAGGATACATACTTTTCAAAGTTGTAAAGGGTTCCCTTTATACATTTATGGACCTCCAAACGTCGTCTTTCGCGTTGCGACACATTTTTTACGCTGACCCCCCTAAATTTCAAATTGATGCCACGGGAAAACGAAATGGAGAATGAAGCTCAAATTTTCAGAATTTTACTTTCTCATCAATATCTACCACCACACAGAAAAAGAAAAAAATTGAAGAGGTGCTGCGGTGCACATCCCTGGAGTTGACATGGAATGGGTCATATGCATAAATTTCAACCGTTTAGTTTAAAATGGCAACATTTTTCATGCGCTTTGCGCGCATTTGTACCATAAACTTAATATGTCGCCAAAAGGTGCTGAATTCACTACAAGATATTTTTTCCAACCCCATCCCCCCAATATCAAAAAGAAATCTACGCCACTTAGGAAAACGGTCGAGGGCAGTAAAGGGGGTAACCCCCCTTACCAGGCCCTCTTAACACTTTTTGGGTATGCTTTGGTAGGCGGCAGGGTAGGCTTTGCCTAGGGCGGCAAAATCCCTAGGAACGGCCCTGAGGGGGCATATCCCCCCAGACACGCCCCTGCATTGCCCAAGCGCGAGGTGCGGCGCTACCGCACTGATGATTCTCCTTTTGTGCCTCTCCTTTTCAAAAATCCTGGATCCGCGACTGGATATATATCTACTTTCAAAGAACATAAATTATAAATCCTTTGAGTTTTGGGAAAAGTGGCACTTTTTACTTAGAAAGTTGGATGTGTTCAATTTTCAATGGGAAATGGGACATTTTTCAAGTTTTTTGAGCAAATTATTTGATAAGTAATTATTTTAGAACATTTCACTGGAACATGCTAAAAAATTTCCTTCACATTGCAATAAACACTAGAGAAATTTATCTTCATGTTTATTAGTGGATAGCAAAAGGTGGCACTTTTTGTTCCAAAATAATAATAAATATCACCAAAACTCTTTTTTTTTTTGACATGCAGGGAATTCCTAAATCAATTAAGGTTGGACTTAACCCTGCATATGGAAACTTCATAACTGCTAAATTATTGGTCTAAAGTATGAAAGTATATAATGGCAAAGACTTGGTATTAAATGCATCTATGAGGTGAGGTCTTGTTCACTACAAACAGACAGGTATAAATAAATTTAGGGTTCACAACTGATAAGTTCCCCCTAATACTTTTTTAAAGCCATCACAACATTATGCCTTATATGTAAGAAAAATAATTATTACGCACAAATCATGTGGTTTTACTTCAAACAAACTCATAGTGACCATAAAAACGAATAAAAACGTCAGTCTCTCAACACGCGATATTCAAAATTCCCGGGCGCTGAAATTGTCGAGTGCAATGACGTCCCAGTAATACAATGAAGGCTAACGACAATTGAGCACAAATAACCATTACGTCATTGCACTTAAACAATTTCGGTGCGGGAATTTTGAATATCGCGTGTTGAGATCCGACTGTTTTTATTCGTTTTGATGGTCAATATGAATTGTTTTAAATAAAACCACGCGATTCGTGCTTGATAACTATTATTCTAACAAATAAGGCATTTTTTTTTTCTCCACTGAAAGTAACTTAAGGGCTGGGGTATGAACGTTTGGACAGTATTTATTTTGGGACATTAGAGCACATCAGACATATCGAATTGCATTTTGAATACGAAGAATGTCATTCTGATATCAAATAATTTTGGTTTTTGAAATTCGCATTTTAATACACATTTTATGGCAAATCATTAAAAATTGATATTTTTGATATTTAACAGTACTCGAAGTAAACTTTATAAATCTAATGATTTATACTTAGCGTGTATGTAGGTGGGATGAAATGCCGACGATCAATTGAAAATGTTGACCTTTCGTATTGAAGATATGGATTTTTTTTCCAAAACACCAAAAAAAATAGGTCTTTTGGGAAAAAATCTATATCTTCAATATGAAAGGTCAAAATTTTCAATTGACCGTCGGCTTTTCCTCCCTGCTACATACACTTTAAAATATATCATTAGATTTATATAATTACTTCGAGGACTGTTATATTTCAAAAATTTGAAAAATATCTAATTTTTATAATTTGTCATAAAATTTGTATTATATTGTGATTTTCAAAAATGAAAATTATTTGATATCAGAAAGACATGCTTCGTATTCAGAATGCAATTCGATAGGTCTGAGGTGCTCTCATGTCCCACAAAAAACTGTCGAAACGCCATAAACGCTCATTTTAGATCCCTTAATATGTATTTACATTTTATTTTTACTATGATAGTAGTCAAGCTCCACTGAAAAGACCGATGCATCAACATCATGATAACAGTCAAGGTCAACTGAAGAGAACAATGCCTCGACCGATAACACCGGCTAAACGTCCACGGAATGCACCTGCACCATCGACTCCTAATATGCCTATTCCATCACCTGTAATACATTGAAAAAATTGCAGATAATGCTTCAACCGCTAACACTGGATCCCAGACTGGATATGCCTACTCTATCCCCTGTGACACCATTGGGAAAACCCCAGTCCCCATCGCAGTCACCTCCTAAATTGACCCTGAAGTCTGTCTCCATCAGGAGGAAGAGAGTGCACAAGAGAGTACAGGTGGATGAAGAGCAAGCAGAAGCTTTGGAGTCGGAAGATGAATCCGATAAGATGCCAAGGTTTGGTATTTTTTCTGTTGTTCTCTGGTTGCCAACTCCACCTAAATCCACATCAGTGTGTACTTCTGAGCAGGTCCGTACGCAAGATTTCATTTGGGGTGTTGACTTTGAAAAAGTGGACTTTTTTCCAAGGGGGCAATTTTGTGAAAAGTGGACTTTTTGTTTAAAAAAGCGTAAAAAATGTATTTTTTTGCACGCTACTCTCGCAAATTCTGAAATGTTGGGACTTTTTGTATACTTTTCCAAATTTGAGGGGGGGGGTACGTCGCAAACCCCCTGCTGCGTACGGGCCTGCTTCTGAGATTCGGATTTGGTCTTCCTTGTATACCACAAGTGTATAGAGCCCGGGTATAGAGCATGGTACAAGCAATGGTATCCCAGCACAACTTTTGCTACATCTTAGGTGTGCTTTTGTTATGTGCTACATGATGTGCTCATGGCCTGCTGTCGCAAATCTATCACACTATGGTTTCTGAGAGTGTGGTTCCATAAAGGCATATGTTACACAAAATAGGGTTAACAAGGCTAGCTATAAAACTACAAGGGCACTAGGGCTCATATGTGGCACATGTATGGGCCCTGAGATGTGCCTTTTGCGGGGCCTTTTGGCCCCAGATGTGCAAATAATTGTATGTGATGAATAAATTACAAATTTCTTATTCTTACTCAGTGGGAGTGGTCTAGCTTGTGACACATAATCTGATTGGACAATCACATGATTTCGGCTGTGACATGTTCCATGTTATATTTGTGTAATGAAGCCATTGTATTGTTTTTCTTACACATTGTTAGTAAAACTGGATGCAAACAACACAAATCTGAGCATGTTACATTCTTTCACCTGCTTCATATTTTTTGCAGATTCAAGTTGCCGGATGACAAGAATGTGTCGCACATTGAGAATGGAACGCAAGTGGTGGAAGACAACTTTTGCGAGGTGTGTCATCAGATGAAAATCAAGCAAGAAATCAAAGATACTGGTGGCATCACTGTGAAACAAGAACAGATTTCCATCGAACATGAATCCGGAATGAGCGGAAATGCCTTCCATGATGTACCTGCACCATCTCAGGCATCGCCTTCAAGGGATGGACAATCTAGAACGCCACCAAACAACTCTAACTTTTTTCAAAAGATATTTGAATCATTGATCAGGGAAAGAAAGTTCTACAAGCAAGAATTGGAGAGAATGAAAGAGGAGCAAGCCAAACAGGTCCAAGGACCATCCATGAACCATTTGACCGAAAAGTTAGAAGATTGTCAGCAGGAGAATAAAGATTTGCAGAGCCAATTAGATAAGGCTACTTCAGAAAGAAACAGAAGCCTAGCTCAACTGAAAGATGTCTTGGAGGAACGCGATATGTTGCGAGAAAGCAAAGCGGATCTTGTGAGACGTGTGAATAAGTCCAGAGAGATTCAGGATGATTTCAATAAAACGCTGAAAAAAGCTTGTGATAGAGCAGCAAGTGCTGAAGTTAAAGCCGTCGACAGTCTGAAGGAAGAGAATAAAACTTTGGTGGAAGAAGATAAGCATAGCAAAGACTGGGAAGTAAGGACAAACGCTTGGAAAGCTCGACTCACAGAGACACTCCGTGTAAAAGAGGAACTTGTCGAAAAAGCCATGAAGTCTGAGGCGGATTTAGCACAGGTTGAAGGGAAATACCAGGAGTTGATGAAGAAGCAAGATGTTTTGGAGGAGGAGCTAAAGGATGTGAAAGAAAAAGAATTGAAAGCTACAAAGGAGGTGCAACAACAACATACTAGTCAACTGGCACAGGTGGAGGCAACCAGGTGTAGAGAATTGGAAGATTGTAGGCAGGAGTTACAGGTGGGTGTGGTTACTAGAATTGCTTAAAGCATATTGAAGTACATTGAACTCCCGATTGAACTGTATTCTACCTAATTGAGGTCCTAATTTGAGTCATATGAAGGGTGGCTTATTGGGCTATTTCAGTTGAAATCCACACTACCCCTGTGAAGATTTTAGAAATATCTTCCACAAGGGGAGTATTTTTTTTTTCAAATGTAATTGGTGAGGGTTTATCATTTTTAAAGCCATACTCCCCCTGTATTATGGCTTTACCTATATCTTCCACAACTGGAGTGAGTATTTCAAATGGAAGTTACCCAATTGTCTGTTCTATTTGAAACTAATACTCCCTCCGTGGAAAACTTTAGCTAAATCTTCTACAGGGGTAGTGTGGATTTTAAATGGAGCAGCCCAGTATGCACCCTGTTTTGAAGGGACACTTTATAAGTCTAATGGAAGTTGATGCTGTGTCATAATGTCATTTTGCCATTTATTGAATATTTGGAATATTTTGTTCTTTTTCTACTTTTGATTGTCTCTGCATAAACAAATACCTTCTGCATAGAGGTCCATATTCTAAATAATAAAGCTATATATTGTATTGCAATTTAGTAGTACTTCAATTTTACCTCACAAGGTCATGAAGCAATGTTGTGTGTAAAATCTTTGTCTCACTATATACTCCATGCAATGATCAAAATTAGCTCTAATGAGTAAGTCAGCTTGGCCTTACTTAAAATATATTATATTAATCATAAATATCTCATATACATCCATTTTCAAATCCTAATGATCAATATCATGTATTGTAGGTATCCCAGGCAAACCTTAGTTAACACATTTGCTAGTCAGCGAAATTCGCCGAGACCGGGGCCCAAACACAATGCATATTTACATGGAAATTTGAATTTTTTTTCGAGAATAGGCCGGTGAAGGAAACCTACATAAATATGTTTTCTATACTTCACTTGACCCAAATATATGATTTTTATGGTGATAATCAAGTCGCACATGGAATTTTAGAGGATTTTGATAGCAGTTCCAAAAAAAGCTGCTATCGCCATGAGACTAAGATCTAGAAACACCCCTGAATGCCGTTTTGGGGAATTTTGCTAGCAGAATCTTTTTGATGAAAGTCAATCTTTGACAAGATGTAACTTTGTTATGGAAAGTGCTATGACAAAAATGTTTTCAGTTTTGGCTTTCTTAACTCAATGGCTTTAATTTGATATGTAAAATGATGCAGTTTGATGGCAAATTTGAATTGACCTAGCATACCTATATCATGGTAATCAATGCATCAAATCCCAGATTACTATATAAACCATCCACTTCTGGACCACAATGGCCTCATCCCAATGGCGTAGTTCAATAACCTCAATTAAACAATCATAGTACAAATTTGACCTCAAGTTGCAGAGTATGATTTTTTGTACCCAAATTGTCAAAAGTCATTCAATGAATGTGCAAATGTGTTCCAATGTATGGGGGAAAATAACTGTGCCCTGATAAATGAGCATGTTGTGGATCTCTAGTGATCCTATTATGACCTACCGAGAGTCTAAAGCTGAATTTATACTCAATCGCTTTTGCAGAAAAGCGATTCTCATGCAGGCTCAGTATTTACTTCTGTTTTCAGATCGTCAAGCCGATCACTGGATACCAATCGCTGAGGCAAAAAAGATGTCACTTTTGCAAGCCAATCATTTCCAACCAACTGGATCTATTATTTCCCTAATTAATTTACCTTTCTCGATTATTAAAATTTCGGTGATGAATTAATTCAAAGCAATAATTATTGACAGCAAATCTTGCAATGGATATGTTTTAAAAATGTATTTTGTGGCATTTAGAATATTTTAATTGTCCTCTGTACTATTGCTGTGATTAGTATAAATGCAAAAGCAACAAGCGATGCATCACAAGTTCGCCTATATTGTCCATCGCTTTCCAAAAGCAGTGCATCGCAATCGCTCAGCGATCGAGTATAAATTCAGCTTAAGGCAATTGTGAGTGAACATTTTTTCTGCAAAACTAGCACCATAATTATTTGTTTTTTAAATATTTCCCACCAGGTGATGGTAAAAGAAATCAAAAACAATTATGAAGAAAAGCAGAAAGAGAACACTAGGAAACTTGCTGCAGCTCAACAGGAAGCCATCGATGCACAGAAACAACACAAAGAAAAACTGACCATGGCTCAGAATGAAGCTAGTGACATGCAAAAGAAGTGGGAAGACTCGGAGAAGAAAGCCAACGACCTCAATCAAGCACTACAGTCACTCAAAAAACAACTCAATCAAGAACAAAATCAAGCGCAAAATCAAGGACACGGTCATATGTTGGAGAGTCTGCGTGTTAATGTGTATAATTTACTCAAAACTCTGCTTGCTCAAAACGTTTTAGATAATTATGTTAACGATCCAAGAAGCGCTCAGGTGGATGATATCGTACAGAGAGTTACGGATGATAACTGTCAAGAGTGAGTTTGATCAAGCTAGCGGTACTCTGGACAAATTACCTGTACCGATTCTGAGGAAAAGACATGTGTATCAGTCGCATCCCCTGCTTTGTACGCATCGACCCAGGTCATGGTCTGTCTACATGACAAACAGTGCATGTGACAGGCGGGTGACACTCAATCTGAAGCATGGCAGAATGACCCCTCTATTGTGTTTGTTCATTTGTGTATGGAGAGCCATTATACTAGAAATACCTTTTAAAAGCATTAAATTAGTATCACCCTGGCGGCCCCGTGCACTGGAAAACCAGAATCTGTTATTTAAGAAGAAACGAAAATACAATACGCCTGTGTACATATAAATGGGTAGCAAAATTGGTCTCGAATATTAATAAATTAAAAGAAACATACGGGATATAATGAATCACTGACCTGACGCCATGATGGCAGAATTTATTAGTCGTTTTATTCCATGTTTTTACAGTATGTCAAAATCCAACTTCTTGTTTAAATTATAGTGACTAATTTTTTTCATGTTCAATGTGCAGTCCATATGCACAAACAAATACTTATCTTTTCGATATTGAGCTTTTGTACAACTCATATAACATGTCATTAAAACAGGTCATATGTGCTGACCTTCTTCTATTGTATTTGTTCATCTGTGTATGGAGAGAAGAACGCCATTGAAACTCCATCGGTATTAGGGCGCAGTTCATTGAACTCACCGGATTGTTATTCCAAGTACTTTGATAATACAGATAATATGTACTAATGGGTCGAGGCGATTGCATTATGTGCTGACCTTCTTCTATTGTATTTGTTCATCTGTGTATGGAGAGAAGACGCCATTGAAACTCCATCGGTATTAGGGCGTAGTTCATTGAACTCACCGGATTGTTATTCCACAGTACTTTGATAATACAGATAATACGTACTAATGGGTCGAGGCGATTGCATTGAAAAACTAATAAATTATTCATAACAGTTACGTAATCAGTCGATAGTGCGGACACTCTTTACTTGCAAACCATCAAAATTCGTAATCTTTTTGCGTTGGGAAAAAAACACGTGAATAGAGTGTCCTCTCAAATGTAATACTCTGTGATGTGATATGACACGATATAACGGTTTAGCGTGTGTGCATCAACGTGATACGCATACTTGTTATTTGAACCAATCGGAGTCGCATAGCAACAACGGTTCTGATCAATTTTAAGCCCTAGGTAATACCTAGTAAGAAGTAGGGTTTAATTTGGTTAAAATTTGGTATACTCATTTTTTTATTTGAATTGAAGTGTTTAAGAATGAGAATAAAGGTAATGTTTTTAGCCGCTGTCGAGATAGGCCGAGCGACTCAGGCTAAGCATACCATTTACACCATACGACTATCATATGAGATACCACCAAGTTTCTATTCTACACATTGTTACGATTTGCGCATGCTCTAGTACCCAATATGATGTTGCTATTACAAGAAAATTTGATTTGTTTTCAGGTAAAACCCAGGTTTTGTTTTTAATACACTAACTTGAAATGTAATACACTAATTAGCAGCCATTGCTGTTTGATGTGGATATATTTTACTGCATTTTATAAGTAACAATTTTTAAATCGTAAATAAAAATTGTGATATATTTAATTTTGAGAATTTACAATTATATAAAGGAACACATTTAGCCCATTCACCTAAGATCCAGGTGCTTGTATAGAATATTCAATCATTATGGTCTATAACACAATGCATATGTAAACTTTCTTAAATCTGTGTCAAGAATAGAGTATTGATTTCAATATAATTGAATACATTTTGAGTTTGTACTTTACCACTGAGCAATAAAGCGATCGATTTCTAGCCAATCAGATAGGACTCCTTTTCTTGCATTCGGTGAAATACCAATCGCCCGTCGCTCACCAACGGAGTATGGAGCTGTATGGAAAAAATATTTATAATATAGGGTGTTGACACTGTGTGATGTCTATGTAAACATGGTGGAGTCGGTTTCAAATTAATGCTTCATTGGGCTATGCCAGTTGAAATCCATACACCCCCTATAGAAGACATGACCTTAATCTTCCACACAGGGGTGTAGATTTCAAATGGAATCACCTATTCAGGTAACCCCTTCTTAAATTCACACTCCTTGTGGAAGATTAAGTATAAATTTATGTATTCCATAGGGGTGTATGGACTTCAACTGGAATTGCCCATTCAGTATAATTATAATGGGTTATTGCATTTAAAATTCACACACCCTCGTAAAAGATTTCACCATCCTCTTTAAAATGGACAAAATATACCTTGAGAACAGCTTTTTTATTGTATAAATCAGTTGTTTATAATAAATGGTTGATTCTTTTTAGTATGCTCTTTGTAATAAATATATTGTGCATCTTATAAACAGTACAGTACTAAGAGGTTATTTTTTTATTCCATCGTTTCATCAGGTCAAATTGATATTATGCATCAGAAAGACAAATCAGTCTACTTCTATTGACTGAGTTGTCTTCATGGGTGAGCACTACCTGCCGATCTAACATTGCCTCTGATTAGTCAATTACATGATATTTTCACTTTAATCACCAATCAGAATGGAGCTTTACAAATAATTCACCCAAATTTTTTTTGTGTGGTGAAATTATTCTAACAATGTTGCTGATTGGGCCAATTGATAATGAACACTTGTTTTTGGCCAATCGGCAGGTAGTTCTCATGGAGTTAAAGCCATATTATAACATTTGCTGAGGAAGACGCCCTCGCTGAATTTTTTTAACTCCTTTTTTTACACGATTAAATTGTACTTTATTAAACCAATATACCTTGCAAAAATCAAGACTCTAGGTGCTGTAGTTTTGTCAAAATCCGAGATTTTGAATAAAACGCCGGAACCGGCGCTTTACTGTAAAAGTAGAAATTTTCGCGAGGTTTTTATTTTCGCGAATTTCGCGAGTGGACATAAAATCGCGAAAATAAAAACTCGCGAAAATAACCTTTTGCATTAGGTTTCTATTTTATCAATATAAAAACCGCGAAATTTAATTCTCGCGCAATTGACAAAATCTTCAAAATCGCGAAAATACCTTCTCGCGAAAATATGGACTTTTACAGTATTATTACGATGGAATTATTAGTCGAACGCATACACGATGTTCATAACACACAGTACACGGCGTGCGGGACAGTGATATACACAACAAAGGGTCGTACCACAACGTGACCGAAGGAGTGGTACGTATTGGCGACATGTGCGCTGGTAGTAAATTCCAATTTTCTTTGCTTTGGCGTAGTTGTTCGGCTCAAAATAAAAGGGGATATATCTGACAGTAAAAGCTAACATTTTATGGCAAAGAAATGCTAATCTATTTTGTTTGAAAATGTTATAATATGGCTTTAAGTAAAGACATGATGGAAGTATAACAGTTTGAAAGAGCTATCAGTGGGTGGAACTGATCCCTATTGTTTTACTTCTGTTACCAAATGTAATTGTGTAAGCAGGCAGGTTGCAAAAACAGACAAGACTTGTGGTTTGAGAACCGTCTTGTCTTTCATTATGAATATCAGTATGTAAAAAGTATATTTCATTTTCACACTTTTGTACTTGTAGTTCTAGTTTTGTATTTTGTACTTTTATATTCTGTCAAATAGTATATATGTTATACATTAGTTTGCCTCAACTCCCAGCCTCAACTCGGTAGTGACGTTGGTGCTCATTCCGCTGGTCACAGTATCGAATTGCACTCGTTAAGGTAATTCCCGGATGTAATTGCGCAGTGTTTGAACCTCTTGACAACTTCATAAAGTGCATTTCTCACACACAAACAAGTCTATTCTTCCGTTCACCTCAAGTTCGGCAGTGAAGTTAAAATTGTTCGACTGAATATACAGTCTCTAACTACTAGGGCTCAACCGATTATCGAATAGAATATCGTATCGGCCCGATATTGGTATCGGATCGGATATCAGTAAACTTTTTTTAAATTAAAAAAAAAATCTAAGTTTTTGGCAAGTTTAGAGAACCACTGGACCTATTCTTAAGTGCTACGGTCATATGAAATATGAAAAAATACGAAAAAATTACAGTTTGTTAATGTTACCCTTTATATGCAAACCACAAACTAATGTTTACCTTTTCATCTATCTCATATAATAAATGAATGGAAAACCAATGCATTTATAATATGTGATAGATAGCTTGTGGTTTGCATATTAAGGATAACAATCTAATTTTTTTTTTGTAATTTTTTTTTTTTTTTTTCAAATTAACTGTGAATGATCCTTATGATACTAGCACTTCAGAATAGGTCCAGTGGTTCTCCAAAGTTGCCGAAAAAATAGATTTCTTTTTGTACCAATATCGGATCGGATATCAGCTGATATTATAAAATCAATATCGGATTGGTAGACAAATGCCATATCGGTTTGAGCCATACTGCAGTTACTGTCCGTTTTCCTATACACAATACACAGTGCTCTTACCATTGACGCGTGACCTCTACAAATAGCGTACGTTAGAAGTATGGGGATTTGCCTAGTTAACGTCGTTGTGTGAAAAATAACCGGCCAATATTAAAAGTATTCTTCTAAAATTCTAGAAAATATAGTTTTGCAACATGTCCTAAATTTTTAGCTAATTTAGATGTTTAGAAATATTCGTACTTTGGTGTTTTAGGAAGGATATGTAAACGACAGATAACACCAAAAATATGAAGAAATTATATCCAAACCGTGTTAAGTCAACAATCATTATGTTGCTCATTTTCAAGAATGCTGGTTAACAAAAAGCAGACCATTGTCTCATTTCGTTAACAAAGGTCCACATACCATTGTTTCCTTTATAATCGGTTACCCAACTGAAGCTATAATACCAGCTCATTGCGATACTGAACATATAAAACAGACACATGTGCACAACCAGAGAAGATCTGATTTAATCAGTTGAGCTGTTTTCAATGAGTGTTATCTTGGTTTAATAGCTTTTAATGGGGTTTAAGTCCTGCAAAGGTCGCGTTGAATTCTACTGTAGACATGACTGCATCATGCCCTACTATCTGCGGCAGTAGATTGAAAAATAAACCTTTATGATTGAATATTCAATTGTAAAATTTAAGAGGGAGTGCTCTAATATTGAGAAAAATATAGCCCGCACTCATGGGGAAAGGTTTCCTAACCGTTATTTGCCATGCATATTTACCTGATGTTGATTTATGAATCTCAAGTCTTGACAGTCTTATAAAGTGTCACATACAAATGGACCAGTATAACATTAAAATCTTTAAACTGATCAACTATTATTGAATTCAGTATTCTATCATATTGATCAAGTACATTTCTGGTACAATGTATCCCAGTACTACCTGCTGTGCAGGGGGAGTGGAGGTATATTTACCTCCTGGTCACCCACCATGGTTAGGGAGTAAAAGCCAAAATGGTTTTCTGAGCTCAGCCTAGCTTTGTTGCTTTCACCGACAGTTCAGCTTCTGTAGAGCCTTCGATACTAACAAGCGAGTAGTATACCAATTTGTTGATATGTATCAGAGCCTTAAGCAAATCAGCAGGATTATAAACACTTTTATAAACCATTTTGGCTTGCCTCCCTTAGATGTACATACTTGATGCAGAAGCATCCACATAGTCCTAGGCAGATTTTTTTATCTGTACAATTCTGCAACCCAATATACAACTGCACTTTGGTGTATGTTGCCACACATATGCAAGAAGAAGAATAAAGCAAAATCAAAATTTTAAGGGGTAGCCTGGGAAGGGTAGGCAAACTCTGGAGCAGTATTGGAATTGTCCCCTCACCATAACAAAATATTCTCATCTTTGATGGAGGTATATATTTTATTGCTGAATCCACACTTCGTAATGTGACTGTTCAATGCCAGAAGTGCAGTGCAATAGCTACCATGTGTAGCTGTCATGGCCAAATATTAACATGGCAGCTATTGCACTTACCCACTTCTGGCACTGAGCAGTCGAATTGTTTACTTTTTATGTGTCCCGCTTCTGGCACTCCGTGTATCCGCGGGTACTCATGCTCGTCGGCAAACAATTTATGGGATCAAATGTAATGTAATGTGCACCAAATGGACTAATGTAACTGTGATTCGTAAATGAATTGAATAATCAAACTATGATAATTTATACATGTAATTGCTGAATAAAGAGCACCCTTTTTTCAAAGATCCCTTTTTATTGTATTTTGCGAATCGCGTTTCTTTATCTGAAAATACCCCAAATTTCGCAAAATTTCCAACGAGCATGAGTACCAGCGGATACACAGAGTGCTGGAACTGGACTATGTGTGTAGCTGCCGGGGGAGGCTGGGGGTATTGGGAGTACGAGTCGAGTGTAGGTATATCTGTGAGGGTGTGCATCTGCCAAGGTATGTGATTGTGTGGGTATCTGTGAGGGTGTGGGGTGTGTAGGCCTATGTATCATGTGTTCGGTGTTGATGAGGTGTATGCCTACATCTTGTGTGTTTATATAACTTGTTGTGTCTTTAATGCTGCCGTCCTGATATAATTATACGCATATAATATTGTAAAGCTGTGCCTAGTTGAGCAGTCAGAATTAATAGGTAAATTTTCACGGGAAAATTTTCTGGACACGTGACACCCATGGGCGCAGACATATTAGCATTATGGAATGTGACCCCGAGCACAGCAGTTGTTCTTCCAATGTATTTGAATAGGAAGAATTCCTCCTTTGATGCAAAATAAGTTACTTGTCGCAAGTTAATAATGTTATGGTAAGAGTTTCCGTAGATAAATATTTTTTTCCGTAGATAGATATTTTTGAAATTACGTTTTGATGATATTGTGAAAAAATTAAGATAACATAATATTCAATAAATTTGCAATGCACAAATTTCTATCAAAATTGCGGTCAAAAATACTATTCCAATTCAAAATTACTAAGACTTGAATAGCGAGGTCACCGCCGGGGGTCAGAGATCAGGCTCGAGGTTACACTCACATTGATACGCATTGGTCACGTGTCCAGAAAATTTTCCCGTGAAAATTTACCTATCAATGTTGACTGTTGAGTGATCTTGGCTCCCCTCTTTAAATATATATGAAATAAATGACATTTCTTTGAACATTATAAGTCTGTTATGCATTCTTGTCACATTTTAAAGAAGGGAATATTATTTTCAGTGACAGGGCTAAAAGCCCTGTAAAAATCACTGTGGGCCCCTTATTTTTGTCAATCAGTTTAAATGCACCAATGGGGGAAGGAAACTTGGTGAATTAGCTATTACGGCGAGTGAAGTGATCTGAAAATTTTTGAACAGTCTGGGGAATTCAGACCCCCCCACTTTTGAAAACCTGTGGGCACCACTGATTACTACATTGTAGGGGAGCTAGAAGCACCTCGTTTGCACCCCCAGAACCCAACCAAATCAACTTCCTGAGATGACCCCAAAACATAATCAGGATGTTCCGAAAAATGTAAACTGGCCACCTTGGTCTCGCCGCGACTTTTTTAAAATTTTCCACTGACATATATTCATCAACAGGGGGCGCTATCACTAAGGGATTTCTCCGTCGCACAAATTGGCGCCAAATGCGTATATCGGCTAAAAATTGTGTGTCCTTTCATCAGTTAGCTGTCAATAAATTTGATGCAAGTCCCAAAATATTTTTATTCCGATGAAAAAGGGTTACTTGATCGTACTAATTTAGTTAAAATCAACAAAAACAGTAGTAGATACGTGTAAATATTTTCCCAATGGTTCATGTGAAGCCCTGTGGTAGCGGTTATAACAAAAAAACGAAAATTGAAAGTTTGAAATTATTGTTTGAAGGATCATGCCCGTAGTAGTTCATTCAACCATTTAAAAAAATGGACTCGATGTTTTTCTCTAATATTAGGCTAATGAAAGTCAATTCCCAGTTTCCCGTTACATTATTTTTCATGACTGTGTAGGTGACCATTTCATTATTCATTATTCATTATTTTATACCATTTCATTATTGCATCTGTTACAGGTGTAAACCAATAACTACCCATGTATACATGTGATAAATCACAGTTTGTAGTTTACAGATGTAGTTTACAACCACATGAAGGTGATTGTACAACTATTATCAAAAGTTTCACAATATTTTTTACGGGATGAGATCAGAGCAGATCAAAAAGTGCGGGACAGAGAATTGAGTAGGTATTCATTAATAATTCATTATTAACCATATACCATGCTCCTACTGCAAAGACAATCCCTGAAAATCAACAGAAAGAGATTTATGATATATTTAAAACCACAATTATTTATTTGTATGTTAAAGTTTGTTAGAAATCAACATTTTATTCAAAATAATGAAATATTTGGCCAGCAAATTGTTTTGAGCGGAGTAGGGTAACGGGAAACTGGGAATCAACTTTCATTAGCCTTACTTCAGATAGTTTTTCAAATGTAATGTAAATCGATAGTCAGGTTTTCTTACCTGCTCTTCTAATTTTTTTAAAGCTATGAAAATCACAAAAAATGATTTTCTCGCTATTTTCTGCACGAAAACGCGAAACATTTCAGTTGAAAACTGTCCAAAATCGACGATATTGCACCGGCCGCGCCGAACCTTCGCTGGGACTAGTACACTGATTTACATGCACCAAAATGATAAGCCGTACTATATCTTCTTTTTTTATCATATTTATTATTTAATGCCGTATTATAATATTTTTTTTTTTTTTTGTTTTAATTTTACTTTATAAAGTTTGTCTCGTGGTCATTGAAGATTGTAAATATTGAAGTTTATAATGTTTAATTCGGGGTCACCCTTCGAATGAAGGTCAACGTTCAAAAGTTCAACACATCAGCTTGGAGGGGTGCGGAATTTTTACATGAAACGGTATTGTATGCTTCCTATAATGTTGTAAAGTATCTTTTTTGACGAGGTTAACATTGAGAAACAGAGGAAATGTTTGATGTCATGCATACATATGACGGCGGATGACGTGCGGGATGTATGTCCAGACTGACAGTGACTGAATAGCGCAACAACGCAACGCATGCATATCATGATACATGTACATGTGTGCATGCATGCATGGCAGTACATGAGTAGTATTGATTATGCATGCATACATGCAATGGCTGTAAGTGTAAGCTTTTACTCATGTCCAGCATTGTTTGGCATTCATTCTCAATTTCTCACGATCATGGACATGATGCCATTTGATGGGTCCATGCCTGGCATCATGCCAGGTCAGGTCAGGACCATGTAGTTGTACTCAGTCTCAGTCTCAGACTCAGTACTGACTACTCAGTCTACTGCATTGCCTTGGGCTTGGCCATTACATTGTATAGCCAAAATAATAAATTCTCGATCATGAGAGGATGTACCTTCTGCGTCAGCGTAGGGGGGGGGGGCAAAATTGACAAATTTTGTGCAAAATTGCCGCAAAAGTGGAAATTTATGATAATGTGGGTTTTTTCCTCAAAAGTGGGAGGGGGGCAAGAAGAAAATATGGGGGGGCAAATGCCCCGTAGCGCCGCCACTGTAATTATTTTAGGCATTGCTTGAAGGCGGGTCCAGCGTGCAAAGCTTGTGAAAATTACTGCGGGCCTGCCGATATGCAGGGCCTATTACACAATATCATCAAAGTCACTAGACAACAATAATAGGGAAAACTTGTTCACGAAAGGCTTCATGGACGGGCCGTAATTCACAAATTTTACACGCTATTAAATAGTGACAAAATGGTCCACCAAATCGCTTCAAGTAGATTTACATTTCTCAAAATTTCCAACTTCCAACTACACACCCCCTGCATAGTGCATAAACGAGTGGCCATTTTCGCTTCTGCTTTCAACATTTGCCAATTTATGTTTAAAACAATTTATAGGCCTACAACAATAGGGAAAACTTGTCCACGAACGGCTTCATGCCCTGTCATTTCTTGAATTTTCGGCCTTTTCAATCTGAAATTTTACACACTATAAATAGTGACAAAATGGTCCACCAAATCGTTTCAATTAGGTCTTCATTTTGCAAAAGTTTCCGACTCTGAGGGGGAACATCCCCACCCCCATAAGCGTGACACGATGCCCGCTTGGGCACATTTTTTTACATTTACCATTTTTTAAATCATAACTCGCAAATGCAAAATCGGAATCAAAAAATTTTGGGAATAATATTTTTTCATGGATATATCCTGAAGAATGTCATAAAATTAAGATGATGTTAGGATCGCGAAATACTCCTTTAAATGTTTCAAGTGTGTACTCTCAACTCAAGCTTAAAATACAAAAAATTGTGCATTTTACAATTTGGGTGTAACACTGTTGACTGTACAACATTCTTAACTCCATATTTTTTTTTTTTTTTTTTATAAAAAGGGGATCAAAGAAAATCCACCCTTTAATAGGGGGATCCATGAATTTTGATGTCTGAGGTTCCAAAGTTCACTGGTTTCACTTCAAAATATAGCAGGGTCAGAAATTCAGTGAGAATCCATTCTCGCAAAGATTCTCGTCAACAAAATTGCAAGAATCTTAAATGGATTCTGGTAATGCAATTAATCATGAACAAAGTTATATGGCAAAAATCCATGGATTCTTCCAAAATTCCACTGAGAGAATTCAAAAGGATTCTCCCACTTGGTTGCGAATTTCTGACTCTGAAATAGTGGAAGTGCCCATGGAAAAAAATATTGACCTACCGACCCTCCACATTTTTTACTCTTAGGGCAAACAAATGTTTTTGGCCTTACAAAGTATTATAATGTGACTACATGAATATTTTAATAAATAGTTTAATATTGTGTATGTTTCTTCCAGATGTATAAATCAGAGACTGACCATACAATTGAGTGAAATGTAAGTAGGGTACATACAGTATAACAGTAACAAGCAAAAGACATTCTGTAGTTGACAAGTATGTCACTTGAACCCTGAAATGGTAAGGGAGTGTTCAGAAATACCTTGGTGGGGGTAGACAATATGTAGGGGGGTCATACACTTTTAGAGTTCTAAAGGGTGGGTTATGAAGTTTTGGGTGTATGAAAAGGGGGCAATTTTTTTACTATTGAAGGGGGGGGGGTGGTGTAAAAACTAAATACGGTACCAAAATTAATCCTGAAGCAAAAAAACCAACAAAAAAAACCCCAAAACAGCCTAAAACAGGGATTGCCATTTGAGGAGAGCGAGAGCAATTGCTCTCTACTGCTCTCCTTAAGGGGGTACTATACCCCTGCCCAATTTTGTGCCTATTTTTGCATTTTTCTCAAAAATTATAGCGCATTCTTAAACACTTGAGAACGTTCCTGCAATCTTATTGGTTCTTACCCAGCTTTACCCGTGTGATATGACACGGTATCACACGGGTCAGCGCGTGTGCGTCGACGCGATACGCGTACTCGCTATTTGGACCAATGGGAGGTGCATAGCAACAACGGGACTGATCGATTTTAAGCCCTAGGTAATTCCTTGCAAAATGTAGGATTTAATTTGATTAAAACTTGTATAATATTTTTATTTGAATTGAAGTGTTTAAGAATGAGAATAAAGGTATTGTTTTTATTTGTTTTTGTGCATCTATCGTCTCATATAACACAGGCGACATCATTATTTTAAGTAAAACCACTCGGCTTCGCTTCGTTGTTTTACTTAAAATAATGATGTCGCCTGTGTTATATGAGACGATAGATGCACTCAGGGGCTAAAAAAACAATACCTTTATTCTCTAATTGGTGACAAGTAAGATATGTATATTATAGGGGCAAGGACTACAACTACTGGACTGAAAATTTTATTTCAGCACAGACAACAGTTGTGGAGTTACATTCAAAAATGAGGGAAGCCAATATTTGATCAATAAATCAATAACTACTTGCTTTGAGTTGCTGAATTTTAAGTACAGTAGTTGTAGTCCTTGCCCCTATAATATACATATCTTACTTGTCACCAATGTGCTATAATTTTTGAGAAAAATGCAAAAATGGGCACAAAATTGGGCAGGGGTGTAGTACCCCTTGAATCTGATATAGGAGAGTGATTTTTAGCTCTCCTTAGTTGACCATTCTCTCCTTACATTCTATTATAAATGCTCTAAACAGCTTTCCTTGAACTTGAAGGCTCCAGAAGAGCTATTTCATGCTCTCCTGCAAATTCCAAAAGACAGTCCCTGCTAATATTGACATTTTTCCACCGCAAATGTCCCATTAAAAATGGAACGAGTACATGGCAGGTAAGGGTATGTAATTTGTATACTTTGATGAATATTGTAGTAATAACCATAATATAATATTTGTGTGTGTTTTCTTCTAGATGTAATTTGTGTGTGTTTCTTCCTGATGTATTAAAAGAGAGAATGGCCATACAATGGAGTGAAATGTAAGTACAGTAACAGTACTAGTAGTGCAGCTCCTCTCACTTCCATTTTAATTAATTTCATATACACTCTGATTATTTTGGCTAAACCTACTAAAAATTGCAGGCGTGTACATATTCTGCCATTGACTATAACATGCTTGCAGGCTAATTATGCTCATTTTTGGCCCCCACATATTTGTGGGGCTTATGTTATCATCCAGATGGTTGCCCGATTGTTTCTTTGTTTGTTTGGCTGCCTGGCTGTTTGGCTGTCTGGCTGTCCGGGGCGGAAGCAAATTCATTAATCCACTGTGCAGCTCCAATGCAATAACTGATCAACTTCAAACTTAGTACAGTGATTAGATATGGTGGCCTGATTTGCTGTGCATACAGAAACAATAGAAAGAGAGTGATAATGGTAGTGTTTACTTCCAGTAATGTGGGTCAAACAGTGAATTTCTGTTGTAACCTGTTCTTTCCGAGGTTGGAAAAAAATGACCGGGTCAATTTTTTGAGGTTTTTTCTGTTCACACTAATTATCAACCCGGGTCTAACCCGGGACTCATGGCAAATCGGGGTTCACCGCTCAGTCTGACACACCGCTAGTCCGACAACACAAATTCCCTATACTTAGAGGTGTGTCAGTCCGAAAATGAAAAGCACGGCGCTAGTCCGAAAAAAGCATGCGCTAGTCCGAAAATGAAAACTACTGCAACAGTCCGACACATTGCTAGTTCGAATCTGAAATCACATTTTTCAGTCCCACACACCGCTAGTCCGAATCCGAAATCCCCGGTCCGAAATACACTGCGCTTGTCCGAATTTGGAAAACACTTCTTTAGTCCAACACTGCGCTTGTCCGAAACTGAAAACCATGGTGCTAGTCCGAAACTGAAAACTACAGCGCTAGTCAGAATCTGATCAACACTGCGCTAGTCCGAATATCAGACTAGCGCAGTGTTTCCCCAATTCAAATTCGGACTAGCGCAATGGTTTTCAGTTTCGGACTAGCGCAGTGTATTTTAGATTCGGACTAGCGGTGTGTCGGACTGGTGCAGTGCATTTCAGATTTGGACTACCTGTAGCGCTGTGTTGGACTAACACCCTGTACCAGGGCAAATTAGGCATGATAGTGTGAACACTCCCAAATAAATACTGTAGACCGTATCATTTTGTCTACCCAATTGCAAAATGAGTAAACTAATTTGATCATGCAAGCTTGTAAGTTTGGTTCATTATGCAAAATGTCAGCATATTGTATTTGATTTTTTTTTATAGGAAGAAGCTATCAGTGATCTTACAGCTCACCCATATGACACCAACAGCTTGTTCACCAGACTAGTGATCGCCTGCCATTTTTTTAATAGGAAGAAGCTATCAATGATCTTACAGCTCACCCATATGACACCAACAGCTTGTTCACCAGACGAGTGGTCACTTGCCATTTATGTTAGGTGCTCAGCGGGTGGTGATGTAACTCCTCCTGTGATGTGATGCAAGTAGTGTGGGCCTTGATCATGTTTTCAACTTGGAAGCCAGTGCAGAGCATGTTCTTGCATCTGACCCATAACTCTCTGTAGGTGTACTCATTAAGAATCTTGGAACTTCAGCTACTTTTAAGGCCCCATGACGCATGGGGGAAAATGGGAGATCACACAAAAACAGCCAGATTTTCTAAAATAACGACAAAATCTGTTAAAACAGGCTGCTGAATTCTGCACAATTGTGAAAAATGAGGAGAAATGCTGCTAAATATGTGTGATTTACCATTTTCCCCCATGTGACATAGGGCCTAAATATTGAAATCCTTCAAATCCTACATAAGAAGAAATGTTGGGCTATTCCATTTGAATTCCATACTCCCCACTGGCAAGACATCTTCCACACAGGGAGTGTGAATATCAAATGGAGTTGCCTGAATGGTGACCACATTTGATATCTACACTCCTGTGTGCAAGATTGACGCCATGCCCTTCCTCTAGAGGGTGTAATGATTTTAACTGGAACAGCCCATTGGCTGCATTTCACACATAGGACATACAAGGTATGCTGGTAAATCACAGTGTCAGCACATTGTGTACTTTGGAGCTGTGGAGCAAATTTGATTTAAATTTCCCGCATTTTTTACACTCCTCTGTGCAAGATTGACGTCATGACCTCCATCTAGAGGGTGTAAGGATTTTAAAATGGGAGATCACACAAAAACAGCCAGATTTTCTAAAATAACGACAAAATCTGTAAAAACTGATTTACCATTTTCCCCCATGTGACATAGGGCCTCTTTTAGTCAAATGAAACATTTTCATTACATGCAGAACAGTAGATTACATGTGTGATGGAACTGCTGTGTGAGCTAGACAGGTTGTGATTAGGTTTTTGCAAATTAGCAAGTATTGTAGATGAATAATTTCTTCATCAGTTGTTTTATAATATGTAGCTAACTCTATACCGGAAACATCATCCCCATTTGAAATTGACAATTTTATTGAAAATGGCCTAAATTTGGCCAAATTTGATGTTATTTTGAAAGTTTTGACACTTGAGCTTAACTTGTTTCTCAGTCATGTCAGTGGTGGGTGCTGTAGCTACATCCCAAGCAGATCCCAAGACTCCTCAGAACGCCCTTCCTGTGTCACCCAGTGCGATGATGGTGTTGATGCGCTTATAAACCCAAACAGCATGAAGGATGCCTGCCCCAATATGTTTGCCCCTGCTTGTCCCCCCAATGAAAATGTCTAGTACGCAACTGGATGTAACACAGGATTTAAAATTACCATTTACCATAGCAATAATATGTTTACACTATTTTTGAATGTATTGCCCTGCACTATACGTTACATCATTCCTCTACATGCAAAGAAGAGGGATACATAACTGGATTGACCCAGGGATGTAAGTAGGCCTGAAGAAAAAATCCTGAAATTCTGGAAAAAATCCTGAAAAAGGGCATGAATTTGGGTTAAATAACCCCAAAACAGGCTGATAATAAACAGTCAGAATTAATAGGTAAATTTTCACGGGAAAATTTTCTGGACACGTGACACCCATGGGCGCAGACATATTAGCATTATGGAATGTGACCCCGAGCACAGCGGGTGTTCTTCCAATGTATTTGAATAGGAAGAATTCATCCTTCGATGCAAAATAAGTTACTTGTCGCAAGTTAATAATATTATGGTAAGAGTTTCCGTAGATAAATATTTTTTTCCGTAGATAGATATTTTTGAAATTACGTTTTGATGATATTGTGAAGAAATTAAGATAACATAATATTTAATAAATTTGCAATGCACAAATTTCTATCAAAATTGCGGTCAAAAATACTATTCCAATTCAAAATTACTAAGACTTGAATAGCGAGGTCACCGCCGGGGGTCAGAAATCAGGCTCGAGGTTACACTCACATTGATACGCATTGGTCACGTGTCCAGAAAATTTTCCCGTGAAAATTTACCTATTAATCTTTACTGATAAAGTGCGAAAACTTGGACAGAAAAAAAACCCCTGAATTCAGGATTAATCCTACAAACTTACATCCCTGATCATTGTAATTCTGTAGAATTTTTACATCATGTCATGCTGATAAGACTAAAGTACTCCTCCAATATTATCTCTCAGTGGGCAGATTACAAGATCTTAAGGTGGCATGCAAGGTCACTCGAAGTAGAAAATTTTAGACATTGTTTTGCATTGTATCTTGAAAAGTAATGATGCTAAATACACTTATCATGCGCATATTTTTGGGGGCTTTGGGCGCCAGCCCCTGGGGTAAAAGCAGGGGCAGCCAAAACGAAGGGCGGCGGAAAAAGAAGGCGCAAAAAGAATTAGTAAAGAAAAAGGGTGGAAAAAATTAGAAAAGTATAAAAAATTTTGAAAAAATTCTACTATGTGAAAATATGTTGCTCTTAGGGCACCAGCGCTTATAATCCTTTTTTTTTTGCTCTTCACTTTTTCAAACCACCGAAAAAAAAATTGGGTCAACCTTTTTGGGTTGTTGAGGAAGGGCGGCAAAATTGAATTTTCTTCAGCCCCCGGGTAGGAGCGCCACGATGCGCCACTGCTTATGGTACTTTTAAAGATACAATGCAAAACAATGTCTATTAAATTTCTCACTGAGTGATCCTGCCTGCCCCTTAAACTAACTTAAATTGGTAACAAGGAATAACTATAGAGGAGTTCAGATTTCCAGACTTTCTGTCCAGTTGTGACTGTTGGAAATCCAGATTTTTTATTTTTTCTAAAAGCAAAAAATCTAACAGAAAAATGCTTCAAAGTCAGAAATCTTCAATTTGAGACTTCATTTGGGACATTGCCGTGATTTTTCTTACATTTAATTGGATTTCCAGGATTTTTCAAGTAACATTGGCAACTGGAATTCAAGCCGCTTTTCAGAAAGCAGACTTGGAAATCCGGACATTTCTTTGATTGAAAAGTTACTCCTCTATAGGGGTGTGCACTTATTTTCTGCACAGGGGGGCTACTGGTCATTGACCAGGGGTATCATGCGTGGCCAAAGATTCAAGTAAAAAGGGTCTTTGTTCATGATCAGGCACTGTACTTGCGTATCGTGAATAGAGTATCTAAAACAAGGAAATTTGAGAAAAAGGGTATACCTTGTACAATAAATCATTGTTTAGGGTCCTTTGAGACAAATGTAGTATGTAATAAAGGTTAAAAGTTATGAACTTTTGAATTTGTGTTTTAGAGTCAAAATATGACTGATTTACTTGCTTCTAATGGGGGCAAAAATAATATCAATACTTATTTAGGGTATGAAATTGCACTTGTCATACTTGTTTAAGGAGTGCATTTTCAGACCTCATAAATACTTGTTTAGGGTGCTATTTGAAACTTCGTACCGCATGATACCCCCTTGTCAATGAACAGTGCCCCCCTCCCCGGATTTTCTGGGATAGCCCATTATACATTTTATCATCTATATTTACATCAAAAGCCTTACGATTTACTTGTATGATTATGTAATTCACCACATTTCTTTTGTATTTTGCTATTATTTGTTCAATAAAAAAAAATTTAAAAAAAAAACATTCTGTGATTTGTTGATGTTGTCCTTTTAATATACGCAATGTAACCATTAAAATATTAATAGAGGGCCTACTTGTAATACAGGACTTACATTTATTACTTGACTAGAAAATGACTTCTGGCTTTTATTAATTATTTCTTTGAGGGTACACAACTTCTTGATTAGGCGAGGAAAAACACTGTTTTACGGGCGGATGGATTTTTAAGGTTGGTCTGAACCCTGGAAATATGGAATCTTTCGAGCCTCATAACTTTTAAATTCTTGGTCTAAAGTGTATAAAAGTATACATATTTAGAATGGCAAAGACTTGGTATGTTCATCTGTGAGGTCAAATTTGGGCCAAAATGGCACTTTTGGCCCCAAATCCCAAAAATAACGGTTTTGGCCCACTTCTTTTCGTGCATCATAACAAAAAATTCTTGGGCCAAATTTTTTTTTTTTATTATTTTTTAAAAACTAGATTAAAATATCTAGGACCCGTTTTTTCATTTTTTTGAATTTCGACCAACTTTGAGAAATTTGCGCCAAAAAATGTCAAAAAACGCTGATATTTAAAAAAAATCATAAAAAAGCCCGATTTTGGCCCAAATTTCAAATATTTTTGGTGAAATTGGTCAAAATTTGACCTCACAGATGAACTTATCAAGTCTTTGCCATTCTAAATATGTATACTATTATATACTTTAGACCAACAATTTAAAAGTTATGAGGCCCGAAAGTTTCCATAATTCCAGGGTTCAGACCAACCTTTAATAAGTAGGGTCAGTCGGTCAGGATTTTTTTTATTTGGTTTAAATTTGGTTTTATGGAGGCCCAAATGACAGTTAAACAGTGGTGTAGACAGGGGTGGGTGGAGAGGGGAAGCTGCCCCCCCCTGAGAGGGGGGGCATCCCCAGCCAGTCCCCTTGTGAGAAGTCTTGCCCCTCCCCTTCCCTGTGGCTGGGATGCTCTGAATATTTTTCAAAAAATTCCGGAATCATCAATTTTGGCCCCTAAACGGTTGATTTTATATAATTCTAGAAACAAGTAAAAAAAAAAAATTCAAAAACACAAGATCTGGCCAGTCGGGCCTATAAAACGGAGTTTTCCCGTTACCTTATGCTTCTTCTATTATTCATTTATTTACTTTAGGCCTTAATTTTTTTGTTTTCATATAATTACACTTTTCGATGTAAACAACAAAAGAAAAAAGGACAAAACAGAAAATCATACCAAAATATTAGAAACAAAGCTCGTATTCACACGCTATTTAAAAAAAAACATTCATCATAATCCAGGTCTGTCGTATGTTGAAAGAGAAAAAAAATCAATTAAATTAAAATATTGTTGTTAAAAGGAACAAGGTGTCAATGGTCCAAATTTTGAAATGAAACTTGAAACACAGAAAAAAGAATTATATTATTAGGCCTATCATGTTCCGATACTAAATATTTTGTCAAATTTGGAAAAGTGAAAGCTGTGCCAGTCAAATTATTTTCGTCCCAGAATTGATCAAATCACAATCTTGAAAAATCACAATTTTGGAAAGGATACTTTTGATTTAGGCCTATGCATGTAGGCCCTATGTATGCGTTTTAGTCCGGGGTCATAGTTTGATTTTCTGAACTTGACATGGAAAAAGAAAGTCATAAAAAGTGAACCATTTTGACAAAGTTACCTTATTAAAAAGTCACTCCAGGTCGAGATTATTGTTCATTAAAGTCCTTAGGGAAACTACATCGCTTGCCTTTTTACCTAAGCAATCGCATTTTCTTTCCTAGGCCTACTCTTATAATAGGCCTATCCCCAATCTGGGAATAAAAGCTAATAAAATCCCTGGCAATGCACCCTGGCAATTCACCGCACGGGCCATGATTTTTCATGAGTGATGCTCATAAATTCGATATTTTATTCATATTGTGTGTTACCTACTGTAAATCTATAATTTATCTAGTATAAATTAAATATACATGATAAGTAGCTACAATTTTATGGAATTAATACGATAGAAATACCAAAAATTAACTTTCAGTGCAGTTATAAATTAACACTGAGTTTGTGCATCAACTAGACGGTGTTTTAATGTTACGAGTTGTGAGTTCAGTCAGAGTGCCGGTAGGCACATTTTACAATCAGTAAATCCAGATTTCTAAGAGGAGAGCAGATAAAATACAAACATCTTGAGGTAGCCCTTAATGTAACTTAAACATGACATGAGTCACTCCAAAAATAACGAGTCCGTTTTCTGTAAATGGCCATCGTCCACCCACGTAATTTACCACAGGTCAACATTTAGGTAAGCTTTCCGGGCTATACAAATTTCCCTAAACTCGTTAAATTATGTCTCAAATATTTCAGCTAATGATCACACACGAATTAAACCACAACAAAAGGAGTAAAAATCATGTCTGTTATTTATTTTATTTGCATTTTATTAGAACTACATGTAACATTTTCGTATGCACTAATATCATAAAATATTTTATAGTGTTTGAAATTACAATTTGTGTAATAATAGAAACGTTGAGGTGTGGAATGCTGCCCTCTATTTTTTAATAAAAGTCCTATACGCCAGTGGTTAAGCGACCAAGGTGTGGCCCCAAGATGGCCGCCAGATCGGAGCAACTTTAAATGTGACCTGACCTTTGATCTTGGATGACCTTTGCGGTTAACCGGTTTCATACTCTTCAAGTGTCAGGGATCAGTTTCCCTGAGCCCAAGCGGAGCAACTTTGACTTTGACCTCAGATGACCTTTGCGGTTTGATACTTTCCAAGTGCCGGGATAATTTGTTGTCCCTGAGTTACAGCCCAATCAGAGCTATTTTCAATTTTACCTGACCTTTGCAGTTTCATACTCCCCAAGTGTCAAGAATCATTTTCCCCGAGTTACAGTTCAATTGTAGCAACTTAACAATTGACCTGACCTTTGACCTCAGATGACCTTTATGGTTTCATACTCTCCAAGTGTCAGGGATCATTTTCTGCAAGTTAATGCCCAGTCAGAGCAACTTTCAATTTGTCCTGACCTTTGACCTCGGATGACCTTTATGGTGTCATACAAGTGCCAGGGATCAATTTGTGCAAGTTACAACCTCGATCGGAGCAACTTTAAATTTGAACTGACCTTTGACCTCGGATGACCTTTGCAGCTTCATACTCCCCAAGTGCCGAGGATTGTTGTCCTTGTTACCGATTGGAGCAACTTTAAATTTAACCTGACCTTTGACCTAGGATGACCTTTGTGATTTCATACTCCCCAAGTGTCAGGGATCATTTTCGGTTCGGAGCAATTTGAACTAACACCCCCCCCACCAACCCATGCTACCCTCCTCCTCCTGCACTTTCCCCAATCACCAAATGAAATAAAATTGCACAGTTCTCGATGCCTCTTACCTGGTCCACTTATACAGCAAATAGCCCCCCCCCTCCAAAAAAAAGAAAATCTTATGTGAGATCTACTGTCAGCTATATTCCCAAACCACACCACTAGACAATCTCAGACATGTCCCGTTTGGTCTATAGGCCTAGTGCCTACTGTGGTTAAGATTCTGCCTTATAATAGGCCTTGTTCTACTTTGAGAATTTCACAATACTTACTTTTAATCTTCTCGAAAAAAATTCAAGTTGTGGCTTGAATGATAGCTGTTTTATCAAATTTTCTTGGCATTTCGAGATATGAAAAGGACCCAAAATATGAATATTTACCCAGGTCTTATGAGGAGTGTCATCCCCAGTGGGGAAATTATTTTTTATTATATTCTTTATTTTTCCCTTTCATTTGACTCCACTCAGGGGGTCATACAACTTAAACCCATATAAATATTGACCTGGTGAGTGTCGCCCCTAGGTAGGGAAATATTTTAGGCCTATTCTTAGGGACCGTTCACAAACACTTGTTATAGGGGGCCTGATGCAAAAAAAAATTCATCACGAAAATTTTTGGCCCCCCTTTTCAGATCTCAAAAATTTCAGGGCCCCCTCTTTGACATGAAAATTGTCCATTTCAGATTAAAAGGTGAGTAAGTAGGCTTAGGCCTAAGTATTAGGCCTATAGTTATAGGTAACACACACTAATATAGGCTGATACCCCGGTACTGATACCATTCCGGGGGGGGGCACTCCCATATATTGGTACGCATCATCTGTCAATAGACCCCAATTTTTGAGGCAAATCAGCCACCCAATGACCCCTTTTTTTCATCATCTATGATCTTACACCCAAAGACCCATTTTTATCAAATCTTAATCTGCCACCCAATGCAATGACCCCCTTTTAGCTAATTTTTTCATCAGCTCATACACCAAATCTTCAAATTTTTGCGCATTTTGAACAAATTTAGCATTTTTTTAGCCATTTTAGCTGCCAAGTTGCTAATTTTCACAAAGTTTTGCACATTTTTGCCCAGAAAGTTACTTTTTCACGGTCAATCATCATGATAGGCCTACTAGGCCTAGTAATCCCAATACTTTCAGTGTTTCACCACGACGAATGACCCACATTTTCTTGGAATCCCCACTGAATGACCCCCTTTTTTCGAGTGCTCACCCCTCCAGTACCATTTCTGCGGTTCATAGCGGTTCAGCACTTAGTTCAGCACCACAGTGGTTCAGCACTAAGTTTTCTGAAGCTACCGCTTTGGCCTACAAGCATCGGGAAATTCCCCAGCCCATGATTAATCAAAAATTTGGTTCCCGACGTGTTCTTTTTATTCACATTAGTATCATGCTCCAAGCGTGCAAACGATAACCAGCCATATTATTATAAAGCTGAACTAATATAATACATCGCTGAGCGATAGCTAGTGAGATCAACTGAGCCAATCAGATGGCCGCTTTTTGTTATATTAGGAAAAGCGCGCTACTTCATTAGTCAAATACAAATCGCTCGTCGCTCAATGATGGAGTATAGAACACCTAAATCAGTCCTTGCCCATGCTTGGCCTTGCATGTATGATGGCGATGGCAATACACAGAGCTACACAGGTCAGTATGAAAACCTTTAAATTATGACTATTTCTGCATAAAAATCTTTATTATTTTCTGATAAAATAATCATGATCTGCATGTAGGATTCACTACTGATGTTTACAGTTTTATGTGACAGTGCCAACATCACCGCCGCAGGCCTGGAGCACTTCGCGGAGTGCAATGAATTGCCCGGCTATCCATACTAGTTTGGAGCACTTTGTAATGTGTAATGTCTGTCCAATGAGGTCATCACTCAGAATAGAGAAAAGGCAAGAATCTGTGCCAAGATTCAAGTTTATATTAGGAGCACTGCAAAGAATCTGGGGCAGGTTTAGACCTGTCTACTGGAGAAAGATTGAGTGAGTATAAAATTAATTGGCAGTTTTTGACACGCTATTAAAAGGGCATTTCGTGATCCACAGCCTCATCCCCCCACTTTTCTGAAAAAAAGTGGAGATTTTTATATCACTGGAATACTCTGGCTACATAATGTTTATGTACAAAATATTTCTTGCAGATTAATTCGTTTAGCAAAGATATCGCGAAATTTGAATTTGAAATTACAACGTATTGTCTATGGAGCAGTGTAATACACATAATCATGCATAACTCGCAAACGCAAAATCGGAATCAACTGAAATTTTGGGAATATGCTTTTCTCGTGGATATGTACTTAAAAATGTCATAAAAAGAGGATGCTAGGATCACAAAATACTCCTTTAAGTTACTGCATAGGCAGTTCTATATAATTTCCCAGATTGCACAAAAGTTGAAACAATATAGCCTACAAATGGCTAATTTATATAGTTTTCATTGTTGAATGAATTGGTGCATCGTGGTTGGTGCTTCGTGGTATGATATTAGGCCTACAGCCCGATGCAGAGCAAGTTTGCATTTTGTTAGGTCATCCAAGGTCAAAGGTCAGGTCAAATTTAAAGTTGCTTCGATTGGGCTGTAACTCGGGGAAAACAATCCCCGGCACTTGAGGAGTATAAACAAAGGTCATCTGGGCTCAAAGGTTAGGTCAAATTTAAAGTTGCTCCGATTGGGTTGTACCTCATAAAAAATGATCCCTGACACTTGGGAGTATGAAACCGCAAAGGTCATCTAAGGTCAAAGGTCAGGTCAAATGTAAAGTAGCTCCAATTGAGCTGTAACTCGGGAAAAATGATTCCTAACACTTGAGGAGTATGAAACCACAAAAGTCATCTGAGGTCAAAGGCCAGGTCAAATTTAAAGTTGTTCCAATCGATCGGGCTGTAACTAGGGGAAATGTAGTATAATCAGACAGACTTTCTCAGTCTAACTCAGGCCTTCTCAACTAGTTTATTTGAAGTGCCAACTGGGAATTTGAGTGATAATGAAGTGCCAACATGTTTAGGGAGCATTTTGTGAGGGAGCGTGTGCGCGATCGAACGCATATAGCGGATGGGGTCCATGAATCCAGGAGGCCCGCGCCTTATGGCCACTGTATAGATTCCAGTGTGAAAGCCCCAGCTGCGGGGGTCCAGGGGGCAGCGCCCCCGGAAGCTCTGATATTTTAAGGCTCAGATATGGTATTTTCACCCCTTTTTTGTAAACAATTGATGAGGAAAAACTAGTAAATTTACCGTGTGTCACTTCATGCAGGGGCGGCGCCACAGGGGGGGCAAGGGGGGCAATTGCCCCCCCTATGATTTTCAAAAAAGAGGTAAAAGGAAGGAAAAAGAGAAAGAGAAGAAGGAGAGAGAAAAGGGAGGGGAGAAAAAGAGAGGAGGGAGAAGAAGAAAAGGAGCAATTCCCCTCCCTGGCCATGGTTAGAAGGAGGAAACTCCCCCTTCGGACAGCTTGCCCCTTGTGGAATGCTGACCTACGTGGTTTTAAAGTTGTTGGTTTTTATATTTTGGGCCCATTTTCGGCAAATTTTCCCCCATAAAAGTCACATGGCCTCTCTTGCCTTCTCCCAACTACTTACGCTCGCTACACTCGCTAATGGGCAAATTTTCACTTTTCTGACTGAAAAAGCATAAAGAATGGTTTTTTTTTCGCTCGCTACGATCGCAAAGTGCACATTTTCGGCTTTTAGTGATCATAGGGGCGACTACCTCCCGCCTATGCTCTTGATCGCGGCTTTCAATTTGAAATATTTCCTACCTCAATACCCCCCCCCCATTCATATCATTATATCGTGCCAATTTATATTTAAAAAAAATATCATTTTAGCATATCATATACAATGTACCTGACTTAACATACACCGTGTTGCGACCCTCGCTACACTCGCTAATGGGCAAATTTTGTCCTTTTCTGACTGAAAAAGCATAAAGAATGGTTTTTTTTTCGCTCGCTACGCTCGCAAAGTGCACATTTTCGGCTTTTAGTGATCATAGGGGGCGACTACCTCCCGCCTATGCTCTTGATCGCGGCTTTCAATTTGAAATATTTCCGACCTCAATACACCCCCCCCCCCCATTCATATCATTATATCGTGCCAATTTATATATAAAAAAAATATCATTTTAGCATATCATATACAATGTACCTGACTTAACATACACCGTGTTGCGACCAGAGGCGTAGATCCGACCCGGGGTGTGGGGGTATAAATCCCCCAATATTTTGATAGGGTAGATGGTCCATACAATGATTCCTCAATGTTGGCGCGTGGGTTTCTGACCAAAGTAACCTCATAGTTGGTCATTTTAGACTAAAAAGTGCCAATTTTTTTTCGCGCTTCGCGCGACTATATTTAACATTTCCACCATATTTCACTTCGTGCACATTTGTACCATGAATTTATTTTGTTGCCAAAAGGTGTTGGATTTACTAATTGAGTATATCCGTGCCTAAAACCAGCGGGCTGAAAGTCGGGCCCGTGAATGAAATCCATAAAAATATGCGGTTGGAAAATAAATAAATAACCCTAAAAAGGGTGAAAATGGTGCATCAAATGGCTTCTTTTGTGTTTCATTTTGAAAATTTTCTAAATTCTGAGGGGGGCACATCCCCCCTCAGACACCCCCCTGCGTCGCGCAAGCGCGACGGCCAGCGCTTTCGCGCTGCATAAAAAATGTCAGCAATTGTTTTGCCCCCCCTATCAAAATACCCTGGCGCCGCCCCTGACTTCATGCGCCACTTCGACTAACTCCAAGCGCCACAAGTGGCGCGCGCGCGCCGCCAGTTGAGAAGGCCTGGTCTAACTGAATCTTATTGTGCCATATACTCATTATTTTCGCAAAGAGTGCCAACTGCATTAAAGTTGAAGCTGTTATAAATAGCTCTTACCTAATAAACTTCAAGTTGAAATTGCAGCAGCAACAACAAGTGCTGTCGTTCTCTAGTAGTATATACTTGTCTTGTGTCGACCGATGGTTGACAAGTACAAGCAGTGCATGCTCAACTGCAAGGTCCAGTGTGAGAATCAGGCGACCGGGCAGGCGACCCTGGTGACTCCTAGTACATGATGTACAGATAGATAGTAGGCCTACAATCTACGAAAAAAGTCCTTGAAACGCTTGGTAGGCCAACACAAATATGAAATTTTGCAGAATTTCATATGATC
Source organism: Amphiura filiformis (assembly GCF_039555335.1). Classification (NCBI taxonomy): domain Eukaryota; kingdom Metazoa; phylum Echinodermata; class Ophiuroidea; order Amphilepidida; family Amphiuridae; genus Amphiura; species Amphiura filiformis. The sequence goes on along the minus strand of NC_092646.1, from coordinate 30,978,950 downwards.
ATGGAAATGATGTTTATTTTGCCTGGGAACAAGCATGACATCGACAACAATGATTTACCCTTCCCCTCCCCCCATCAATCAATGTTGGAACACATTGGGAAACCGCTGAAGACATTGGCATTTCTCAACTTGGGGAGAGGGGTGAGAGTTTTCCATTATTTACACGCAAGACGCACGTTCCAAGACCTTTTTCGTTGATTGTAGGTGCAGGGAATACTATCCCGGCCAAATGGCTTACCGGTATTCAATTTCCAGAAAAAAAAAAAAACATGCTCAGTAAGGTTTATTTAAACACAAATTTGAAAGGAAAGTTCACAAGGGGGGTCCCAAATTTACAAAAAGTCGGCATCAACAAAATTGCGACCCCCTCCCCTATTTTGGAAAATTTATGACCCCTCGGTATATTTGGGACCCCCCTTCCAAAGAATGATAGCCCCCTTAAGATTCCTGTCACATTTTTTTCATTATTCATTTAATATTTGACTGTATTGCATGTTGACGTAAGACATGAAGACCATGTAAAAGCAGGGATTTAATGCTTAGCATCATTGCAGACATTTTGCTATAGATTCAAGATTTGAGTTTGTTTTTATCAAAATGATATTTGTGCCATTTTTGTAATCACCAGGAACATGATGATAATGTTTGTGATGTGTTTTTGTCTTTTGTTCATTTACAGTGGGACCACTGTCAACATGGATATAAACAGTAGAGTACCAGACAGCTCCAGTGAGTCGGAAGGAAACCGGTCAGAGGAAAGTGAAACTGAAGGGAGTGCCCAGGAATCGGAAGAAGATGTAAGCTATTTAGCAAATTATGATTAAATGTATGATTACTAATAAACATAATTTTTCACCAGGTTTGCCTTCCGCTCATAATAAAGGAGACAAGTGGAAAAAGTGATACCGTCAGGGAATTGAACCCAGGACCTCAGTTTTACAAGACCTGTGCCTTAACCCCTTGACCACGGGAGTTTCATGATTATTAGGCTAGTTGCAATTCGAACCTACATGTATAAGCAGTCACTTAAAACTTGTCTCCTCCCTGCAAGTAGCCCATAGTAGCTACATGTAGGACCGTAAATGTAAAATGTGTGAGTTTTTCCATGTTGTATAATTACTGTTAAACATAGAGCTAACAGCTAAATCCAACACTTCTTAAGCAGCGTTGTGAAAAAAACAGCCAAAGTCATAGAAAATGTCCGGGAGATATTCTCGTATAATTCTCTTAGAGGGCATTGTCGTATAGGGGCCTAGCTGTTTATCAACGTCCAAATACTACTATGTCTGTGCTACCGTTGTGTGGAATCATACTGTACGGCGTATGCCCCCCCCCCCCAGCCTCAAAAAAATCCTGGTGCTGCCACTGACCAAACCCACCTGGCAGATGTGAATACATCATTAAGATAGGTACCGAGGTGTTGTATCATTTTGTTGGTCTCATTGTGGCTCAATCAACATTTCTCTACGTATATGTTCTCTACCATGACCAGAATGTAGGGATGCAGTTTTTTCAACTACCACATCATCATCTTATATAATCTTAATTTGTGACATGATCAAGGGGAATGAGTCTCTTGTCGGCAATTTTCAATTAGAGGTTTTTTGCATCATTTTCTGGCAGTTTACAAAAATGCGACATTTTGATGCAAACCCCATCAAAATCGGATATCTGGTTGGAAACCGAGTTAGGAGCAATTTATCAATGGCTGAAAACAATATAAAACAAAAGAATTTGAACACTGTTTTTGGCAATATCTCAAAAACAAATTAGCGACATCCGACTCATTCCCCTTGATCATGTCACATTTTTGTTTTTCTAAATTGTTTCCCTTTCACTAGGTGCAGCCTGTATTTGGTCTTATTAATATGATTGAGAAGGTCAAGACACATGCAATTAAGTCTCCCGCAACTCTAGGAGGAAAATCTCCCAACTTCATGTCTGCACAAATCCCATACAAAGCTGGCATTCCAGCCCTCATTGTGAGGTTTGATCTATCTGATGTTTCCAGTTTGCCTCTCAAAAATAATGGCAGAATTTCCTCCTCTCCTGCTTCTAAGAGAGATGGTTGGGATGAGAGGTTGCTGCCACTTGTTAAGCCCAAGAGGAAAATGGAGGACATAGAGCCTGTGGTGAGTTCTGTTCTATTTCATTTTAACTCTCTTCACGCGGGTGTCGACTGCAGACGACAAGTTTCAATTTTTTTTTAAAAATTCACAAATTTCAGAAATGTAAATTTTCATGACCATATTTGGAATCAGCATGAAAAATGCATTAAAATGAGTACAAACACGCCTAGTATTGATCCAGTATTTCTTAAGATAGCTCTTGGTATTTTGAGAAAATATTTCAAAACTTGGAACTTTTTCCATTGAAGCGCAGGGCTAGCACGCAGAGCATTAAGAATAGTATGTGTCTCTCTTATTTTGTATATGTTGCATGTTTTGTCACTCTGCCTTCGATAAAAATCCTAGCAGGATTGAAAGCTCAGGCCATTAACCCCCTGAGCACTACCTGCCGATCTAACACTGCCTCTGATTGGTCAATTACATGATATCTTCACTTTATTTACCAATCAGAATGGAGCATTGCAAATAATTCACCCCAATTTTTTTGCGTGGTCAAATTATTCTAACAATGTTGCAGATTGGGCCAATTGATAATGAAAACTTCTTTTTGGCCAATCGGCAGGTAGTTCTTATGGGGTTAAAGGATGAATTTGATGCTTATTTTTTTATGCCACCATGAGGCATACTGTTTTTCAAATGTCCATCTGTTACAGTACATATGTACCTCTGTCCCTCCATCTTTAGCTCCTTCCCCATGCAATAGATTATAATAGATTCTTGATGTCCTTTCCTTCCTCCCAGGCCTCTAAAGACCAAGATGTTGATGTACAGCCTGTTGAACCAGAACCAATTACCAAAGTAAAGTAAGTCAAAGAATTTTTATACCCACTCTGGGTGATTGAGAGAGGGAGGGAATCCAAGGGATAGACCTATTTCTCACCGGGGTGTGTGTGTGTGGGGGGGGTGTTTGTGAACACTGTCAAATCACAAATCTGTGTGTGACTGGATGCACAGGAACCGTAGACATCCATGCTTCCTGGAGAGTGTTATTAGAAACAATATAAAAATGCATTAGGGGCTGTGCAATAAGTATTAGTCCACCGGGGGTAAAATTTCCAAACGGTGTGCCAAACAATGCTTCCCCCCCTTTGCAAAACCAGATATATATGTGACATGATCAAGGGGAATGAGTCACATGTCGACCCTGGTCGAAAATGAGTTTTACATATGTTTCTAAAGCGGACATTTGGAGCTTTTTAAAACTGAAAACCCCATGTTGATGCGACTTTCCTTTGCAAAGTTACATCAATTTATCAATCGCTGAATATAAAACAAACTAATTTTAACACTTTCTTTGCCAATATCTCAAAATCAATATTGGTGACATCTCATTTCCCTTGATCATGTCACATATGTGACCATCCACCACAAAGTGGTAGTAAAGTCGGCCCTAGATCATTTTCTGTTTATTGCAGATTTTGAAAGAATGCACTTTCAGGTTTATAATCACACCTCAACCAGCTTCATCGGACATCTGGAAGTGAAGTTATGGTTCATCAAAGGTCAAATTCCTAATATACTTTACATATAAAGCCATACTCTGTTTTTGATTGTATCTCAAAATGGAAAATGCCAACTTTACGACCAGTTTGTGGTGGATGGGCACATATGGAGAGCACAGCAAGCAGGAAAATTTGCATCTTAAAGCATTTCTGTACTGTTTTCCAAACCTTTTTAGAGCATTTTATTTAAAAGGTGTGCCAATAAGCGCCTGCGCTCCCTTGGCTTGCCAAAATTGCTCGCTGCCACCCCCCTCCTTCGGCTGGCCAAAAAATGCTTGACCCCTCCCCAATTTCCAATTTTACCCTCCACCAGGGCTCATAGTTATTGCACAGCCCTTATAAACAATCTGCGTATTTACACTGAGCACTCTGTATTTTTACCCAGTATTACCTGGTAACCCACAATCCGATTCAGGCAATAACCAGCACGTTTCTATTGATGCTTAAAATAAGGGTTGTGGTGTGTACCGGAAGTACTGAAAATATTTTCCTGACCCCCAAGCTGCTTTTAAGGTTACAATGTGATACATAAAATGTACATAAAATGTACATAAAAGAAGTTCAACACCCAGCAACCGTTAAGGGATGGGTTTATATGTGTGTAAATGGAGGAGAAATGGGAGGATTTTGGCATGTTTGCTGTGATTGTTTGCCTAGCAATATTGATCACAAGTACACAATTGATGGTGCATATCAAGGACCAAACTCTATAGTTTTATATTTGAGCACGATCACTTCTGTAAGGTCATGGGAAATTATGTAAATCGGCTTTTATATTTGATGTTGCATATCGGCTCACGCACTTTTTTTTTTTTATTCAGTATTTCACAAAGTCCCTGTACTCTGATGACCCTATGACCTTTTGCTGGTATGTTGAGCACTTTAAACAATTAATTATAGTACTTACCTCCTACTTTAGGAACATGCATATGCCTTAATGTATGTCGACCATGTCAACAACCCAGTGTAGTTTTACATGGTTGGAAAAGTCTATTTCGTTTCGCTATTTTGCCAATCATAATTCATAAATTGTCCAACTTTTTTTTTTTATTTTAGTATTGCAACTATTCCGCCAGCAAGGAAACCCAAATTTATGTGTATCCAGTGCGTCCTTTACGTTTAAATAGTTCAGTTTATTGTCAAGTTGTGCCTCTATACGCCATATTTACGGAATTGATGATACGAGCTGATACGGAATTTTTGAACCCAAATTTCTTGAAATATACATTACCTTTTTAACTTCTCGCCACGAAATTGATTCATAAGAAGGTCAAATACAAGCCTTCCATTATGGCTGGTATCATCATCTCGATTGGTGTCTTGAGTTAGTATTATTCCATATTTTGCTGGAAGAAGTTCAATGAAACCCTCCATAATTCACGACTTCTGTCACTTGTGTTATAAACTCGATGTGTTTACTATATTGTCGCTCGGGTCCGCGACTAATCGCAGGGACCGGTCTATCATTAGCTATTCTATACACTTTTCAATAGCCTTATTGTGACGTGTGGGAGTTTTAAAAGCCGAGCCATGAACAAAATATAATGCGAGCACCCGGGGGGGCATCAACTTTAGAGGTGATGGTATGTGCCTGTCAATATAGGCCTATGCCCCTCTTTTGAAGCCGACTATACCCGATGACCAGGCACCTTCAGTTTTCAAAATATTATACCCAATGACCCCTTTTTCATTTTCATTGTACATAATGACCCTTTTTTTTTTTTTTTTAAAAACCCCCAACGTTTTGTACTTATATGCGCCTACTTCGCGACGCTTGTAGGCACATATACCCATCAATTCTAAAGTTGAGTGCCCTCAAGCGATGCATACTGCGGGCCAATGAACAATGAGATAGTGGCTTTTCTGATATAGCTTTGAGGAACTGTTGAAGTATAAATCAGCCAACGAGTAGGTGTGTCCAAATTGCACATCTTGAATTGAGACCAAGACATGCTGTTATTTCAATTGTTATACCGTTCCGGTTGGTTTATTACCTACCATTGCCTACGAGATGCAGTTCTAAGGTGACAGAGGGACAGGTCTGCAATTCGATTCCACAACCATTCATACCTTTCATCTGTTTTATTGTATTATCGTGCGAATTGCTCCGTGGTACCTTACGGGTACCTGAATTTTATTTGAATGAAGATGACTCTGTCATGCTCGACGTCATATTGCATAATTTCTATACAGTATATGCAATAAACCAACCAGAACAGTATAACAATTGAAATAATAGGCAGTTCTAAGATAGGTTAAGAAGAATATAACGTCACAATTCTGTATTATTATTCAAGGTTGTAACGTGTGTCTATGCTGTCATGTAGGCCTACCTGGCAACAGACACGCCCCCGGTACAAACAGATGAAATTTGTAGAAAAGCGTGATTATGACAAAAAACATTAAAAATGATACTTTGAGGTATTGTTTTTTTAATTTTTGTATGGCAGATCATACATACACATGTGCTGAGGTCAAAAAGGTAAAAATTTTGTTTTTGACCCCTGACTCACCTGTCATTCCAAACAACCCCTTAAGCATTGTGTTTCCACTGACAGAGATACCGGGTGTCACACCACATGGTCTACCTCTTGAGGTGGATCACGGTTGCCGGGTGTCCACACCGCATCACTCTGAACCGATCTGTTTCCACTAAGCACATTAACCGGTAACACTCTAAACTAAACCACATTAACCGCTAAACCGTTCACCAGTAGAAACACGCAGTATGACTAGCTGCAGTTGGCTGTGTAGGGTCAGATCGCATATAGATAGTGAAAACTTATATAAGTGCATGTCTTTGTCAGTAAAACGGCACTACAGCAAAATATTGAACACCTTGGGTAGTTTGTTTGAACCCCGGGGGGGTTCTTCAAAAAATTTTGTACAGGGATGTGCCACACAGACTTCCGGATGCTAACTTTCTCTATACCTACTTTTTGCTGTTTTTGCTACCCATCAATATACCAATTTTCAACAAAAAGCACCCAAAAATCACCCAAATTTGCCCTATTTAGGCACTTTTAAGGGGCACTTTTGCCAAAATCCGCCCAATTTCTCCACTGAAAACCCACCCATCGATATACCAAAATCGCTGAAAAGGTACCCCAAAACTGTGGCACATCCCCGTATACCTTCAACCAGGGAGAACCCCCGAACCCTCCAAAATATCAGCAGGTAGTTAGTACTCTTAAATTGGTTACTATTATTGTTCACTACAAACAGAATAAATAAATTTAGGGTTCACAACTTATAAGTTCCCCCTATACTTTTTTTAATAAATCAAAAAATATTTTATGAAATGTAGAAGTGTAAAAAGGTTTGTGTAGCCTTATTTTTTTAGCAAAACTTTCTCCACTGAAAGAAACTTACTACATGTATTTACATTTTTGTATTATTGATTTTATTTTTATTACGATAGAAGTCAAGATCTGCAGAAAAGACCAATGCCTCAACATCATGATAGCAGTCAAAGTCCACTGAAGAGACCAATGCCTCAACATCATGATAGCAGTCAAAGTCCACTGCAGAGAACAATGCATCAACCGATAACACCAGCTAAACGTCCACGGAATGCACCGGCACCATCGACTCCTAATCGCCCCTCTATCCCTACTTTACCCCATACAATACCATTTAAAAAATTGCGGAAGATGCCAAATATGCTTCAAAAACTAACACTGGATTCCACTCTGGATATGCCTACTCTATACCCTGAAATACCATTGGTAAAACCCCAGTCCCCATCGCAGTCACCTGTCAAAGCCTCAAAGCCAGCAACTCATAAATTGACCCTGATGAAGCCTGTCTCCATCAGGAGGAAGAGAGTGCACAAGAGAGTCCAGGTGGATGAGGAACAGACAGAGGCTTTGGATTCGGAAGATGAATCCGATAAATTCCTAAGGTTTTTTTTTTTTCTGTTCTCTGGTTGCCAACTCCAACTAAATCCACTTCTGTGTGTACTTCTGAGATGTGAATTTGGCCTTTGTTGTGTACCACAAGCGTACCATGCACTATACACTATATGGTGAGTGGGCAATGGTATCCCAGCACAACTTTTGCTACATGTTAAGTGTGCTTTTGTTATGTGCTACATGATGTGCTCGTGGCCTGCTGTTGCAACTATCATGCTATCTCTTAGTCTCTCGCCCTATTGGTAATATAGGTACCGTACAGAGTCTGCCACTACGGTTTCCGAGAGTTTGTGGTTCCCAGTACCCCTATGGGAGATACATGATGGTCTGTAGCCTATAGCTATCGCTGTGTGAAACTTGTGCTGTGTAATGTAAGGCGTCTTCCACAAGTCCACACTGCAGATCCGCATCTCATAAATACACATTGATGCTTATTTAATGCCTTTGTGGAGTTGCTCTAGCCTCTATCTTAGTATTTAGTAGGCTTGTTATCGTTTCATTTTTCTTTGGCGACATGTCGCCAAAACTCTGAATCCGACGTCGAATCTTTGTCGACAAACAAGTGAAAAATATAGTCTTTATAAAGCTTCCGAATTTAGCACTCAATGCGTTATTTGTGCATCCATGACGGCCGACGATGGCGAATTCTATGACCCTAAAATTGTTACCTGTACGAGCGGTGCCGAACTTTATCCTACCATATTTCCCTTGAATGATTTGACTTCTTCCAAACATTATTCTTGTTGGATGGCTTCATTTATTTGCTTTTTCTCCTTTATTTTGAGGATTTATTACGATGATTTACAAGGTCAAATTAATTCCACAGTGAAAGCATGCAGCGATGATGTAATGACGTGTGCAGGGGACTCCCCAAAAAGTAGTTCAAAAGTGGTTCGGGGGAAGGACTTCGCTTCAATATGACTACATTGTATGTTTATCATGAACCCAATCAACTCATTGCCGTATCATCTCACCTTTTAATTTATATTTAAATAAAACAGCTAAATAATAATCCATAGGCGGGCCAAGAAATATAATTACATCTTTACAAGCAGTATTAAAACATCAGCTTGCCCTCCCAGTGCCTACACGGTAATAATGGAGTAAATGGACTGATCCATGAGTTACGACATGACGAGTTCGCTATTAATAGCTCACACACAACGTTGCACCACACACACGTGGGTTTCGCTCTGAGCTGAAATACTCCATCACACACGCCGCGCCGCGAGGTTGCATCCTCCATCTTCCGGGTCTTGGGGTCGTTCGCCATTCGCCCTGATGAGCAAGTCGGGAAACCCCATCAAAACGTATCTCAAACGTCGATCGTCATGATGACGTCATCACAGGGATTCCCCTTCACGTCACATTGTTTATCAATTTGATCGGGAATCGCCAATTGCATGGTTAAACCTTTTACGTTGAAGTTAAAAAAAAAAAATTACAAAACCTTAATTCGTTCAAATTTTATAAAAATAAACTTCTTGACCATAAACTTGCTTTAAAAATAATTGTATATATGAAACAAAACCCATATTCAGAGAATAAAATCAGAACCAACATGAATAATACACGTGGCCTGGTGAGATCATCACCCCGGCCCCCAGGACCCAGGAGGCAAATGCCCAGGTAAACATGTTTCTAAATATGGCGTAATTGATACTTTCCCACGGTCGGTATGAATGAAGTTATGAATATTTAATGAGGGACTACACCGGGAAGTACAAGGTCGCTCGTAAAGTTGTTTACCAAAAATGTCTACTTTCAACATGCGCATGGGCAGAACCAGGTTCCCGCGGTTGTGTATGAATAATTACCGTAATGAGGGAAAGCACCCGGGGAAAGTACCCGATGTGTGGTACCAGAAATTCAACTTTTCGTGGATATTTAATGGCCAATTCATTCTTGGAGTTATTTGAAAACAAAATGTACAGTGATTTACAGTGATTTACTACAAAATACGGAGCATTTTACCAGTAATATGGAAAGTTATTTGCTAGTTGGCTGAGGGCTGAATGAGAGCCAACGCTAGCCAATGCTAGCTATTGGTAAAAAGTTTTTAGCTTGGAGGTTTGGACGGCATTTTAACTCGGATCATGGCAATTCTAATGGCGTTATCATGGTAGGCCTATACCCATCTAAGTGTAAACTAGCTACATATATTAATTGGCTTCCCTTTGTTTTTTGTAGGGTCATTTTGTCTGGATTGTGACGCTCTTGGTTTTATATTTTTACTACTAATTACTAGCCATGCATGATTTATTATTGATTACTATTTTGTCGACAGTGATAGCCTCTTATCGACTGTCGGAAAAATCTCAAAAAAATTCATTGTCGACAATATTGGCGACAGTAGCTCTGTCGATAACAAGCCTAGTATTTAGTGAATCTTTTTTGTAATTAGCCATATGTGATTCCTATCATCAAAAATAAATGTTAGCCATGCAATTACATCTAGTGAAAGAACATTTTTTATGATTTAAACTGAGCTCCCATTGATGTTGGATTTAGAACAGTAATTGTATGGGATGAATAAATTATAAATTTCTTTTTCTTATTCAGTGGGAGTGGTCTAGCTTGTGACACATAATCTGATTGGACAGTCACATGATTTCGACCGTGAGACGTTCCATGTAATGTGTAATGAAGCCATTGTATTGTTTTTCTTACATTGTTAGTAATAATGCAAAAAACACAAATCTGAGCATGTAACATCCCTTCACCTGCTTCGTATTTTTCCAGATTCAAGTTGCCTGCTGACAAGAATGTGTCGCACAATGAAAATGGAACGCAAGTGGTGGAAGACGACTTTTGCGAGGTGTGCTGTCAGATGAAAATCAAGCAAGAAATGGAAGATACCGGTGGCATCACTGTAAAGCAAGAACAGATTTCCATCAAACATGAACCCGAAATGAGCGGAGATGCATTCCATGAGGTACCTGCACCATTTCAGGTATCGCCTTCAAGGGATGGAACGCTACAAAGCAACTCTGAATATTTTCAGCAGATATTTGAATCATTGACCAGGGAAAGAATGTCCTATAAGCAAGAACTAGAGAGAATGAAAGAGGAGCAAGCTAAACAGATCCAAGGACTGTCCGTAAACCATTTGACCAAAATTCAAGGACTATCCGTAAACCATTTGACCAACATTCAAGGACTATCCGTAAACCATTTGACCAAAAAGTTAGAGATTGTCAGCAGGAGAATAAAGATTTGCAGACCCAATTAGATAAGGCTACTTCAGAAAGAAACAGAAGCCTAGCTCAACTGAAAGATGCATTGGAGGCACGCGATATATTGCGAGAAAGCAAAGCGGATCTTGTGAGACGCGTGAATAAGTTTACGAAAATTTTTCGAGAGAAATTGGACATACAGTCTAGAGTGATTCAGGATGATTTCAATAAAAAGCTGAGAAAAGCTTGTAATCGAGCAGCAAGCGCTGAAGTTAAAGCTGACAGTCTGAAGAAAGAGAATCAAGCTTTAGTGGATGAAGTCGCTAAATTGAAAGGACTCATGAGTCATGAAGAAGATAAGCATAGCAAAGACTGGGAAGTAAAGACAAACGCTTGGAAAGCTCGACTCACAGAGACGCTCTGTGCGAAGGAGGAACTTGCCGAGAAAGCGAAGAAGTCGCAGATTGATTTAGTGCAGGTTGAAGGGAAATACCAGGAGTTGTTGCAGAATCAAGAAATTTTGGAGAAGGAGCTAAAGGATGTGAAAGAAAAAGAATCACAAGCTGCGAAGGTGTTGGCAGAGGTACAACAACAACATACTAGTCAACTGGCACAGGTGGAAGCAACAAGGTGTAGAGAATTGGCAGATTGTAGGCAGGAGTTACAGGTGGGTGTGGTTACTAGAATTGCTTAAAGCATATTGAAGTACATTGAACTCCCGATTGAACTGTATTCTACCTAATTGAGGTCCTAATTTGAGTCATATGAAGGGTGGCTTATTGGGCTATTTCAGTTGAAATCCACACTACCCCTGTGAAGATTTTAGAAATATCTTCCTCAAGGGGAGTATTTTTTTTTTCAAATGTAATTGGTGAGGGTTTATCATTTTTAAAGCCATACTCCCCCTGTATTTTGGCTTTACCTATATCTTCCACAACTGGAGTGAGTATTTCAAATGGAAGTTACCCAATTGTCTATTCTATTTGAAACTCATACTCCCTCTGTGGATGACTTTAGCTAAATCTTCTACAGGGGTAGTGTGGATTTTAAATGGAGCAGCCCAGTATGCACCCTGTTTTGAAGGGACACTTTTGTAAGTCTAATGGAAGTTGATGCTGTGTCATAATGTCATTTTGCCATTTATTGAATATTTGGAATATTTTGTTCTTTTTCTACTTTTGATTGTCTCTGCATAAACAAATACCTTCTGCATAGAGGTCCATATTCTAAATAATAAAGCTATATATTGTATTGCAATTTAGTAGTACTTCAATTTTACCTCACAAGGTCATGAAGCAATTTTGTGTGTAAAATCTTTGTCTCACTATATACTCCATGCAATGATCAAAATTAGCTCTAATGAGTAAGTCAGCTTGGCCTTACTTAAAATATATTATATTAATCATAAATATCTCATATACATCCATTTTCAAATGCTAATGATCAATATCATGGTAATCAATGCATCAAATCCCAGATTACTACATAACCCATCCACTATTGACCACAATGGCCTCATGCCAATGGCGTAGTTCAATAACCTCAATTAAACAATCATAGTACAAAATTTGACCTCAAGTTGCAGAGTATGATTTTTTGTACCCAAATTGTCAAAAGTCATTCTTCAATGAATGTGCAAATGTGTTCCAATGTATTGGGGTTAAATAACTGTGCCCTGATAGATGAGCATGTTGTGGATCCTAGTGATCCTATTATGACCTACCGAGAGTCTAAAGCTGAATTTATACTCAATCGCTTTTGCAGAAAATCGATTCTCATGCATGCTCAGTATTTACTTCTGTTTTCAGATCGTGAAGCCGATCACTGGATACCAATCGCTGAGGCAAAAAAGATGTCACTTTTGCAAGCCAATCATTTCCAACCAACTGGATCTATTATTTCGCTAATTAATTTACCTTTCTCGATTATTAAATTTGGTGATGAATTAATTCAAAGGAATAATTATTGACAGCAAATCCAGCAATGGATGTTTTAAAAATGTGTGGCATTTAGAATATTTTAATTGTCGTCTACAATCACTATCGTTGTGATTAGTATAAATGCAAAAGCGACAAGCGATGCATCACAAAATTCGCCTATATTGTCCATCGCTTTCCAAAAGCAGTGCATCGCAATCGCTCAGCGATCAAGTATAAATTGAGCTTAAGGCAACTGTGAGTGAATATTTTTTCTGCAAAACTAGCACCATAATTATTTGTTTTTTAAATATTTCCCACCAGGTGATGGTAAACGAAATCAAAAACAATTATGAAGAAAAGCAGAAAGAGAACACTAGGAAACTTGCTGCAGCTCAACAGGAAGCCATTGATGCACAGAAACAACAACATGAAGTAAAAATTGCCATGGCTCAGAATGAAGCCAGTGACATGCAAAAGAAGTGGGAAGACTCGGAGAAGAAGGCCAACAACCTCACTCAAGCACTACAGTCACTCAAACAACAACTCAATCAAGCGCAAAATCACGGACACGGTCGTATGTTGGAGAGTCTGCGTGTTAATGTGTATAATTTACTCAAAACTCTGCTTGCTCAAAACGTTTTAGATAATTATGTTAACGATCCAAGAAGCGCTCAAGTGGATAATATTCTGGAGAGAGTTCTGGATGATAATGGTCCAGAGTGCATTGATTTGGAATGAAGTAACCATTGTTAACCCCATGAGAACTACCTGCCGATCTAACATTGCCTCTGATTGGTCAATTACATGATATCTTCACTTTAATCACCAATTAGAATGGAGCTTTGCAAATAATTAACCCTAATTTTTTGTGTGGTGAAATTATTCTAACAATGTTGCTGATTGGGCCAATTGATAATGAAAACTTCTTTTTGGCCAATCGGCAGGTAGTTCTCATGGGGTTAACATTCAGTGATTTTTATTTAAATGGGACATACAGCGATACTCTGCAAAACTAGCATAATTACAGGTGCAGCAAGTTGCTATTGTGATGCTGCCCCATTTCAGTCCTGTCTGTAGGAATTGAATTTGCCTTTTAAGTCTAGTCAGCTGGTTGCAATTTCTGTGTTATGAACACTAGCGGGATACCCGCGCTTCGCGCGGGTCCCCGCTAGATGGGAGCGTTCACCATAACAGGAATAAATACTGAACAGGTAGAATCATTGAAAAAGTACATTTTATTTTTCTAAACCTGTCTCTTCTTACACTTTCTTTTTTAGTTTCTTTAGCTTGTGATTTTCCGTTTCCATGTTATTTATTTATTTAACCTTGTTCCCATTATTTTCTAAATCTGTTCTTTCTTACATTTCCCTTTAGCTTCTTTGTTTATTTGCCTGCTTGTGATTTCCCATTTCCATGTTTTTTATTTAATTCTGTTCTCATTATTTTAGCTTCTTTTTTCTTACATTTCCTGATTAGTTTCTTTCCTTTTTTGTTTCGTTCCCGTTTCATTTAGTTACTTTAACCCGTTGGCCTATTACTCGTACTTTTTTGTCCTCATTTTAATTTTATTTTTCTTTATAGTACCACTTCATGTTGTTTATACAACAAACATCTTTTTCCCGTATTTATTACGTCCTCTCATAGAGTGTCTGCGGACGTGTTCACCCGTTATCATAATCCCGTGACCCGTCCACGTACCTTTTTGTCCTTTATTTTTCCTTCTTTTCGTATTATCATGTCCACTGGTCTCTGGCTCGCAGTCGCGTAGCTTTGCGCCGTTTACGCGCCCATTGGCGTAGTGCGCATTACGCACGAGGCGCCGACGCGCTGCCGGCCAGCTGCAGTGACGCGTAGGCTGACAACCGATTTTCATAACAAAAAACCAGTTTTACCCATATTTTCACTGTTTTTGCAGCCAATTCTTGACCGTTTTCAACCAAATAAAGTTTAAACACGTTCCCGTATATTCATCGATCTCCCGTATGAATTTGGCAACATTTGGATCGAAACTGACGGAGCCTTTATAGGCATACATAGATACATACATAGATAGATACATACAACATTCCCCTATTTATAGTAAGATTGCGTATGCTTTTGACTAAAATTTCCATTATAAAAAGCCTATCCCACTGAGTTCTAGTTTTGTATTTTGTACTTTTATATTCTGAAGAAATATATATATATTATACACTTGCCTCAGGCTCATTAGTGACGTAGGTGCATATTTCATTGGTCACAGTATCTAAACATGTGCGTAAGGCCCGAGGGGGTCACTCCCATTATGGCCTGTACACCATCCGCGATAATCAACTTTTGAAAAGCACCCTTAAACAAGGATTTAACTCTGTCAGGGTTCGTAGCGGTCATTAAATTCCTTAAAAGTCAGTGAATTTGAAGCAAGGTCATTAAAGTCATTAAAAGTCATTAAATTTTGTAGAAAAGTAAAAAAAGTCATTAAAAGTCTTTGAAATATATTTGTATGAAGGAAAAAATAAAAATACGATGTATTTTAATAATTATTTTATTTAATTTATGATTACATACCTGCCAACCGTTCCGCTTTTGGCGGAACTGTTACACTTTTTAAACCTCAAAGTCGGTAAAAAGCGGAACGTTCCGCTTTTCCCGAGAAAAAAGAAATATTAATGATGATTCTTTCTGGACACATATATTTCCAATTTTAAAATGAAAATTCCTTAGAACCCTGACTGGATGACTAGGCTAGATAATGGTACTCATTTAACATGCATGTGGTCACCTTTTCATGCCCAAAAGACTCCCAAAATTAATGCATTTTGGTCGATTATCGGACCTGCATGTTATCAGGTTTTGCGTTCAAAAACTCATCTATTTTTCCTCAATGAATATTACCTTAGTAAGAAGTATGTAATGTGTATTAATGAACGATGACGTTTGAGATGATGCTGGACTGATGTCGTGTAGGCCTATATGTATACTCTAATATCAAGTCATGTTTAAGTCTAAATTAAATTGAAGCAAACTTGGGTCAAAGGTTTGATATGAACCTTTTAGCTGTATCCTTTGGCTTTGTGTGGCCGTCAGTCGGGGTGGACTTCGGGTGGGGGTGGGGGAGGTTGGGTGGGGGTGGGTAAGTGTGTATATGTATTTCCCTTGGGATAGGCCTACTATTTTAGTCCCAATTTGTAGTGACATCACTCTGTATGTTTAACATACTGAATTTTACAAATTACTTTTATCATACAATGTATTCTTCATGCACATTAGTACCCCCATGTGGGCCCCTCCCACATACCCGAAGGTGTGGGGGGGGGTCAAAATTTGGTGAATCATTGTTTTTATATTGCGCATTATATATATCAATTTCAGTCATGTAGGCCATGTTATTAGGCAAAAAAAAACTTTGAAGAATGTCTCTCATGTACAAAAGTATAGGAAACTGAAAACTTTAAAGCATGTTTTCTGGAAGAAGGAAGCACTTTTGATTAAAAGTGTAAAACAAGCCAGGAGCTTTGAAATACACATTAGTACCCCCTCCCCATGTGGGCCCCTCCCACATACCTGAAGGATGGGGTGGGGGCAAAAATTTAATGAATCATCGTTTTTATATTGCGCATTATTTATATCAATTTCGGTCATGTAGGCCATGTTATACAGGCAAAAAAACAAACTTTGAAGAATGTCTCTCATGTACAATAGTATAGGAAACTGAAAATTTAAAACCCCTTTTTTAGGATGAAGGAAGCATTTTTTCAAAAAAGTCTAAAACAGGTCAAAAATGGTGTAAAAACCCTCTGGCTTCGGGGGGCTTCATCCACTCGACCCCCACCGGGGCCGTGCCCCTGAACCCCTGCTGTTATATGCTCGGTCGCACAAGTGCTCCTGCGCAATATGTGTTCCACTTTTGGGGTTTCTGGGGTTGGCAGGTATGTGATTATTATGTATTACTTTATACTTTCCCGTTAGATAAATTAGAACAGTAGATTAGTTGAGTAACCCTTCCGAATTCAGCAGCTGAACCTGCAGGCTGTAGTATCAATGTATATTTGTATAGGGTAAAACTAACTGGTACTTATATTAAGAGGTACAAACATAACTGGTACTTATATTAAGATGTACAAACAATACTGTTCAACACATCCGAGGTATGAGATTTAATAAAAAGTCATTGAAAAGTGTATTTGAAAGTCATTAAAAGTCATTGATTTCACTGTGGTCTTGACACTATGAACCCTGTCTGTGCTAAAACGATACCCTAAACAGGTAACATGCACCTGTTTTCACACCCTAAACAGGGATTTTATTCCTTGCATCAAATTTCATACCCTAAATTTAATTTCTGCGTATTACCAATTGCAATTTTGCTACCCTTTTTCCAATATTTCATGTTTTTGACACCCTTTTGACACAACCGCAAAAAAGCATTGACATCACTGCCGAACTTGAGGTGAACAACAGAATAGTCCTGTATGTGTGAAAAATGCACTTTCAGGAAATTGCCAAGAGGTCCAAACACTGTGAAAGTGGACATTTGTGTGTTCTAAGCAGCTATTGGGCTGTTCCACTTAAAATTCACACTACCCCTGTGGAAGATTTTGGAAATATCTTCCACAGGGGGGGTATGATTTTCAATGAAATGAGCACATTAGGCAGCTCCATTTGGCTTTCATACACCTCTAAGAAAGAATCATCCTGAATGGAATCTTCCACAGAGGGAGAGGGAGTTTCAAATGAAGCTGTCTAATATGTTCATTCCATTTGAAATTCATACTCCCTTTTGGAATAAATTTCCAAAATCTTCCACAGGGGGAGTGTAGGTTTAAAATGGAATAGCCCATTATGAAAATAACAACTCTCAAATATATTCCTTTTGTGTACAGTATAGGTCACTGATGACAGGAAGCTTGAAATCACAAATTTAAAAACAAAGAAAACTTTCCATGGGAAACATTCAAAATTGTCAAGGTGCAAAAGTTAATGGCACAAAAATTCATGCAGTATCATGCACATTACTTTACTTATTTTGCCGCTGTTCATCCACATTTTCCAAGATGTCTTATTACATTTCTTTGCACTCTTGCAACATTTAAAGGGGCATTTCGTGATCCACACAGCCTCATCCCCCCACTTTTCACAAAAAAGTTGAGATTTTTATGGAAACCTGGCTACATCATGTTTATGTACAATAAAATTCTTGCAGATTAATTCGTTGATCAAAAATATCGTCAAATTTGTATTTCGTCCTGGTGTATTAGAACGAAATTACATGTACAACACATTGTCTATGGAGCAGTGTAATACACATAATCATGCATAACTTGCAAATGCAAAATTGGAATCAATTGAATTTTTTTTTGTGGATGTCTACTGAAAAATGTCATAAAAAGAGGATGCTAGGATCACGAAATATGTGGACCAGTGTAACATTAACCCTAACCCGTCAGGGGCTTTTTGGCGACGGGAAGGGAAAGAAGGAAGGAATAAAGAGAGAAAACAAAGGAAGAAGTTGTTTGCTCCGGGTGAGATTTGAACCCGAGCCCCTCACATGCCAACCACTGGCTCGGCGACACTTTGCCACAGGTCTTGGGCTTCGCTGGCCAGCGAAACTGTGCCTTATATATCACTTAGGGCGATTGCGTCATCACACCACCTGGGATGCACGCACAAACAGCGCATATATCAAGTATTATTTTATATTAGTAACAAGTATTAGGCCTATATAATCAATTGTGTAATTGAATTTGGGCCCATAAAAAAATCTCAGGAGAAAGTATATACCTTGAATCAAGGCTAGCCAAAAGCTTGTGAAATATTGAATGCATTTTGAATGCTGCCTTCAACATCAATCATAACCGCTATTTGCCATGCATATTAAACTGTTGTTGATATATGGATTTGAGGTCTTGACTTGTAAAAAGGCTGAAAATACAAAAATAAAAGGGTTGCACAAACACAAAAATGCAAAAAATAATGTTCCACACGAATATTTACTGTGTAGTGTTCACTACCCATATCTTCTTACAACCTATCCGGGGCAGCCATCCCTATTTTTGATGTTTGGTCAACTCTTTAATAACATTATATTAAAATGTTTTGTATCCAGTTTTCAAAAGTGTTTTTGAAACATTACGTTTTACAGAAAACGTTTTATATATCCCAGTTTTATGTAAAACGTTTTGTGTTTGCTGGGTATCGTATCTTTGGTAATTTTATACCATTCAGCAAATTACTTCAGCATTGTTCATCTGCTCTGTCTGATAATCGCACAAAAAGAACTAGGTCACGCGTTGCTACACAGCTTGACCAGCGAATAATGTGCCGATGTGATGATGACATGATTCAATTGGCCAATAAGAACCACACTTCCGTACGCCATAAACTGCACCAAATTGGCAGACCGCTGAAGTTCTCTGCTGAAAACTATAGTGTATTCTAACTGTTGTTCTATATCTTTGTTTTTATATCCTTTGTGTAAAGCAGTGCCTAATATTTTACTGAGCTATACTCTCTGTAAATAATGTCTGAAATAAATATTTCTTTGCACTTTTAAGTGCAAATTATTAAAATAAGTCTTGCATTCTTGCCACATCTGTATGAATAATCTTTAAAGAAGAAAATATTTTAGTGTCGGTGTTAGAAATAAGATTAAGTCGGGTCCTCTGGCTAAAAGCCCCGTTAAAATCACTGTGGAGCCACTGATACCCTATGCAGCAGGTCCAGGGCTCAAACCCCAGTAAAATCATGGTGGTCCTACTGATACCCTATGCTGCATGTCCATGAAATATTGCATGGCAACTACTAAACTGGGCTCAAAAAGAAACTTCTAATTTTTCACAAGGTCATATCTTAAAATCCTGTCCATAAAAATGAACCAAAATTACACACAGGATTACTTCAATGCTCTATTTTAAAAACATGTCAGTAACCAAGCAGTTGTCCAACTGACACAACAGCAAAATGCACTGACACAGATCAGCTTCCTGGACCACATTCACAGGCAAATAATGGGCACCCAGCAAAAGAAAGCTGTGAGAATACGTACAAGATCCTTACACAGGTGATAATTTCCATAGAGTAAGTGGAATAGTGGGGCGCAGGCTGCTGCTTTTCACAAACTTTCTAAGAAACAGGTCTTGTTCCACACTATTCCACTTACAGATTTCTTGTGATGGGTACCAATTATTGGGCTGTGAATGTGGTCCAGGAAGCTGTTCCATGTCAATGCATTTTGCTGTTACGTCAGTTGGACAATTGTTTGGCTACTGACCAGCGTTTAGAGTATTGAAGTAATCTTGTGTGTAATTGTGGTTCATTTATGGACAGGATTTTAAGATATGACCATGTGAAAAATGATAAGTTTCTTTTTGAGCCCAGTTTATGTCATGCACGTTTTAGCAAGTCTTAGCCTCAGCCTCATAAAGTGTCGCATAGATGTGGACCAATGTAACATCTTTAACCCCATGAGAACTACCTGCCGATTGGCCAAAAAGAAGTTTTCATTATCAATTGGCCCAATCAGCAACATTGTTAGAATAATTTCACCACACAAAAAAATTGGGGTGATTTATTTGCAAAGATCCATTCTGATTGGTGATTAAAATGAAGATATCACATAATTGACCAATTAGAGGCAATGTTAGATCAGCAGGTAGTGCTCAGGGGGTTAAACTGGTAAACATGTATTAGTCCTATTCACGACTTGCATGGTTCCGCCATTATGTACTATGTGCAAGGAGAGCCTCAAACTGACATCACCTGAAAGGAATAATTACATAACTTTACACACAATGTAATATGACTGGTTCAATTCTCATTCATGTGTGCTACCAGTTCCGAGGCTCTCCTCGCACATTGTGCATAATGGCGGAGCCGTGCGCGCAAGTAGTGAATAGGTCAATTTTAGCAATTGAGTTCGGGCATGTAAAAAATTGGTGACCTGTAGATTGTAAACACATAGAAGTACAAACCAAATCTGTGGCATTGGGGGGGGTGCTTTGTGTCACACGCGAACGTGACGCGAAGCATAAAGAGCGTGGTGCGCTCGGCAAGTACAAACCGTGCAGCAGTTGGCGCGCCAAAGAAGCATTGCACTGAAATAATTATTCTCATACCTCCAGTTTCCGAGGTCTATTTACTTTGTACTTCTATGTGGACAGACTTTAAGGGCCCAAGTAACCATTGAAAATAGTGGCTTGCTTCGAAAAAATATCGTGTGGCAAAATTGCGCTTGGCAGCCGGACTATACCCAGCAAACACACACGTTTTACAGAAAAGGTTTAAATGTTGGGTGATATAAAGGGTATAAAAACATCCATAAAACATTTTTGAAAATGTGATGCAAAACATTCTAACAGAATGTTATTAATCAAATTGCCCAAATATTTTACAATGTTTTAAAAAACGCATGATCGTATTATAATCCAACATTTAAACGTTATTAAAATAATTTGAATTAATGTTTTAAGAACACTTGTGCATGCTGGTAGCTATAAATGGATGCCCAGTCATTTGATTTAGTGTAAAATATTACCCACACTTCTATCCTATCGAACCATCCAAATATATTATCTATTCGCTGTCGTAGTGCACGTTAGAATATGACTTGCTAGGTCAACTGGATCACGCTTTCTTTGTTACGAACCACTGATCAAAATGATCACCACACAAAGCCTATGGCATATCAAAATTCGGAACTGGTGTATGAGCCCAGGCTTGGAGCAGTAACCAATGGTTATTCAGAAGTTTTTACATGTTATTTTATTGTGATGAACATTTACAAATGGCAGTACATGTCTGGCAAAACAGTATAGCCTTCTATAACTTAAAAATTACACTGAATCCGAGATAATAATACCAATTTTGTCCGGTTTCGATACTTCTCCCAATGCCAGAAAAATACAGAACTATATTTTTGGCATTAAGAAGGTATTACTCTGTTTTGGTAGATGAAGCATATCTCAATCCTAATCCTTTACAACTTACCTGTGAATAAAAATTATAAATTGCATACATCAATTTTTAGAATAAAAGGGCCAGCCCCTCTTATTTCACATTAATATTATTTACAAGTTTGGCACAAGTTTTCAAAATTATAATAAATCAAATCATAATTTCACTCCCCAGATAGATTCATCGGTTAATTTCACTATTTCATCTTTAATACAGGGTGTCCAAAAAAAAAGAGGCCCCTCATTGCCCGCTCTTTTTCTCCTATTTCTGAAAAGTTTATCAAATATATTTTGGTATGTAAAGAAACCTTGAGTCGTTAGCTTTAATAAACCAAAACAATTATATCAATTGGCTAACAACTTTTGAAGATATGCTCTTTTAAAGAAATGTACCTGTTTTTCACTCTGTCCACGAAGAAGGTTTGGCTACTTCAAAGATTGAAAAGGAGTACACATACCATGCATGAATATCAAACATTCCTCAATGATAACTTTATAAAATAACTTTATTTATGGAATGGGCTTTACCGGTGGGTTTATGGGCAATGGATTTTGTTAATAGTGTCATTAATTTGTGGGTTAAATGGATGCCGAAAGGGACTTCTTTTGCTTTACTATCAATTACTTACGTTTTCTTGATTATTTATGCCTTTTTGTTTTATGTTTCTTACTTTCTTACTTTGTTGTTTCTTGCTTTCCTTTTTTTATTTACAACATAGGTCATTTCTCTTTTTAGGATAAAATGTAGCCCTAAAAGGCTGTTTGGTTTGTCTTTGGTTTTTCTGAAGTGAGTTTACTGTGCTGCTCTGCCCTCTACCTGGTTGCCTCTTTGGCGAATACAGGTTTCAGCCCTGGTCCTCATTGCATCAATTATGTTGCGTACCATCCTTGTGCGCCGGATACTTGCGAATGCATTCAGTAATACGTTTGCGAAGATCTTGGATTTTGCCACAAAGGAAAAAAAATCAAGTGCAGGCCACTCCACAGCATGAGTCATCCCAACCATTCTGTTTGCTATCCGTGGACAGAGTGAAAAACGGGTACTTTTATTCAAAAGGGCATATCTTCAAAAGTTGTGAGCCGATTGAAATAATTGTTTTGGTTTAGTAAAGCTAACGATTAAAGGTTTCTTTCCATATCAAAATATTTTTTATCAACTTTACAGAAATAGGAGAAAAAGAGGGCGCAATGAGGGGCCTCTTTTTTTTGGGACACCCTGTAGATTATAACAAAAAAAAGTGCAGTGATTTATAGTGTGCTACGCACAGGCACAACGCCTTGACGTTGATCCACAAGCCTCAGCACACTATAAAGGAGAGATGAAGAAGTATCTTTTCCAAAACTCGGAATTTAAAACATTGGGTACTCAGCAAACACAACCTTTTACAGAATACATTTAAAAGTTGGTTTATATAAAGAGTATAAAATGTTTAAAAACATTCAGGGAACATTTTGAAAACTTGCTGCAGACATTCTAACATGTAATTAAGCATTGACAAATTATTTTGCACAAATGTTTGCCAAAAAATATTTTGCAGTAACATTTTGACAACATTTTGAAAATGTTGTTGTAGTGTTTTTTTCCTTTTCATGACCTTTATATACCCCAACATTTAAAAAATGTTATTTAAATGTTTTAACCAAAACCATAATGCGTTTATAACATTTTTTTTTTTAAATTGTCTGTTTGCTGGGAAAACAATTAACAGGGGTGACTATTCTCACACAAAATGCCATAAAACTACATTTTTGTGACTCTTTTTTTTCTTAAAATGGAATGTTAAATTGTAACTTTTAGTACTAGTTTGGTCAAACTAAAGGATTGAGCTACGTTAATGCATATGTGACCCGCTCTGACGAAACCCGCCATAAGTCCGCGGGGTCACTCCCATTGTGACCTGTACACCATCCGCGATAATCAACTTTTGAAAAGCACCCTAAACAAGGATTTAACCTTCGCTAAAACGACACCCTAAACAGGGATTTCATTCCTAACATCAAATTTCATACCCTAAATTTCATTTCCGCAGCGTATTTAGAAATTGCAATTTTGCTACCCTTTTTTCCAATTTTCATGTTTTTGACACCTAAACGCGATACTCACGTATCGTTGCCTATCCACAAAACGACCCTTTTTACGCGCTTTTCATTATCGCGGATGGTGTACAGGCCACAATGGGAGTGACCCCCCCTGGGCTTAAGTCGCACTCAGCCATTTTGAGATATGGCGGGTCAAAGTTGGGAAAGGGATGAAAAACCTTGCAGATTTTGTTTTTTCAGTTTTTATTATTTTTTGATTCCTTAATATGTTTACTTTAACCTACCATTGAAAACAAAATATTCTTTTACATCTAACATGCTAAAGCACCCAAATCTAGCATTTTCTGAGCCAAACCAAGTCTTTAAACATGTCATTTTACAGCAGACTTTAAAGCCATATTTCTTGCATTTGCCTTTTCTTCATGTGTCGCTTCCCCCTTCCCATTGAAAGACCGTAGAATGAGGACCACATGTCTCAGAAACATAATTTTGGTATCAAATGAAAGCTGAAGACCTATACTAAATGATGACATCAAAAACTCAATTTTCAAAATTAGTGACTTATGTCTGGTTTTGTGGGAGTGGGTCACATATGTTAAAACAATTTTTTTTTTGATCAAACAAAATAGTTCTGTATTTTTCTTGAAACATGAGTACCGACTGGTAGGTATTTATTTGCCGTTGATAGATACAATTAAAATGCCACTATGAACATTTTATACAACACATTGTTTGGTGACTTGCTTTTACATAAATATCAAAATAATTAATATATTTACTGTTTTAATCCGGGGGTACTCAGTACAAATGACCATACTGGGGCGTGCCGCAAAACATGGGTAGCATTTTCAGCCTTCTGGTATATCAATGACCCCTTTTTCAAAGCCTATTTTGGTATATGAATGGGTCCTTTTTCAAAATTTTCTCATTTTTTTTCGGAAAACAGCCCAATTTTTCCTTAATCTAGCCAAAATTTTCAAACTTTTGCCAAAATTTTGGGAAAATTTGTAAAAACTAAGACAATTTTGGGTAAATTCGGCCGAAAATTTTGACTTTTGGTATATCAATGGGTCCAAATTTCTTGAAAAATTGGTATATTTTTGGGTCTACTTCCAAAATCTCAGCGGCACGTCCCTACCAAAACCAAACTTGAGTACCCCCCCCGGGTTTTAATTCACTTAGAGATCAGTTTCATGTCAAAACTATATCATATTTTTAACATATCAAGTCTTGAAGTATGTTGGACTGAACAGGATTCCTAGGCGTAAATTCACACAAGCATGGCCCAGTCACGTAACTAGCGTAAATTACGGAAGTAACTAAGGGCCATGTGGGTTCGCTTTGTAACACAAGAAGTCAGGATCTTGTGATCACAAATCCCGACTTCTTGTGTTCCTGACTTAGCCAGTTTGAAATAAAGAGATAGTAAAGATATCAAAATAAAGAAATAGTTAAGACAACTCAGGATCTCAAGAACTCATGAAATTTGTTCAATTTTCACGGCGTTAGTATTTCAAATGTAAGCCCATCCACTTCAGTTATCTCGAGATCCTATTTTCATGACTTAAAGTCAGGAACTCGTGAACTCAAGCTACGCTTGAGTTCCTGACTTCCTGACTTCAAGTCAGGAACACAGGATCACGAGATCCTGACTGCCTGAGTTCAAAGTCAAGAACTCGTGAACTCAAGCCGCTTGAGTTCTTGAGTTCCTGACTTCATGACTTTAAAGTCAGGAACTTCGTGAACACAAGCCGCGCTTGAGATCCTGACTTCACGACTTTAAAGTCAGGAACACAGGAACTCAAGCGCGGCTTGAGTTCACGAGTTCCTGACTTTGAACTCAGGAAGTCAGGATCTCGTGATCCTGTGTTCCTGACTTCGAACTCAGGAAGTCACGAACACAAGCGTGGCTTGTGTTCCTGACTTCCTGACTTTGCCTGGACTTTAGCGTGTGTGTTGCTAGCGCCATCATTCGATATTGAATAATTGCATTTAGGCTCTCTCAGCCGGGAGGTGACATCGAACCAGAATTACAAGTATTGATGATGATGTTAATGATCACAGTGATGATGATGATGATGATGATGATGATGATGATGATGATGATGATGATGATGATGATGATGATAATGGATAATACTGATGATGTCAGATGATGGTGGTGATGAAAAAAGATGATGATGGCAGTTATGAGGGATTTCAGTAATTTTGATGCAATCTTCACTCCCCCTCCTCACAGTCCAGTCAATGTTGTTTTGATACTGAGACAGGGACGGACAATAATAGTGTTGGCTCTAACAATAATTGGGGGGAGGGGTTGACCGGGTGGTTGCAAGCAATATGAAACGCTAATGTTTGCCAATCATGTTTAATACTTGTAATATTTGAACAAAGAGCACGTGTCATCTACCCTGCTCACCTATGATTTTGCATACACATTATACTATCATTTGCTACGAGCCAAAAAAGACATAATTTCCAAAGACACAGTTCAGTGACCTCGAGGCCTCCATTCAACAAGAAAGTTAACCTGACGTTGTGGAGTATGATGTGTTATATCCAATGCGTTCACAGGTCAATTTATGAGTGCACAAACATTGTAAGGTCAACCCGACTATGTCCTCTTAATTCGCACAGCATGTAATATATATATTTTCTTCAAGGCCAACCCGACTTTTACAATGCATAAAAGCAAGGAGCCAAGAGGTCAAATTTGTCCATCTTAAAAATAGAATATAAATATACACGTAGTATATATGCCAGGCATGTTTATTTCTCTTTTGTGTATTGATTATCATCATCATCATCATCATTATAAATAGTAAATGCGACCATCATTACCTGATTATTAGACACACCACCAGTCCTCAGAGAAAATTAATTTATAAATATTTAAAATCATGTTTTATTAAAACGTTTCTAATTGAAATTAAAAACACAACTGCTAAATTAACAATGATTAAGCTAAAATGAAAAAAAAAATGGATTAAATAAATAATTAATAAGTGATATCCGAGTGCTAATTTTATTACAAAATATTTGATATCAATCCACTGTAGTTGCAAGATCAATTATAAGTGGTAATGGTATCCGAGTATATGACAAGTTTAGTTCGGTGTCATCTACCCGCTGAGAGAGCCTTAATGCATGCATTATAATATCAAATGATGGCGCTAGCAACATACGTGCTAAGTCAGGAAGTCATGAACACAAGCCACGCTTGTGTTCGTGACTTCCTGAGTTCGAAGTCAGGAACACAGGATCACGAGATCCTGACTTCCTGAGTTCAAAGTCAGGAACTTCGTGAACTCAAGCGCGCTTGAGTTCCTGTGTTCCTGACTTTAAAGTCGTGAAGTCAGGATCTCAAGCGCGGCTTGTGTTCACGAGTTCCTGACTTTAAAGTCATGAAGTCAGGAACTCAAGAACTCAAGCGCGGCTTGAGTTCACGAGTTCTTGACTTTGAACTCAGGAAGTCAGGATCTCGTGATCCTGTGTTCCTGACTTGAAGTCAGGAAGTCAGGAACTCAAGCGTAGCTTGAGTTCACGAGTTCCTGACTTTAAGTCATGAAAATAGGATCTCGAGATAACTGAAGTGGATGGGCTTACATTTGAAATACTAACGCCGTGAAAATTGAACAAATTTCATGAGTTCTTGAGATCCTGAGTTGTCTTAATTATTTCTTTATTTTGATATCTTTACTATCTCTTTATTTCAAACTGGCTAAGTCAGGAACACAAGAAGTCGGGATTTGTGATCACAAGATCCTGACTTCTTGTGTTACAAAGCGAACCCACATGGCCCTTAGTTACTTCCGTAGTAAATGCTGCGCCCAACTGTGTGCACGCTATTTTATATCACACTAGGATCCACAAAATGCTCATCTATCAGGGCACAGTTCTTTAACCCCAATACATTTGTACATTCATTGCATGACCTTTGATAATTTATTTGGGTACAAAAACTCGTACTCTGTAACTTGAGGTCAAATTTTTGCAATTGAGGTTATTGAACTAGATGCCATTGGGCCAAGGCCATTGTGGTCCATAGTGTCAATTACTTGATGCTATGAGTCTTAAATTATAAGCCGGACAAACTTAGTGTACATGTAGTATTTTCCACTGACATGCCCTCCCAGGGTTACTGGCCAAATCTGTAAAACAATTACAAAAACTGAGACTGCAAGTGAATTCAACACATATATAATAGTATGATTTTGGTTTATATAACACAATCTTATATGTACACATAGTATTAAATCTTATCAATGTCACGATATCAAAACTAACAAATATTATTGTTTGTTACTAACTACAAATAATATGAAAAAATAATGAACAAAAAAACACACTTTGGTCAAAGAGGGGGTAAACAAACCCCTAATCAAAAAAAAAATAAATTTGAGTAAAGATACTCATACATAGTGGTATATAAAATACTTTTTCAGACTTATCATCTGCAGATATTTTAGCACACCTATATTCCTTTCCAGTGGCGTGCGTAGCACATTGAAAGTGGGGGGCCATGTTGTTCAGTTCCCCGGCCCCGAATGGAGTCTGATGAGGAGCAAATTTTGGCGTTTTTAATGTGAATCCCCGAAGTGGGGCCATGGCCCCTGCCCCCCTTTATGCATGCCACTGTTTCTTTAAAAATCTTGATTTTAACAAATTTTTAGATTTTCTGATTTAGCAGATCACTGAATCAAAGATCTGATCTCTAAATGGGCTCTTACATTTGAAATCCATACACCATTGAAGACATGACCTTATTTCACACACAAGGGGTGTAGATTTCAAATGAAGCCACCCCCATTCAGGTAACCCTATTCAAAATTCATACTCCCTGTATGAAAGATTAATGTCATGTCTTCCATAGGGGGTATGGATTTCAACTGGAATAGGACAATAGCATAAGAGATTAGACTCAAAGTGTTAGAAATAAGCCAACAACGGCCAAACCCAATTCTAAAATTAGCCCATAAGGTGACCAAAAAAAACATGGGTGGACCAACTTTTCAAGTAGGGTCGGTGGCAGGGCTCGAATTTCAAGGAGACCACAGAGGCCATTGCCTGCCCTTTTTCAGTTTTAGCCTTGGTGCCCCAGATCTTTATCAACTGATCAAGGCATATTTCCTCATCACTTGTTGGCCTTGATGTCCTTTTTTGTCTTTGCCCAGTGGCCTTGAAAAGGGGTGTCCCAACAAAATAAAATTCGAGACCTGGTCGGTGGGTCAGAAAGATTCTCAGCAAAAACAAAATCTGGGTTAGCCAAGCCCATAAAACAGGGTTGTTGCGTTTCGTCGCCTAAAATACAGGATTATCAGTTTAAGATGTTAACCCCATGAGAACTACCTGCCATTGTGTCCAATTTTGAACCAATCAAGGAGGTATTAAAAAGATCATCTGCAAATCCAAGTTTGACCATAAACAGTTTAAAGCCTAGTCATAATTGGCAATTGAAATGAGCATTTCAAGTTATCAACCAATCAGAAATGCTGTTAGATGACCAGGGGGTAATGTCAAAATGGTCCGCAGTATGTGACACTTACGACTTTTATAAAACCATCACACTTTGTCAGGGAACTGACCCTGGATTGGACGGCTAGGGATCGGCTTGATGACTCTATCCCATAATTGAGATAGGTTGTATCGTTGTATCTAGGAGTTTGATCAATTCGTCGGCTGTATTCCATAGTGGCGTATAGTGATTTTTGGTCATTTTTCTGAAAATTGGCACATATGTTTTTAATGATGTTCTCTTTCATTTTTTCTAAGTCTCATCAGTCATAATTAGCTAATTAATTAGTAATTAATTAATTAAATGTGGCGTATAGTTACAAAGTGACATTTTTTGTATTGCATAGTGGCGTATCGACCATACGCCACTTTTTATACACATTTTATAATTATGAAATATCGGCAAAAATGAAAAACATCGTATGTCATAGTGGCGTACACGTATCGGACCTATACGCCACTATGGAATACTGAACGACGAAAAAGTAACGCCATAGGGATTACACGGCGACCGAGGTGGCGTCGGTTAACATTAGGTTAGGATATTGCGTTTTGTTTGTTTTCCATAGTGACGTATAGTTTTATTTTCAGTTTGCCAGCAATAGTATGTATTTATTTCTTTTGAAAAATATATAACAATAAAATCTATTTAGTTTACTACAGAAATTTCACATCATTTACAAAATATAATGAATGTCTGATTTACACAACTCGATTTTAAATTGGCATTTCTTCAAACCCGATTTTCTCGAAAAGTTGTTTATTCATGGCGCCCACTATATGCCACTATGGAATACAGACGACGAATTGCATGATAACACATCTTAGCAACCAATACATAGACCTTTTCCGCAGCTGATTTGAAATCTTTGTTCAGAACAATGTCAAGTGCGGTGACCAATAGCACACTGGCAACAGTGCATTCGATGAGCGTGTGGCCTGGTATGACTGTTCATTCCAATTATGTTGCGCATTACGGTCGAATAGGCGTTCAAATCGCCAGAAATTGATTGGTTATTTTATTTTGATGGTCCGCAGTGCTTTGGTAAAAGCCCTCCAAAAATATCTATTAAAAATAAAATACCGTATTTCCTCGAATAGTTGCTCCTCCCCTTCAAATAAACACCAACCACTTTTTTCAACCCAGATGTTTCAAAAATGCCGATATTTCCATGTGATATTGTGTAGTAAGCTTACCAAGTTGCACGCATGGTCGATAATAGCGCCGAGAATCGGCGAAAATCTGGACGGAAACCCGGTAGTGCACCAGAAGTCATGTTTCTAGTTCATAGTTCGTCATTTCAGAACAAGTTTTAAGCTTACCTTATAATTGTAACGGGAATTATCTTACTAAAAATGACCTCTAATAAACGTCCCCTGTTTGGAAAATGCATCGCCCCTGGGGGGTGTTTATTTGAAGAAATAAGGTAGAGCTTTAGTTTTAGATTTCTTAGCACTTTTAAGTTAAATCTGCCTCAGCTCTATGACTATACCATATCTCTGATTGGCTCCAAAGAAGATATTCACCCATTGCATGGTTCTGCCATATGCAAGGAGAGCCTCTAACTTGCAATAGACATGAAAGGAAGAATTACGTAACTTAACACAATGTTAGATGACTGGTTCAATTCCCATTCATGTATACTGCCAGATCGAAGCTCTTTTTGCATAATGGGCAAATAGGCCTCTTTATAGCCATCAAAATAGTTTGAGTATCCATTGTGTTAAATGAGTTGTTTGGTATTTGAACTTCATGCCAAATTCTTACAGGTGTATCAAATGTTTAGTTTCTATAGCAAAAAATGTTCTTTCAAAAATGCTCCACGGCTGAGCATGATGATAATACTCTATTACATTTGTTCACACACACTTATTATAATACTGCTACTCTACAGAATACAAAGGGTACAAACTACAAAACTACAATTAAATCATACAAAAGTGGAAAATAAATATACTAAGAGACGTTTAATACACCTCTACTATAATTAAAGACAGAGATAAAAACAATTTATCGTGTCTGATGTCACTGTCAATTACGATCCTTGATTGGTTAAGGGGGTACTACACCCCTGCCCAATTTTGTGCATATATTTGCATTTTTCTCAAAAATTATAGCGCATTGGTGACAAGTAAGATATGTATATTATAGGGGCAAGGTCTACAACTACTGCACTGGAAATTTTATTTCAACACAGACAACAGTTGTGGAGTTACAGTCAAAAATGAGGGAAAACCACTATTTGATCAATAAATCAATAACTACTTGTCTTGAGTTGCTGAATTGTCAGTGCAGTAGTTGTAGTCCTTGCCCCTATAATATACGTATCTTACTTGTCACCAATGCGCTATAATTGTTGAGAAAAATGCAAAAATAGGCACAAAATTGGCCAGGGGTGTAGCACCCCCTTAACACAGGTTAATCAGCGCCTAAAGGAAGACCGATCTATTTGGTGCCGATCGGAGAAAAGGAATAGCAGCAAATGGCGAAAAAGTTCGTACTTTTACAAGGCAAAAAGCAGCTTTTCTACGCATTGTGGACATGGTGCCTTCACCAAAGAAAGTTTCCTACTATAAAGACCTAACTTTTGAGATGGTTTGCATGTCAAAAGGTGCAAAATTAACAATAAGGCGCCCGGTTATAAATCCGCGGTCAGCAAGTCATCATCACGACACTTGTAAACAAACCGTGTTCGAGTTTGATTGACAGATGACGTCAGACGCGATAAATTGTCTTTATCTTTGTCTTTCATTATATATTAATCCGGTAATGCCTTATTTGATCAATTTCATTTCATACCAAAGAAGTTGAATTTTTAAAACAATTTGAAACTTCTGTGAATTTTGTTCATTTTGAACATAAAAGCAAGCAGTCAGATGTTATGAGTTGCCAGTCTGATGAAGCCACTAGTGTAGTGGTGAAACGTCACTAAAAACGTGAGTAAACCAACTTCGTTTTTACTTGGAATTGTTCAAAATGAACAAAATTCACAGTTGATATCAACATTCCTAATGAACTTGTTCAAAAATTTGAAACTTGTCATCTGCAGTAGACACCTACCTAGTACCTGCATGGAAAGAGTCAAAATACTGTTGATACTGCTTCTATGCTTGTTCATGAACTATAAACTAATTAATCAGAATTAATGGTAAATTTGTATTGGTCAATATCATTACATGCAAAAATTAAATGTTATCACAATTAAGAACAGACATTTCATTGATATTTCATAAATAATAAGGATATTTTTTCCACTAACAACATAAATAAAGAAATGAAAATCTATTCTACAAAATTTTTGATATAAAAGGAAGACTATATAAGATCTAATCTAAGATAATAAAGTTGATGGGTTAACTCCATGAGAACTACCTGCCTATTGGTCAAAAAGAAGTTTTCATTATCAATTGGACCAATCAGCAATATTGTTAAAATAATTTCATCACGCAAAACAATTGGGGTGAATTATTTGCAAAGCTCCATTCTGATTGGTGATTAAAATGGAGATACCATGTAATTAGAGAATAAACGATAGGAATTTTTATTTTGCCTATCCTCTACCATGTGATAGGCGACAGGCAGGTCCAATATTTTGAGTAGTGGATGCGGCGCAGCGGTATCCACTACGATAAAAAATATTGGACCTGCCTGTCGCCTATCACACGAAAGAGGATAGGCAAAATAAAAATTCCTATCGCTTATTCTCATTCTTAGTCAGTTAAATATTATTTTAATAACTGTAAACAATTTTTAAAGCAAAAACTAAGTTACCGTCATAAAAAACTCCCTCATTATAAAATGAACGAAACTTGTTTACAACTTCACGTATTCTGTTACGCGTACTGCTAAGCGCGTTACGTATTCCGCACTAGTCTCGCATCCAGCGCGATACATACGCGCACCTCTACACACGCGTGTTACGCATTATCAAGACGCATGATGATGTGGGGTCGTCTACGGCCTGATAGACGGCATCCGAAATCATGCGATTGTCCAATCAGAAATGTGTCTACGAACTAGACCACTCCCACTGACTAAGAATTGACCAATCAGAGGCAATGTTAGATTGGCAGGTAGTGCTCAAAGGGTTATCAAAATATAAAATAATATATTAATATTGTCAGAGTTTGCACCATTCCTTTTAACTGATCAATTTCTTAGACATAAAGGATCATGAAAGCTAATGCTTGGTTTACATTACTGATGATGATGACAACATTTCTACAACAAAATGTTTCCTTATTTCCACAGCATGAAAAAATTCAAACTGTAAATTCTGGTTGAAATCCATACACCCCCTTAAAGGAAGACAAAACCTTAATCTCCCACCCAGGGGGTGTAGATTTGGACTTGAGCACCCATATTGAGGTAACCCCATTTGAAATAGACACTCCCTGTGTGGAAGATTAAGGAGTGTCTTCCATAGGGGATGTATGAATTTCAATCGTAATAGCCCAATATAATTTTCATGATTTGAAAATGAGGCAAGTCAAAAATAAATAAAAGAAATAACTTAAAAAACCTTCACATCCCTTAGTTACATACACAACAGATTTCCTTAAATCTATCTATTACTAGGCCACGGAAAATAACTGTTTGGTTAGGGTTACCGACCATAGCTTAGGACCCCCCCCCCCCCGACTCGAAAACATTTTGAGGCCTCTAGGAAAGTCGGTAGTTATTCTATCATTTAGTGTAGATGTTCCAAATATCTACATATTCTTGCGTTCACACCCATATAAATCTGCAATTTTGCAGCATAATTGACCGATACATTGTTCTTGGATACCATTTTCCCGAAAAGGTAACCTCTCATAATTGAAGACCGGATTAAAAAGTTTGCATCTGACGTCGGGGCAAAGGTGCGATGTGAGTGGTTGCTGAGCAGTACATCATTTTTGGTCTGGTTGACAGGACGTCATACACAAACTTAACTAGTTTAACTAGTCTTTTTAATTTGATCTTCAATAGAGGTTATCCATGTTACTCATGTGTGACTTCTAACCAAAGGCACTGGTTCCCGTAGTATTCCTCATTCAAAGCAATTCAATGCATGACCTCAGAGTTACTTGCATGACTTTGGCGGGCTATTTTGAAACAGAACATGCTGGTACTTCTTTTGAAAATCCTAAACAAGGTATAGCAGTCACTAATAGGATATGCAGCTTATAGAACATGGATAACCTCTATTATAATCACAGAATTTTGTCAATTGATGGCCCAGACAGTGATGGATGGGTGATCCACTGTTTATCACACACACAAAAATCAATCAAATGTTTTTAGCGACTGATCTATCATGCTTTTTGAGCGACAGGGAATCCTAAACACAGTTATTATCCCACGATTTAAAAACCCACTGGCAGCTATATATAAGCCCTGTGCGTAACCTCTGGTACATGTAAGCCCTGTGTGTAACCCATGGTACATCTGCCATCTTGGTTTGACACACATAGAGACCTTAAATTGTGTATCATTGGCAAGAGCTCAAAATATAGGCCCTACCTCAAAGTAATAATTATTATTAGATATGCTGTACTATTTATATACATGTATATGTTACATTTCAAAATTTTGTACAATACATGATTGCCTGAGAATATTCAAAATTACAAACAAAAAACTCAACCTATACTAAGCAGATTTCTCACTGAATACCATTTTGTTCATCGCCCCCCAATAACCAGTCCAGCTGTTTAAAATATTAAACATGCATGACAAGGGGGCAGGTAGAAACGGCTAGTCCAGTTGAAATCCATACACCCACTATAGAAGACAT
The DNA here is from genome assembly GCF_039555335.1 of Amphiura filiformis. Lineage (NCBI taxonomy): Eukaryota > Metazoa > Echinodermata > Ophiuroidea > Amphilepidida > Amphiuridae > Amphiura > Amphiura filiformis. Next base: position 30,944,046 of record NC_092646.1, on the reverse strand, counting down.
GATCTTAATCTCCCACACAGGGAGTGCAGAATTCAAATGGAGCCACCCATTCAGGTAACTCTATTTGAATCTCACACTGTACGTACAGATTAAGGCCATGTTATCCCTAGGGGGTGTGTGGATTTCAACTGGAATAGCTCCAATACAGTCAAAATCTGATGGTCTAAATGCAGAGATGCCACTCAGTTTCACTCAAAAAACCTGAAATTGGTCAGAAAACCTATAAAAGCATAAGTATGCAGGCCAAAAAGCCCAGAAACAGGCTGAAAATAAATGAAAACACAGGAATTTGGACTCACAAAAATAAAACTTGAAACGTGGCAACTCTGTAAATGTAGATTTGAATCGTTTACAAAACCAGGGTGTGTTTCACACAACTTTTAACCCATCATAACCCATTGCAAAGTTGAATAATCTGGGGGTGGATTACAAGAGCAAAAAATGCATTAACCTCACCCTCATCATTTAAAATGATATTCAAAGAGGGTGGTTTAAGCGACGAAAAAAACCCTAGCATGAAAAATGGCTGATTTTAATTTTTTTATTTTATACAGCTAAAAAATATTATTAATCCTCAAATGGCAAAATCTGAGTCAGTCAGGCCCGAAGAATAGAATTTTTTTGCCACCTTATGGGCTAAGTATATAGTTTGAATTTTTGCATGCATTTTGCGCGGTGGGGGGGTGTATCAAGTTTGGTTTTGGTAGTGACGTGACGCTGAGATTTTGGAAGTAGACCCATAAATATACCAATTTTTCAAGAAATTTGGACCCATTGATATACCAAAAGTCAAAATTTTCGGCCGAATTTACCCAAAATTGTCTTAGTTTTACAAATTTTCCCAAAATTTTGGGAAAATTTTGGCTAGATTAAGGAAAAATTGGGCTGTTTTCGAAAAAATTGAGAAAATTTTGAAAAAGGACCCATTCATATACCAAAATAGGCTTTGAAAAAGGGTCATTGATATACCAGAAGGCTGAAAATGCTACCCATGTTTGCGGCACGTCCCGTATGGTCATTTGTACTGAGTACCCCCGGCATTTTGCCACTAACACATGTAGAATGCATACTGTAAAAGTAGAAATAATTTTTCACACTTTGCCAATTTTAAATGGTTTCACTTGTTTTTAAATTCACGATTCCAAGTTTCCATACATTCACCTAGATACACAAAAGGAATATATTTTATGCATTGTTATTTTTGCGATAGCTACTTGGAACGTGAGAAACGCATAAAAATAAATGAGCATAAAATGTCCACTTTTACAGTACTATATAAATGCGTTGGACAGGAAAAATCTGCTATATACTTGTGGCCCTTGAACATGTTTAAAACAATTTCCTGCAAAGAGGTTACACAGGGAGTTTTGCTTTAAACATGTTCAGGGGCCAATGACACACAGGAGGTTTTTCCCGCCAAACGACGATATTCTACAGGACGATACAATTTAGAATGCAAGATGCATTCATACACTTTACATTTACATGTACAGCAAAATGCGCACACACAAAAATGTTGTTCACCAGTACTAGCCCCTAGCAACTATTCCATGTTCAATTCGTAATAGGCAAAAATTATTCTGTTTCTGTTACTGCACATGTTTAATTAACTTACATTCATGTAAATTTACAATGCACTATGCAAAGGGCACATTGTGTAGGAGCTGCAGCAAACTGTGTGTATGCCTGTCCATTATCAATCCACAATGTTACAAGTCTTGCCTATTAGGACCAGAATAAAGTATAGTCTGGGATCTGCTACTGTGAACAAATAACAAACAACAACTTCAAGCTTCTGGAATGATCGAGTAACACTAAATCAACATCTCCTGTATTTATAAGTTCACAGTTGATAAGAAGTCTCAAAATGCACATCCAAATAAGCTATTCCCATTGAAATCCATACACCCTATGAAAGACATGACCTGGACATTCCATTTGAAATTCACACTTCCTCTGTGGAAGATTAAGGTCATGTACATGGATTTTAACTGATATAGCCCAATTTGTTGGCAAACTCATTACAATGTTGAACTCACTATCAACCAACATCTATGGTAGTAATACTGTCTGGAGTACTGGGATGCGTAAAGCTAAATTGGGCTATTCCATTTAAAATCCACACTACCCCTGTGGAAGATTTTGTAAATATCTTCCACATCGGGAGTATGAATTTCAAATGGAATTAACACATTAGCAGCTCTATTTGAAACTCACCTTCCTTCAGTGAAAAATTCAGTTTAACTCCATTTGTTTGAAGTTTTGGCTGCTTTTGGACCCTTCAAATATATATAAAACCTTTCGTGCAGTAAATGGTCCCAAGACCTGCTCTAAATTGGGCAATTTTGACACCCTGAAAAAACCATGAGCCATCATCATGAGATTGATCTATTTATGCTCACTGACCAATTTATGGCCCAACAAAGTAAACTATGTCATAGCATAGTTTATAAGCTGCTTAACTCTTAAATAATGCCCTCATCATACAAAGAAACTGCAAGTAAGTATAGCATTTTTTCACGACATATTTCTGTCGCTTGATTGGAAATGCTATTGCCGATAGCAGAAGTTGCTAGCATGCCCTAGCGTATAAATCACATCAAGTTGACTTCAAGGGAACGTTCTAGTGATATCGCTAGCCACAACTGAAATACTGGTAGCGTCTTACAATCACTATACTTTGATTTGCTTCAAGTTTGGTAGTGACGTCAATTTGGTAGTAACTTCTTTCGCTCTTGTATGTGTGAGTGTATACTCAGCACGATTAACTTTACATGCGCGATTCACTACTGCAGCCAGTGAAATATGCACATACGTCACTGAAAAACTTGAGAACCAAATTATAGAGACTGACCAATTTTTCTGTCACTCTCTGCGACTGCTAGTGGGCCACAATGCTAACTTTTGCAGACTATCTCTGTATGTCCCGCTTCACTCAAAATCACTGAATGTTACCATGGTTATGTGCCCTTCTGAAATCAAACTCACTCTTGACTGTTATCATCCAGCACTCTCTGAACAATATCATCCACTTGAGCGCTTCTTGGATCGTTCACATAATTATCCAAGTCCACATCATTTTGATCTATCAGAGTTCTCAGTAAATTCAACACGTTGACACGCAGACCCTCCAACACATTCTGACTGTTTGCTTGATTTTGTGTTTCTTGGCGTGCTTGATTGAGTTGTCGTCGAAGCGATTGTAGGGATTGATTTAGGTCGTTGGCCTTCTTCTCTGAGTCTTCCCACTTGTTCTGCGCATCGCTGACTTCCTGTTGTGCTGCGGCGAGTTTTCTGGTGATGTCTTGCTGCTTTTCTTCATGTTGCTGCTTGATTTCTTTCACCATCACCTGGTTATTGTAATTAAACAAAAAAAGAAAAGACAAGCACAGTTAATTTGAGTTAATAAAATGCTAGAGTGAGCAATAGCCCATGAGGAGTGACACAGGTCCAGAACTTATATATACTTTGATCAGCTAATAATCGGCGGGAATTATTAGGCTTTTACCACTACGCCAAAAAGTAGACCCACGTTAAGAGTGATATAGTTGATCTGCCTGGACTATATTCTGCGTGTTAAAGAAAGTAGACGAAGTATAGGACTTCAATTGATAATTTGTAATACTTCTGGCGACATGTCACAAGACAATTCTCCAAATAAAATATAATGGTATCAATCCACGATGTTATAAGGCCCGCCGATTACGAGCTGATCAAACTATAGGCACCTAGGCACTATAAAAGACAACCACATGGGCCAATCAGTGGTTCACAGCAACTTAGAAATAAGATGCTTATGCACTCTGCTCTAGAAGGATGTTCAAGCTGGAGCAGGTACCTCTTCCGACTGCAAATGGCTTTAACTCACAAGGTCTTTGCCTACCCTAAACCAGAGGTTCTCAATTGCCATACTCATTTCAAAGATTAGTGTTTGAGGGCCATATACACCTTGTTCTGCTATGTTTACTGTGCAAGGGCCAGCTACAATTGAATACCTGAGTGGAAGAAGGGCCCAACTCCATCAAAACTGTTTTCAAGATATTAAGAAAAAACTTAATATTTGGAAAAGTTTTATAGACAGACTGTTTTCATCTTCAGGGGACCTTTAAGGGTAGATGCGGTATTATTGGTCGAAGCAGTCAAAAAAATCGATTTCTATTGTCTAAATCAATATATTATTGAAAAATAACACTTTGAGGTTTTGCAAAAGTTCATTCTACCAATCATATATTTTGAAAACTTGCTTAATTTATTGTTGTTAATGAGTTGTGTACATTTTACAAAAGTGTTGTTGTTTCAGCCCTCTTTATAACATAACTCAAGAACCACAGGACCTATAAAAGCATTTCTGTGATATTTGAATTCTTCTACACGCTTGCAAGGAAATGAGCAATGCAATTTATGCCAAAGCTCACTACCATTCGCAAGATGTTGTGAACTACCAAATCGCAACACTTTAAAGTAGTGTATTACCTTAATACATGAACATACAATATTACATACATTCGAAATTATATATGATGTTTCCATGACAATGGTACAGGTCTTAATACGAGCTGGAGTTGGGCCCTTCTTCCACTAATATACTGTGCAGGTGCCAATTCCATAAGCAGATGTGTTATAAATAGCTACAGAAATTTGGTAATTATCCATTAATTGCACAAATAGAAGCATGTAATATGTTAGCAAGAAAGCTTATTGTAGTGAAAAGCAGATTTCATGGATGAACAAAATTCCTCTTTAACCCAATATTTGTGGAAGAAGGGCCCAACTCCATGGAGTTGGGCCTTTCTTCCATGAAAACCATGATTAAGTTTAAGTAGAAGACTATTTAGAGAGTGGATTTTGGCTCATTTTTCATGCTGGGTCTAACTCATTTTCGTAAAAAATTGGAGGTGGGCCCTTCTTCCACTCAGGTATTCAATTGGTTGGCATGCTGGATCTACTATCAGTAATCTCCAGTGAGATGTTAAGGTAAAGTTACACATTTAACAACTGGTTATAACAAGCAATACGTGGATCCCATTTGGTCCATTCCCACTTGGTCCAACCCCATTTGGTCCAATCCCACTAGGGCCATGTTCCACTTGGGCCATGTCCCTCTAGGCCCATGTCCCACTTAGTGGTCCTAGTGCGACATGCATCAAGTGGGGCATGGCCCTAGTGGGACATGGACACATGGCCTAAGTGGGATATGGAAAAGTGTGATTGGACTAACTGGGATGGGACCAAGTGGGATTTGGACCAAATGGGATTGAACTACATGTAAGTGGGATTGGACTAAGTGGGAATTGCCCACCTATTCTTATGCTAAATGTCTATTGTGGGAAGGAATTTCGGTTAAATTGACTTCCAGTAGAGAATCCCAGGATCCAATTGAAACCATACATATTTTATGTATTGGACTATATTTGTATTCTACTACTTAGATTGAACATGGTATAATGCACTTCATATGCTTTCCAAATAGGCTATTCCAGTTGAAATCCATACACCCCCCTATTCGCAGTAGAAGTGACGTAATTAATCGGATTAACTACCATAGCAATAGATGAATACAATGTTGAATATATCGCCCTGCCCTACAACATTCACGCAGTACCTATGCACTGAACCATAGATGTCAAAGAACAGTAACCTGGATTGTAATTCTATAGAATATTCATATCATGCTGATCACTCCCACCTGTAAGATTAGTACCATTGAAAAGAGCGGTATTGTACTCAATCTATGATTGCAGACAGACACAGGTGATGAGTGCAAAAATTTTATTCATCTATTGCTATGGTAGATAATCCGATTATTACGTCACTTCTATGGCGAAATGAAGACCTTCCATACAGGGAGTGTGAATTTCAAATGGGGTGACCTGACAGGAACAGTAACCACACCCACCTGTAACTCCTGTCTGCAATCTGCCAATTCCCTGCACCTGGTTGCCTCCAGCTGTGTCAGTTGACTCTTATGTTGTTGTTTCACCTCTGCCAACAC